>NC_081852.1:59914858-60214858 GCF_963259705.1 Myotis daubentonii | reverse complement strand
CGTAACCAGCTCCATTGTGAGGGCCTTGTCCTAGGTGACGGGGACACCCCGGGAAGCCTCCGACTCAGGGAAAGTGACACCAGTCTCCGCAGCCAGACGAGACATCGAAAACCCAAGAGAAAATGAGAAATTGCCATTTAATGTCAAAGGGGCCCTGTGCCTGATGAACTTCAGGGGCAGAATCACACAGAACGGCTTGGACACCAGCATTTGGTAAAATTCAGTTTAAGATGATAAGGTATTTAAGTATAAAAATAAGTCTTTTCATTAAAAAGAATGCATGAGCGGCCCTGGACGCACCCACAAAGCCACTGCGAAGTATGAAAGGGAGGCCGCATCTGGATCCGGTTCCAGAAGCCACGGGGCTCTCAGCCTCACAGGAGATTTGATAACTGAAGTTTTCAAACGTCCCCATGACACAATCGCCCTCCTTCCCACCAGGACGCGTGGGGAGACGGCTCAGGAGGTGCCAGCGATCTGTAGTCTCTCTGGAAGTGACAGGGTCCTACTGGCTGGGTCGCGGAGGGCGGTGGGGTACCTGGATGAGAGCACAGGTGTGCACCCACACCCATCCGTAAGAGGGTTACGTTCACCATCACACAGAGGTTCCAAACCAAAATCGGAATATTCCTTTTCCGTCTCCCATCTTCTACTGATTCTCGGAATGGTTAAAGTGGCCCTAAAATGATAAAACAGCACACGTGGGAATCAGTTTTCATGGACTAAATTCATCCATTGTGGCTGCGTGTTCACCGACACATAGACCTGCTCCCCCTGAAGGGACTGGCTACCCTGGTGAATGAGGCCTCATTTCTGAGGCAGGTGTGTGCTTACAGAGTGTACAGGGCCGACCTCGGGGACAAGGTGGCTGGGTCCAGACCATCACAATAAAGGGAGTATCGTGATAGAACTCATCATGCGAATCCGTTGGTTTCCCAGTGCACATTGTTTACACTGTACTATAGCCTAGTAAGTGTGCAATAGCATTATGCCTAAAAATGCATATCTCTTAATTAAAAAATACTTTCTTGATAAAAACACTATGCATCATCTGAGCCTTTAGCAGGTCAGAATCTTTTTGCTGGGGGAGGGTCTGACCTTCAATTTGTAAAAAAAAATTAGTATCAGCGAAGCACCATAAAGCAAAGCGCAATAAAACGGGGTATGCCTATAAATGTAAAAATATTATAGTTAAGATAGTTAAAGCACTCCCTACCGCGCCCGCACTTAGAATGTTCTTAATAAATGTTATTTCTCCTCTTGCCTCTGAGGAAAAAGGAGAATAAAAATATCTATATATTCATAAAATAGAATTTTTAAAAATGATGTCCAAATAATGAATCGGGATTCAACACAGAAGTGGCTCCTGGGGGGACGGGACATGGAAGTAGCCCAGGTTCATCACCATCCGGCCAGGGCCCTCTGCCCCGTCTCCTGGACCAGGCCTCGCATCGCCTCACCTCACCGCAGAAAGAGCTGGGGGAGCCAGATGGCTGGTGGCAGACAGGTGGCCGGACCCTGTGCTACCGTGAAATGAGAGGTCTCTCCAGCATTTAGAAACCTGTCACACTTGGCCATAATACAGCAGGAACAGCATGGCTCCGTGGCCCAATGGCAGAGGCCACCCTGCCCTCCGAGACCACACTGGGGTGGCAGTGGGCCCCTGGGTCAGTGGATGCCAGCAAGGGTGGTGTGGGCCCAGCGGTGGGAACAGCAGCCAGGTCCACGATGGTGTTCCAGTTTCCCGGCGAGCAGGTGTGCCCGAAGCCACGGGGACCAATAGGAGAGACTCAGGCCTGACTGACAGCAGCCGTCACACCAGACGGCTCATTCAGGTGATGGGAACGAAGCTATGGTGGCACTGATTCCACCTGATGAGGGTTGGGGAAGGCTTCACATAAGGCCACGTGTCCCAAGTGAACCACAAAGGTGGAATAGAGTCTTACAGGGTGGGAGAGGCCATCCCAGGCAGTGAGAACGGCATGAGGTCAGAACTTTCCAGAACGGAGAGGCTGTGATTTCGCCGCACACGGGCAGTGATGGGAGACCTGCCTGAAGAGCCGAGCGGTGCCCAGACTGTGGAAGGCCCTGAGCACCATGATGACTGCAGGCGCTGAATTTCCCCATCAGGCTGTTTCCCCAGCAGTCTCGGAAGCCCATGCATGCGAGCACTCTTTCCAAAAGGACACTGAAGGAATGAACAGGTTTCCTTACTGACTCTCCAGGTCGTTACTAGTCCAAGGCACAGCAAATCTGCAAGAAGTGGGGAAGCCCAGCCGGCGCGGCTCAGTGGCTGAGCGTTGACCTATGAACCAGGAGCTCATGGTTCAATTCCCGGTCAGGGCATATGTCTGGGTTGCCGGCTCGATCTTCATTGTGGGGCCTGCAGGAGGCAGCCAATTAGTGATTCTCTCTCATCAATGATGTTTCTGTCTCCCTCTCCTTTCCTCTCTAAAATCAATAAAAAATATATTACAAAAAAGAAATAATAAAAGAAGTGAGGAAAAGGATTCAGCATTTCTCAAACTTCTTTGACCTAGAAACGTGCCCTGAGACCCTCGGCGGCAGCAGGGAAGAGCAGCTCTGGGGAGGGGAGGTCAGACAGCCATCTGGGCAGCTCACTCGGAGCTGCTGGGGGCGAGGGAGAGGGGTGGGTGGGTCAAGAGACAAGACAGGGCCTCTCAGCACAGTTTACAGAATACCTTGTCATTTCCAACTGATTTGTAGTATCTTTTCTGTAAAGTATAAGCTGCCACATATGTTTGTTTAAAGCCCTTGACTTTACTCATTGGCCCATGTGTCCACTGCTGGACTAATAACACATCACCTTAATGATCACAGCTCTGTCATATGTCTGGATACCTGATAGGTGATTTCCCTCATCTTGTTCTTCTGCTTCAAAACTGTTTGGCTTTCTTCCAATTCTAGGAAATTCTCAGCCATTATTCTTTGCAAATCTTTTTTATTTTCCTCTCCCATTTTAATATTCCTCCATTCTGGGTTTCCTAATACATCTTCTCATTTTTTCCTCTATGACTCGTAAACACTTTCCTAATTTCCATTTATTCCACTTGGTGCATTTTAGAAACTTACCTGATTTATCTTCTAATTCACAAATTTGGTCTTACAACTGTGTCTAATCTGATGGTTTTTTTCTTTAATTTCAATGACCATATCATTCACTTTAAGAAGTTTTGTGTGGGTTTTTTAATCTTCCAATTGCTTTTTCTTCATACTCTTCTATTCTTTCATTATGGCTCCATTTCTCCTTTGATCACTTTTAAAAATTAAAATACTTATCTTTACAGTAAACTTCATTTATTATTTCAGATTCTTGGAGATTTGTATTCTCCTGTTTGTTATAGTTCCTGCCTCCTACCCCCAACCATGGCTGGTTTGCTTATGTGCTGCTGTTTCATCTTTGCATCCTGTAAGCTCCGGTGGGGGATGCCTACAGGATAATTCTGCATTTGTCACGATGAAGACCATAATGTCTTCAATAGTTGCACCTGTTTTCATGCTCATGTTGGCTTTTGGTTCTTGTGCTGCTGAGGCAGACTAAAACTGGAACCCACCCCCATGCACGGCCGGTGTTTGAATTTCTAAGCCCTAAGGTACAGACAGGTCTTCAAGCCTCTGAGCTTTATGCAAATTCTGGCTCCCACACCTCCACTGGGAATTAGAATCCTAGCCCCCAGCCCCTGGACCCATCCTGGGCCAAACCCAGCAAAGGCCAAGACTGAGGACAGTGGCGAGGGGTGTGTTTTGTGCTCCCTCTTCACTTACAGGATTAACTATGCACTTCCTGTTTTGCGAGCAGGAGGGACGCGTTTGCGTTAGCTTAGTGTAACACGCTTATAAGAAGTCTAAACTGCATTTTTCTTAAAGTGCTAACTTTTCTTTTATTCCATTCCACCATCTCCTCATAGAGTAACATTTGACTCCTAGAGAAAGGTTTTTGTTTTGTTTGTCCTATCATCTGAAGGCTCTCTTCCTTCAGAGCCTAGCAAATGATCTAAGTTAACCCTCTTTAACCCCTTGAGTGCCAACCAATATCCTAGGAACTATGCTAAAATTGCCAAGGCATTTTTGCTGATTTTACAGCAGTTTAGGAAAAAAAATTATGAATCGCAAGTAAATGAAGTTACATATTCAAAAACTTAAGGAAACCTTTACTACATTCACATATTTAGCAATATCCTCATCACTAATAAAAGCAGACTTAGAACTGGACGCCATTTCGAAGATTTGATAGCGCTCCCGGCACTTTTGGCGAAAGACAGGAGGAGCGCGATCGCGCCCCCGGCACTCTAGGGGTTAATACACTATTTTTCTGGGATCCACGTTCCAGAGGAAGCATTCACTATCAGAAGCTCCATCGGAAGAGTGTGGCAGTGAGTCTACTCACAAGCATCTATTTTGGGATTCACATTTGGCTGCACTGGCACAGCCCGAGTTTCCCCTTGGCCAGCTCATTCGCTCAGTTTGAATAATTCAGCTCTGCGTCTGAGCCAAGCAGCTCTCATTGTGTCTGGGAATGAGGTCCACGAAGACCCACCGTCTCCCTGCTGCCCTTCTTGGGGTGTCAGAGCAGGCCGCCGCGCCCAGTGTTGGGAAGTGATGATGGCACGCTGGCTGTAAACACACACACCAGCCAAGAAGAACAGGAGGGGCGGGCGCAGTGCGTGCTGGAGCCAGCCTCCCCATCAAGCACGCCGCACGGCAGGCCAATCACTTAACCCCCGTGGACCTCATTGCCCTTATCTCTAAATTGACGGGGTTAGACCGATGAACTCAGGATCCCTGACACCTTGAGGGAGGAAATGCACGGAACACAATTTCATTCTTACAGAATGATCAATGAAATCCCGTTGATAACTCCATGATTGCGTTTTCTTCTCTCAGGACGTAAGAATAAAGGCCTGACAAGAACTAGCTGTTGAAACAGGACACACGGAGTGAACCACTGCACATCGATCTCTCTTAATCTATGTCAGGACATCACATTTCCCTCCTTGGCCTTGGTCCCGGCCTGACACCTGGGCCTGCGGTATCGGGCACAGGCGGGCACAGGAGACAGGCAGCCTTGCTTCCGCCGGGCCCGGGCCCGCTCCTGCTCTGCTACTGTGCTTCTAGATGCTGCAGACGTGCAAAGCAATCACCAATGAGACAGACAGGCAAACAAATAAAGCAAATATTTTAAAGGTCACCCACTTGGAGATAAAAGTACAAAAAAATGTATGTCCATTTAGAATCAGAGTCATCATCACGCTTGGGCTCCTGCTGCACCTACAGGGCAACAACGAACCAACAGCCCCCTCCCCCCTCCCCCCCCCCATTCCTCCCCCTGCAGTGACCCACCCCCGCCATCAGGCAATGGAGTCGAAAAGTGAGTGTCACCCAGTGAACAGCACAGAGGCTGATGAAGGCCACTCCCTCAGCAGCTGCCCTCAGCCCCCGGCCCAGGCTAGGATCACAAATCAGTTCGTTGGGAAGTGGGGGTGGGGTGCTGGTCAGCAATCCCAACAATCATGGTTCCCATATTGGGTTCCAGTTTGGGCAGTAACGCCCACCAAGGCCAGATAAAAGCAAGCGAAGGAACCCCAGTGATGGGCCAGAGTAGAGGCCTGACTGTAGTTTTCAATGTAACACCCCCCGTGTGACTCCCAGCCACGACCGGCCCTGCCACACGCCACACCCTGAGCCCGGACCAAGACCCTGAGCCTGAGCGGGGGCACAAAGGCACAAAGGCCAAAGGCCTGCGTTTAAAACCGCAGTCTCTGCCCTGGCCAGGTGGGCCCAGTGCATAGAGTGTTGGTCCTCGGATTGAAGGGTCTGGGTTTCTATTCCGGTCAAGGGCACATACGTGGGTTGCAGGCTAGATCCCCGGCCCTGGTCAGGGCACATGCGGGAGACAACTGATTGATATGTCTCTTTCAGATCAATGTTTCTCTCTCTCTCCCTTCCACACTCTCAAAAAAAAAAAAAAAAAATCAATGGAAAAATATCCTCAGGTGAGGATTAACTAAAAAACAAAAACAAACAAACAAAAAGAAAACACCCACGCTATCTTTTCTTTTCTTTTCCAGGGAAATCTGTCCATGCATTAGCTGATTAGCCCAGGTGGGGTCCAATCTAGGTATTCCCAACACAGGAAATTGAGCATGGGATTCAAGGACACAAATGGTGGAAGAAATCTTAGCCACACAGGGCAGGGGAGGCAACCCAACAACCCCCACTGTGGGACGCCCACCCTGGGTGGCGAGGGCCAGCAAGAGTTGGGACCACAGGGACCCCTCTGCGGGAGCCAGGGCCTTGGAGGGAGGCGCTGAGAGGCCCTTAAGGAAGGAGGAGGGAGAAATGCTCTGGCTGCCACCCCCTCCAACCACGCTGGTGTCCAGCGTCAGAAACCAGAGCAAGGGAGGCCGGAAATGCAGCCTCCGCAATACCGAGCAGGGGACCCAAAGCTGGGGGGGTGGCGCTGAGAGAAAGCAGGCCACTGCCTGTCCCGCTGACCCAGTGACAGCTGAGAGTGGCCCCTTCCCCGAAAGGCTCCCGCTCAGAGGAGCGACAGAGTGTCAGGGGCCAGATCCCCTCCAACACTTGGTGCTGAGAATACAGACCTGCCCCTCAACTACCACCCCAGTCTGTTCTTCCCAGGGTTTCTGTCTCACAAGGCCACCCCTTCTCGTGTACCTGTCATGCCACCCCTTTCGTGTATCTTTCTTGATTGTCCTGGAGAGCTCTGGCAGCCTCCTTCGGTTTCGTTTCATGGGTTTGACTTTACAAAGAATGGTGTGCTTTCCTGGCCACACTTGGGACCCTCTGGGCTGCGCTGGCCCGAGAAAGGAAGCCCGCTGCAAGGCTCTGGTCCAGCTCTGGACCTCTGAGGAAGGAGAGGAAGTCTGCCAATGACAGCGGCCACTGGCACCGCTTCCAGACTGGCAGCACGGGATGGTGCACAGAGTGAGGGCAGCCTGGCCGGGTGTCACGGAGAGACCCCAAGTGACGTAATACCATGTCCTACCACGTGAGTAGAGGACGGTTTCGTTCCAACTGTCAGGAACACGAGCAGAGGAACTCGCTGAGAGATGTTTCTAAATAACAATACATATGAGTTCAACCTTAACAGTGACTACTACAAACAACATCGGCGACTACTGAAATAGTGTCATTATAACAGCGACCTAGCATGAGAAGGTAGGGGAAGATCCTGGCAGATGTGAGCAGTCAAGACCTTGCATTTGTGAGAGATGACTCATGATAAAAATAAAGAAAAGCACCCTAGCCGGTTTGGCTCAGTGGATAGAGCGTCGGCCTGCAGACTGAGGGGTCCCGGGTTCGATTCCAATCAGGGGCATGTCCCGTGGTTGCGGGCTCGTCCCCAGTAGGGCGGGAGGGGGTGCAGGAGGCAGCTGATCGATGTGTCTCTCTCATCGATGTTTCTGGCTCTCTATCCCTCTCCCTTCCTCTCTGTGAAAAAATCAGTGAGATATATTAAAAAAAAAAAAATAAGGAAAAGCTTAGGGACAGAAGGAGGACAGGAACTCGGGCACCGAGCTGAGACAGCCACGTGGAGAATTCAGGGCAGAACTGATCAGCTGATATCCCACTGGGGTCAGAGCCATACCAGGGAATTAGGATGTGAAGGGGTTTGGGGGGAAAAGCACCAAATAAGCTCACAATCACACACAAGATCCCCGTTAAGAATCCCACACAAACTACCCCTGGGCCAGTGGTGGGGATGGGGCCTGGGTGGGAGGCACTTTTGCCTGGTGCAACCTGGTGCGTGGCAGGGCCTGGTGTGTGCAGGGCCTGGTGCATGGCAGGGCCTGGTGCGTGTGGGGCCTGGTGCGTGCAGGGACAGTGCATGGCAGGGCCCGGTGCGTGCAGGGACGGTGCATGGCAGGGCCTGATGCGTGCGGGGACGGTGCATGGCGGGGCCTGGTGCGTGCGGGGACGGTGCATGGTGGGGCCTGGTGCGTGCAGGGACGGTGCATGGCGGGGCCTGGTGCGTGCAGGGACGGTGCATGGCGGGGCCTGGTGCATGGCGGGGCCTGGTGCGTGCAGGGACGGTGCATGGCGGGGCCTGGTGCATGGCGGGGCCTGGTGCGTGCAGGGACGGTGCATGGCGGGGCCTGGTGCGTGTGGGGCCTGGTGGGTGCGGGGACAGTGCATGGCGGGGACAGTGCGTGGCGGGGCCTGGTGCGTGGCGGGGCCTGGTGCGTGGCGGGACCTGGTGCATGCAGGGACGGTGCATGGCAGGGCCTGGTGCGTGGCGGGGCCTGGTGAGTGCGGGGACGGTGCACGGCGGGGCCTGGTGCGTGGCAGGGCCTAGTGCGTGTGGGGCCTGGTGCGTGTAGGGACGGTGCATGGCAGGGCCTGGTGCATGGCAGGGCCTGGTGCGTGGCGGGGCCTGGTGCGTGCGGGGACGGTGCATGGCGGGGACGGTGCATGGCGGGGCCTGGTGCGTGTGGGGCCTGGTGAGTGTGGGGACGGTGCACGGCGGGGCCTGGTGCGTGGCGGAGCCTAGTGCGTGTGGGGCCTGGTGCGTGTAGGGACGGTGCATGGCAGGGCCTGGTGCATACAGGGCCTGGTGCGTGGCGGGGCCTGGTGCATGCGGGGACGGTGCATGGCGGGGCCTGGTGTGTAGCGGGGCCTGGTGCGTGGCGGGGCCTGGTGCGTGGCGGGGCCTGGTGCGTGCGGGGACGTTGAGTGGCGGGGCCTGGTGCGTGCAGGGATGGTGCATGGCAGGGCCTGGTGCATGCGGGGACGGTGCATGGCATGGCATGTTTAATGAAGCCGTCTGACATGCAGGGCTACACCCACCGGTATTCTGCGTTAAGCACTGCTCCCTGGGATCCTGCATCGCTAAAAATACTATTTGCTTTTTATTTAACACTGGACTTTCAATGTTCTAAAATGCAAAAATAGTGTCTTATTATTTTAAAAGCTTAGGAGGGAAAGTAGCCATATTATTAGAAAAAGAAGATATATGCAGCTAGAGTCTGTTCAAATATCAAGAGGTGTGACTTTTCGAATTCATATTTCAATCTTTATTTACATAAGACTTTTAGAAATAGTGGGTGTAAATATTAAATCACCCAAGGCTGGGTGAAATTTTATTGAAAATAACTACAAATAGAGAGAAACTGATTTTTTTAAAGTCGGTTTCTGAAATTTAGATGAAAAAGAATATCAAGCATTAACCAAAAACTGATATATTTACATATCAATATAGGTTTTCTGCTCATAGACTCATTTCCTATGAAACCGAACAGAGGCGAGCTTGGGGAATTACAAAGGAAGGAAAAACCCTAATCAAATAGGTACTGTTGTTCAAACAGAATATTAGCCAAAATGATCCAATCAGTTGCTTGAGCCAAATTTTTTTCCTTTAAGCCACTCATGCCAGCGCACAGCTCTGAGAGCACAGAGATCCACGGTTCATGCCCAGTGTGTGCCCCACGGGTGGGTCTGGAAGACACTGAAATTGGATGAGAAGGGAGGGCGGCAGCAATAAGCAATGGGCCCAGAAAGGGTCCCATTTCTCAAGGTAAATATTACTTCTTTGCATGGCGTGGTGTGTGTGGCAGTCGCGTGAGCCATCCCACACAGAGTACTTCAGGTGCTGGCTCTCGGCCCTTCCCCCTGTGAGGGCGGAGCTTCCTGAGGACAGCACTGAGGAAGAAGAGCGCGCCTTCGCGGGGCGGGTCTGACACGGGCTTTGTTTTCAGACCTGACTCATGACTTCACATGAGCAGAGGGGCACGCAGGTGACAACTAACACCCTTTCAGTTCTTGGTTTAAAACAAAATCGTTGCCTATCATTGTAAAACATAATAACTTGCAATGTGTCAATTGAAGGTCTAATTCGTTGACTCAATCTTTTGCTTATCAAAATCAGAACAATGTGCTTCTGTAAAAATCTTTAGGGAGCAAAAGCAGATATACACAGACGACACACACAGACATGCGCGCACACACACACACTTACACACACTCCTGGTTTCTATGTAAAATTAAACATAATTCTATTTTATTACAATATTAAGATTCCAATTTTTAAATTGAAAAACCCCCAAGAATTACAGAGGTTATCAAAGATATATTAACTTGTTCTTAGAATAAGCTCAAAATTAATAACCAAGGCATGATTATGCTAATGTATACTTTATGATATTCCGCCTGACACAGGAGACTGAGAACCGGGCCCTGGCAGTGTTAGACCGCCCTTGACTTTGAATTAATGGTGTGAATATTGCATTTCTCCTGAAATCTTTGGTTTATGGGAAGTTTATGGAAACATGAAGGAAAAGCTTATCAGAGATGAGAAAAAACAACACTGATTCCTATTTGGATACTTAAATGAGGGCAGGCCTTTCTCCCCAGATGTCCTCCAATTCCCTTCCCTGAACCCTGCTTTTAAAAAGAATTTTAAACATATTTGCAATTTCTATTTCCAACTTGAAGCTGGAGACAAATTGGTGTGCACCCCAGTAGAATGCTAAGAAAAGCTTAAATCAAGCGGCACCTTTTTATTTACATCCCTCATTCCTTAGAAGCGTAATTGCCTTTTTTATTAACTTTGTTTTATGGATCTAATATTTAAGAACAAGTCTACCCTTTATGTGACACAAGAAGGTGAATGCACTTACAGACTCCCCCGCAATACATCTCGGGCAGGGCTGGGCGGAGCTCCTCCCACCGGTCGGAGGGACCTGGTTGACAAATCACAGGCGCAGATGGATCAGAACCACGGTTATTTACACTTCATATTAGAATATTTAAATGGGTTCCCAGCTGGTTTGGCAGGAACAGGAACCTACCCCCGCACTCGGTGGCCCCTGGCCTCTGGCTGGCCTTGGCGCAGGGAGGCCTCCCGGCTGCGCCTCCAGCTCCCGGCTGCCCCAGGACACCAGGGCGCCGGCCTTCACCTGGGGACAGCCCCGCTCCTGCGCAGCTGCTTCGAGGCTCCTGCACACCCGCTTCTGAAACGAACAAAATTTCACTCGAGATGGCCTCGTAAAGCACACAACGCTAATTAAATTTGCTTCCTGAAAACTTCAGCTGCAAATACAGACCCTGTGGAGCTGGGAAAGTTTATAGGACATTTGAGGGGATGACTTTAAACTTTATCTTCAGGAATAACCGCCATCAATTACATTTAACCTCATTATTTCCTAAATTGTCTGATATTTACTTAGCTTTACAGATTTAAAACAGTCATTTTAACAATTTGAGCAGAAAATCTTGTCATAAACTACTGTGACTGGTTTATTGATATTGAAAACGTACAAGACCCATAAATTTTGTTCAAGAAACTAGTTTTATGCTGCACCACATTCTGCTAGTACTAAGTGACACAGCAGGAATAATCCACACATGAATAACTCTTTCTCTTACGGGCACCGAAGACCCAGTTAATTGTATTTCAAAAGTTGCACACACAGTCTTAACTGATAACCTTTGGGAAAGTTAGCATTTGGTTTCTGCTTCCACTGGAGCGAAAGGTAAACTACCAAAGCAATCCCCTGAAGCTAAAGAAACTGCTCTCAGAGTGCCAAGGCTGTGTGCTGTGAGGGCACCGCTCGCACCGACACCGAGTCAGATGCCATGGCCTTGCCCAGCCCCAGCGGTGTCTCTGGATCCCTGGGCAGCCTGCAGGCCCGGCTGCTAGAGAGCTCCTGCCCGTGACACCCGTGGCACAACTTCTTCAGTCACTTGCAAACCAGCACCATGATTTGTGCCAAATTACTTATTATCTGTACTGTTATTTATTTAATATTTTCTAAACTGACACCTTTTTACTTAATGGGTTTAGTCAATAGAAGCTTTATCTCATAGGTTTAGGCTGCTGGTTCTACTGTTCTCTAACATGCCTTAAAACAGATATGTAGAGATTAAAGTGAGACCCTTAAGCCACTTGGAGTCATTTCTTGGGGTAAGCGCTGGACCTCTAGGTGGCAGAAGACAAGGGCGGGTACACAGTTACCTACTCCTACAGTTCTTCCCAAGTGACAGGAAACTAAAGCCTGAGTCACTCAAAATTCTGCACCAAACCACACCCCGAGCAAAACTTAAAGACAGAGGATGCCAAAGTCTGCATCACATTCTGCTAGTGCTAAGTGACACAACAGGAATAATCCACACATGATTAACTGGTACAAAGAGAAACACCACCAAACCTGAGTGTGGGTCCCGGGCTCCCCCCACCCGCACTGAGGCGGGCTCTGTGAGGAGCCACTAACATAAGGTGAGAGCCATCTCCATGGCCCCGGAGAGACCACTACAACCATGAAGGGGCTATGACAGTCCCTGCGTGGCCCAGAGCGTGGATGCAGGGAAGGGACTGCAAAGTCCACGCAATTCTAAGGAGCGAACGCCATTTCAAGAGGCCTCTTCACAACTCACAGCTCCTGGGAGCCAACAGGGGAAAGGGGAGGGAGAAGTGCCCTTTGGCAACCGGTGGTGAAGATAAAAAGAAGAAAAGCAGGGAAAATTTCGGGTCCTACAAGTAAAGAGGACCATGATATCAGGAGGCTCACGCCCTCCCGTCAGACACAGACACACACACACACACACACACACACACACACACGCACACGCACACGCACGTGCGCACACAGCAGCTGCACTGACTGGACCAGGTGCCATCAGACCAGGGTCTTGTAGAAAGACCAACGTTATAGAAATTCCCTCCTAAAAAACCGCCATGAACCAAAAGAAAACTGTAGTTCAATACTCTGCAAACATAACTAAACGTATTCAAGCAAACACTGGAGACGAAAATCACCTTGAATTAGAGATGTCAATTAAAAACAGAAAGGGACAAAAATAGGGAGCAAGAAGGAAAGCAGTGAATGAACCCAGGAAAGTAATGGAAGGGGAAAACGAAATTATGTCAGAAATGAAGGATAAAGTGTAAAGTACCCAAGGAGAATTCAAACGAAAATTTTAAAAAAGGGTAAAGGAGGTCAAATACGTGGTGAGGAAGAAAACTAGACTTTGGGTGGTGAGCACAGAACAGATGTTCCATGATAAAGTCGGACACCTGAAATTTAAATGATGTTATTAGCCACTGTTATCCCAATAAATTTAATTTCAAAAAGAGGCGTGACATGTTAAAACTGGTTTATTGCCGAAACCGGTTTGGCTCAGTGGATAGAGCGTCGGCCTGCGGACTGAAAGGTCCCAGGTTCGATTCCGGTCAAGGGCATGTATCTGGGTTGCGGGCACATCCCCGGTGTGCAAGAGGCGGCTGGTCGATGTTTCTCTCTCATCGATGTTTCTGACTATCTTTCTCCCTTCCTCTCTGTAAAAAATCAATAAAATATATTTAAAAAAAAAAAACTGGTTTATTGTCAGCTTTCAGTAATCCGTGTTAGCACAACCCACGGACACAGACAAAAGGGTGGTGAAGGCCTGGGGTGGGGGGTGGGGGTAGGCTGGAAGGGGTCAATGGGGGGGAAGGGGGACAGATGTAATACTTCCAACAAAAAATATTTAATTAAAAATAATCTGTGTTAAAGGGAAGCAGTGGAAATGCCACGGGCCCCAGGCCATTTTATTCGTAGGCGCGGACCTTCCATCAGCGACATCACTCAGCAGCGAGCACTCCTACTACGTCCCTGCCTTTTGAGTGACGTCAGACTTGCTGAGAAGGAAAGCACAGGGCAGGGGTGGGGGAAGGGAGGCAGAAGCACCGCCTCTGCGACATGCCCCGCGCTCCACGATGACATCTCAACCACTTCTGGGTGGGGTCACAGCATAACTGGCACGTGAAGGTCAGCAGACTGGTGAGTATCCATGGTGACAAGCCGAGGTTCCTAGGGGCTCAGGTGGCCGAGGAGGCCAGCTTCCCACCTCTGTGGCAGGTGAAAGGAGGTCCCACGTTGATGCCAAGGTGCTGGGTTAAGGCTGGGCTCCCCAGGGAACGTGGGGATCGCCGGCTTGATGGCCCTCAGTCAGCCGAGTGGATTAAATTATTCATGTTTGCTGCTATTTACTGTGGATTACTGAGAGCTGACTGCATGAGGCTGACCTGGACACTTCCTCGGCAAATAGTCGGGTCATCGCGGGCTGGCCTGGACCACAGCAGAAGGAAGGCTGCAGAGGCCCCTCAGGCCGGATGCCTGTGTACGGCTCTCTCCCCCTCCTTCTAGCGAGGCTCTGTCAGCCTTCATAAGGCAGGCGGAGATTGACTGCCCGACTATAAAGACACTCGCACTGTATAAACAAATTAAAACCCCGCGTCTACACCAAGACCCCATTACTTAACAATAATTGAAGGAGATCAATCGAACAGCAACCTCGCCGGAGAATAACTGAAGCAGGAATGCGATGAAGAGAAGACACTTGATACGACGCATAAATTAAAACAGAAGATATATATCCTGTTGCCTCAATGATGGAACAAAGTAGACAGGCCTGGGAGAGACACGCTGCCCTCGCCGAGGAGGTGCGGCCGCGCCTGTGTTGCCGAGGACGTGCTTCTTTATTGGAAGTGATGGGGCCCAGGGAGCTGGATGAGTGGACGCGGGGGGGGGCTAAGGGTTTCACATTTGGGCAGAAATGAAATTCAAAGCCTCGGCTTCCGTGCTGATGCGAGGGAGCCCGCGTAGCAATCAGACTGGAGATGCACTCCCCACGAACCTGGGGAGCCAATGAACGGTACCAGAACGGGGCACGCAGAGCAAGGCCGGTACCAGCTGTGCTAGGCTGAACCCGGCAGGCCGCCACCTCCAGAAACCCATTTTCCACTCCACACTAGAGAAGCATGTGGAGAGTAAAGAAAACAGATATCGACTCCCTTGAACACGGACAGAGAGCACCGTGCATTCGCTTCCATCGGCACAGCGAGAAAAGGCCACGTTCTTAACCATTAAACACCTTGTCCCTAACCCGTCTGGCTCAGTGGATAGAGCGTCAGCCTGCGGACTGAAAGGTCCCAGGTTCGATTCCGGTCAAGGGCATGTACCTTGGTTGCGGGCACATCCTCAGTAGGAGGCGTGCAGGAGGCAGCTGATTGATGTTTCTAACTCTCTATCCCTCTCCCTTCCTCTCTGTAAAAAATCAATAAAATATACTTTTTAAAAAATTAAACACCTTGAATGAATGTATATAATATATAAGCTAATATATGAGTTAAGCATATATACCATGAATTAGAATACCAAGGTAAATCATTAGAACTCAGTAATGTAATTAATGGTAAGTCTCCACACACACACACACACACACACACACACACACACACACACACACACATCTAACCTTTCAGATTGAAGGTATTTGAGGGTTTTTACTGACTAATGGCCTTTATTCATTTGTATTATAAATGTGTGATGCTGGCTAATTGAGTCCTAGTTGCTAGAAACAGTTTGCTGAGTGAGGATTTTAGTGGAGTTTGGTTTTAATTCTACCACAGTAAGGAAAGTTTACTTTTGCTGATATGAAGTAGCTGATACGGACGTCCATCAGCCCCGAGTACAGAACTGTTAATGCTGATGAGAAAGATTAATAAGGCCCTACAGACCGCCATTTAGAAAGAGAGCATGGTTTCCATCAAGCAAAGATCCCTCCTCGATGACACTTTCATTTGGAAAATGACCTTGCACTTGGGAGGTTTGCTCTACAACACAGTGAAATCTGGCACAATGTCAACTACTGAGAAGACCAGAAATTAGGAGTCCCGCCATCAACTCCCATGTTATCAGGGCATACAGGGCGTCAACCAAATCTGAGTATCTTGATGCTGTGCTTTATCCGGCTCTGACCATACCTTAGGACTCCTCAACGTCCTGTACACAGCCACCCTCAACCTCCTGTGCAGGTCCACACTCTGGACCAGTGGTTCTCAACCTTCCTGATGCCGCGACCCTTTAATACAGTTCCTCATGTGGTGGTGACCCCCAACCATAAAATTATTTTCGTTGCTACTTCATAACTGTAATTTTGCTACTGTTATGAATGGTAATATAAATATCTGATTGCAGGATGTATTTTCATTGTTCGCGACCCACAGGTTGAGAACCGCTGCTCTGGGCCAATCTAGCCTGACAGAGAGAAGGACACTTAAGGCAAGCCAGTGGTCCGAAGTAAGAATGCCAATTTCATTCTATGAGAGCGAGTTATCTAGAAGAAGATAAGCAAAGAAGAGCAAAGAAAAAACACTTGTATTCCGAATTACAGTAAAAATACATAAATGCACATACTATACTTATTGGGGGGTAATCTTAGGCTTGCAGTATTTATCAAGTACAATATAAATCTGTTATTCCTGATTAAGATTGAGAATCCTAAGGAAAGCGGGTATACAAATTTACTTACAACAGGTAGAACCTAATAAACATCCCTTCCCATCAAAAAAACAAACAAACTACGGTTTAGGGTGTTTCCCTATTTGTTCTCTCATTTGATCCTAACAATCATCCACTCCATAAGCAGGACCTGTCCGTTCTTCCTCCACAATATACTGCTGTCTACTCTCACCATCTCACCGTCCTCTGGCCAAGTCTCTGTCGCCTCCCTATGTTCTCAACCCATACCTTCCTTCTGGCCACCACCCCTTTCAGTTCCCACAGAGCGGCCAGATAAGCTCTTAAAATGGCAGTGTGATCCCGTCACTTGACTATGGACTCCCCAGTCTGGAAGGTGAGCGCTGTAGTGATGAGCCGGTGCTGACCTCACGGAAGGGGACAGCACTCAAGGGGGGGGGGGGGCAGAGCTGGGACAGGAGGAGCTGGCCTCCCTGTGTGTCTCTGATTTGGGCATCAGCGGTCTCATACCTGCATGTAGGGTACCCATGTTCCACTGTCCTGGACTGCTCACCTCTATACTGTTAAGGGAGAGAATCTATCCAACTTGTTTGAGCCAATGTGGTATGAAATCGCCCTGTTACAGAAGCTACACCTGTGCCCTAGTAACATGGTCCCTGGAAGTGGGGTGTGGCTGTGACATAAGTGATGCTGGCCTCGTGATCCGGCCGTGAGTGGGTGGCGAGGAAACAGAGAGAGGCTGCAGGGTAGAAAGGTAAGCCACCTGTCCTACTGTGCGGAACATTGGAAAACGCCTTCCGCATTACCTCGGGAGAGATGTCTCTTGGAGCCTGTAGGTCCAGGAGAAGCAGACAGGAAAACCTTCGACGCTGGGTGTGCAGGCAGCGGGCCCACGCTCTGGGGCAGAACCGAGACTTCACCGAGGTGGCGAGGAGCCAGCAATCCGAGGACAGAGGCAAGGATGCCAGCGCTGCCGGCTTCAACCCCACAGACTTCTTTCCGTCCCCGGAAAGGGGAGGTGCCTTCCCGCGTCCTACACTGTTTTTCCTCCCAGTCTCGCACCCACCTGACCACCCACCCACGCCATCACCTCCCACCCGGTTCTCTCCGGTCAGAGCACTCAACCCAGGCGGGACTGACCCGTCTGCCCAACCAGCACTCCTACCACAGCAGCCCGGCGCCTGCACGTGGAGGTGGGCGCAGGAACGCCCCTCCCAGGCCCAGACGCCAAGTCCTCCAGCCTTGCAGGGAGGCCCGCGCACCTAGAGGGACCCTGGGCTCCCAGTGCCTGGACAGCTTGCGGGTCTGGCGGCAAACGAGTCCTGATTTCTGCGCAGGCGCGGCAGGAGGGATGGTCACGCCCACCCCTGGCCCCGCCCACCTCTGGCCCCGCCCCAACAGGTGCGAGCAGGCAGCTGCCAGCCAGGACGCCTCACCAAAGAGGCCGCCAGGAGACGCGAAGCCCACTGTGGGCCAGCCCGAGGACACCGCCTTCCCGTTCCCAACGCCCAGGCCCCTGAGGGCTCACCGCGTCTGCTGGAACCTGCAACTCCTCCGGCCTTCGCCGACGCCACCGGCCCAGCGCCAGGGTGTCCATGCGACCCACAGGCCCGAGTCCCCGGGACTATCTATCATCTCCACCAGACGCCGGGCGCCCCGCCCACGCCGCCGCGTCCACGCCCTCTACCTCCACGTGTCCCGCGGGAGCCAATGAGAAATGGGGGCGGGGTTCCGCCGGACCACTCGAGTCCTGCCAGGCGATCGCTTCAGGCAGGAGTAGCGGAGACCAGAGTCTTCTGGACTTAAGAGACGCTTGTCCCAGGCCATTATTTTGCAACGAGGGCCGGCCTATCGCTTCTACAATCACTGAATCGGTCGTGAAGGTCGGAAGAATTTAACTTTTTAAGGGACCCACCACGCTTTGACTGTGGACCTTGGATCGGAGGGAGGAGCACCCGCCTTCTCGCCCTCGTAATTGGCCATCTTCCTGGCTGGTTGGCTGATAGAAGGCGCAGTGAGCCAATCAGAACGGGCGAGACCGCGGGGTCTCTGGGAATTGTAGTCCCAGTGAGGTGGCCTCACTTCCTAGCAGGAGCTGGCAAGGACAATTGCGGGGTGACTCCACGGACTCCAGCCCTGTTTGGCCAGGTGCACGGTGGCTTCGGGTCCGGAGACCCTAGGGCAGTGGTTCTCAACCTTCTGGCCCTTTAAATACAGTTCCTCATGTTGTGACCCAATCATAAAATTATTTTCGTTGCTACTTCATAACTGTAATGTTGCTACAGTTATGAATCGTCGTGTAAATATCTGATATGCAGGATGGTCTTAGGCGACCCCTGTGAAAGGATCGTTCGACCGCCAAAGGGGTCGCGACCCACAGGTTGAGAACCGCTGCCCTAGGGCCAGTATTTCTCTGCTGGCTGAGGGCAGCGCTGCGGGGCCCTTGGATTGTGTACAAGGGGAAACCATGGCCTCTCCGCCAGACCTTGGGGAGTGGGGTCCTGGCTGTGTGCATGGTGAGCTGGGGTGCCCAGGTGCCTGGTGTTGGTAAACAGTGCTGAGCTACACCACATCCTTCTAAATACACCTACTGTATGTCGTGTTAGAGGAAAGATATTCGTGACACTTGTTAGAAATGGTAAGGCGGACTTTCCCCGGGGGACCATCATGACAGGTATTGGGGTTCGCAGTAGGGAGAGAGAGTGGGCTCAACTCTGACTTCAAAGACAAGTGGGACTTTGTACCCTATTTACTTAGTATGTTTATTGAATTTTTAATATCTTAAATTTTTAAAAACTTTAAAAATAATAAAATGATAGTTAGCGTGCTCGTTATTTAAACGTTAAATACATTAAGCGGTGGAAGAAAAAGGGAGACTTTCATGACAATGGAGTCTTGCATAAAACACAGTCAACAAAAAGGGGACAAAGGTAATACTTTCAACAATAAAGATAATTTTTTTAAAAAATCACAGTCAACAAAAGAGAAAATACCTAAATTGAACTATTTTAAAATTTGAAACTTTTATGCATCAAAGGTGATAATACAAATGGCCAATAAACACATGATAATATGGCCAATATCACTAGTCATTAGGGAAATGCAAATATAAACCACAATGAGATACCACTTCATACCCATTAGGAGGGTTGTAATAAAAAAAATCATTGTTGGCTAAGATGGGAAGAAATTGGACCCCTGGTGCATTGCTGGTGGGAATGTGAAATGTTGTAGCCACTACTAAAAACAGTATGACAGTACCTCAAAAAATTTTTTAAAAAAGTTATCATATGATTCCACAATTCCACTTTTGAGTATAATTGAAAGCAGTGATTAGAATATCCATGTTCAAAACAGTACTATTCATAATAGCCAAAAGGTAGAAGTGACCTGTGTGTCCATATATGGGGAAATGGATAAACAAAATGTGGTAGATACAGACCATGGAATATTACCCAGCCTAAAAAGGAAGGAAATTGTGCCACCAGCTGCATTATGCTAAATGAAATGCGCTGGTCACAAAAGGACAAATGCAGTGTAATTCCACTATTTGAAGTACTGGAATAGACAGAGGATAGAGTGGTCTCTCTCCGTGAATAGAATTTTTAGAGTGCTGAAGGGAGGGGGCAGAGGACCTATTGTTTAATGGGGACAGAGTCTCAGTTTACAAAATGAAAAGGGCTGTGAACACAGAGGGGATGATGGTTGACAAAAAGGTGGATGTGCTTAATGCTACTGAGCTGTACACTGAAGAATGATTAAAATGACCCATTGTAGCCCTAACCGGTTTGGCTCAGTGGATAGAGCGTCGGCCTGGGAACTGAAGGGTCCCAGGTTCTATTCCGGTCAAGGGCATATACCTTGGTTGTGGGTACATCCCCAGGAGGGGGTGTGCAGGAGGCAGCTGATCGATGTTTCTCTCTCATCAATGTTTCTACCTCTCTATCTCTCTCCCTTCCTCTCTGTAAAAAAAATCAATAAAATATATTTTTAAAATAAATAAAATAAAATGATCCATTGTATGTTATGTATGCTTTACCACAATAAAGACATACCTGTTACAAGTTGCTTCTCCATGCACCACTTCCCGCCGCCTTGCACACCACCTTCAGGGGAAGTGGCTCAGGAGGTGTGTGACCCGAGTTCCAGTTCCCCCTGGGGACTTCCAGCTCCAGGGCAAGGTGCTTTCACCTGGCAGTCCCCACCCCTGGGTGACAAATTGGGGTGCTGATTAGGGGTCTACCTCAAGGGGGCGCTCTGGGTTCTCAGTGAGCCTGCCATCCAGGACACAGTCAGCTCCAGCTCCTTGTCCCTCCTGTGACCACCTCCAGCCTCTCCCAGCTGAGCACTGGACCAGTTGGAGTTCACAAAGGGTCAGCAGGGGTTTCCTTTGCACTTAACTAAAGGATGTGTGCTGGGCGAGTGTTGACCTCTGAGTCTCAGTTCCCTCCTCTGTAAACAGGAATACAACAGCCTGCTCCTGTCGCCTGCCTTCCGGGGGAGTCAAAACTTCAAGGAGTAGCTGTGGATTACCTTTAATAAGTGGCGCAGCTCCTGGCCAAGGGATCATATGTGTGTGTGTGTGGGTGTGTGTGGTGGGGATGGGATTGCGGTTTTTAAAACAGTTTTTAAAATATATATTTTTTTATTGATTTCAGAGAGGGAGAGAGAGACAGAAACATCGAATCAAGCCCACAACCCGGGCATATGCCCTGACTGGGAATCGAACCATGAGCTCCTGGCTCATAGGTTGACACCCAACTACCAAGCCATACTGGCTGGGCAAGTGAGTAACAGTTTTCATTCAATTGTTGCAAATCCATTCTATTCTTCCACTGACTGAACCTTCCCCCCTTTCAATTTTTTAATGGCCTCTTTCAAAAATTACTGTCCTCTTATCTCGTTTGGGATGTAAAAGAGGTGGTACTCAGGGCAAGGCCGGTGAATGATGAGTTCAGCATTTAGCTGTGTGGCATCTGCTCCAGCCAGGGCCTGGGGAGGCCTTCAAAGGGGTGCCCCGCCCTCCAGCTGCTGTCCCCTAAAGACGTCTCATATGGCATTGGTCCACCTCTTGTCTTTATTCAAATCACAGTGTTTCTGCAGAGCGGCTGACCAGGGTTGTCTCGGGCCCATACTTGGCCCTCACCTTCTGCCTCAGTGATCAGCTCTGCAGCGCACAGGTAACCTGTCCGGTCCACTCTGGGTGGACAGGTGTCCATCCCGGAGGACCGGATCTGCAGGACACCTGTCTCTATGAGGTCAGCACACATCTGTTTGCTGAGGATCATGGTCTTTTTCCAGTGGCATCTTCGCTCAGGTTTCTTGTTTGGTTTTTTTTAATGTATGACAAGACTCAGTACAAGATTTTCCTAGATGCAGTCCTTATAATGATCCAGACATACTTCTTTAAGGCAAAAAACAATAACTCACTGCTCTTCAGCTTTCTAAACAATACCTCTATGTGGAGGCCTTTGGGATCTGAGCCAGTGACATCATATGTGTGCTCTTCAGGGATGACCATAAATAGAGGATTGTTTACTATTGAAAGACTGGTGCGCAAGCGAGAGTTACACGCGACCGGGCGATGGACGTGCCCCGCTTCATCCCCTCATGTAGACATTTGCTGGGTACACAGCGGGGATTTTTAATCTGTCACTTTGCATTTTCTTCGCAGGTGCTGTGGGTGAATAAAAATACCAATAAACCGCAAATGTGTCTCCTAAACTCAACAGCGTTAGGTTTGACTGGAAAGTATTAATTGTGCCTCATTTGAGCTCATCCCTGCTTCTGCTCTGTTGGTGACATTCCCTGTGTGTCACGCACAGTGTGCTGTCTGTGCTATGCTATGCTTCGACAAGAGATTAAATTTTAGCATGTTTTATATTTCATCCTAAATTTTTTTTTTCGAGTGTATGAAGTCACATCGGTTATGTTTGATAACCCACTTTTGCATGGATTTTCCTATAAATTAGAGGGCGTTGTGCCTCTCAACTCTCACACCACAGTACGGAGAAACCCCCAGCACGTGGAAATATGACGGATGTCGTGTTAGCGTGTGGCTTGGCAATAATAAGGATTATAAATGACTCACTAGGCAGAGAGAACCGGGGAGACTTGCTGGGAAGAAAGAAACGGCGTGCTGTCTTTATGGGCAGCCCGAAGAAGGCACCAGAAAGATATATCACTTTCACCTGGTTTGTATTTCTAAGGGGGTTTTATTAACCCCTTTTTATCAATCGAAATAAATTGATTGCCAGTGAATGCAATATTTTCTGACTCTTTGAAATTATAAAACAGAAGCAAAGACCGAAAACTCACGTATTTCATCTCCTGGTAAATGAGAGACAAACTCCCTCGGACGAGACTGCTAAATAGTGTTAAAGATTTCTGTGGCGGTTCCTTAAGATAGGATGTTTCCTTTAAGGCCAGGAGTGGGCCTTGGGGCATCTGGAACCGGCTTTATCCTGCCGTGTTAGTGGCCAGGTATTCCAGAACACCGCTCTTTAATATTCATGCCTCATCGTAAAAGGACATATTTCTGTAGGTAAATACATTTATGGCTAATAACACGCTCTGGGTAGAGAATGATATAATAACCTGCTTCAAGGAGAGAGGAAGCCAGGTGGCCTGGAATCCCTTGACAAGTGCCGCCTGAAGCCACTTCCAGCCGAGACACAGTGATGGCGAACGTGTGGGAACGGGAAAATCAACAATTCTCCCAAGCGGGTGAGAGCCTCCCTCCTGGTCCTCCCCAGTCTGGGAAGAAGGCTGCGTTTGGGGCAATTGGAATAAAGCCCAGCAGTTCAGACGCTGGGACCGTGTGGGGCTCCACAGAGAGGGGCTGAGAATGGGAGGGTAGCGGCCTAGGCTGAGGACCCCCAGGCACCCAGAGCTCTTTGCCTGTCCCCCCTCACCCTCAGGGGGGCTGCACCTCACTGCTTGAGGGCCCGGGGCCTGGCAGAGCCCGCAGATCGGCCAGGTGTGGCTTAGCACCCCTGTCCCTCAGACCCGAGGCACCCAGGGCCATTTTAGGGTCTCACACATCTGTCCTTTATCATAGGAGGAGACTCCCCGCACCTCCTGTTTTTAGTTTCTTAGTTCAAATATGAACTGAAGAAAGAATGGATGTCACGTGGGAAAGTCTAAAGGTAATGTTGGCGTTGAAATTTCTAAATGAGGGGTTTCTTCTGATTCAAGCGTGCATTTCACAGGAATGAGTGACTAGCAGATACTGACTTAAACTCGGGCTGATAATGGAGTCACCGCAAGTGTTTGCTTCATCTGGTGAGAGGACACAGCCTCTGAGGCTTAAACTTCAGCGACTTTATCATGAGAACGTGAAATAAAGCCCATTTCTGTTATACACATCTTACCGGGCAGGAGGCCTCCGCACCATTTGAAAATCACGGGTTTGCGTTTTTCCTTTCTTTTTTGTTTGATTCCACAGGAAGGCATTTGAGGTCAGCAATCATTCCACAGAAAACGTATCCCAGCCACCCCAGCCCGAGGGGTGCCGCCCCGATGGGGGACCCTCTGAACTGGGAGTTCTCCCAGGATCAGAAGCCATTCTGGACCCGGCACAGCCTTCAGGATGGCTTTACTGTCACCGCCTTCCTCAGGGCCCCTGAGCCTCGCTGGGGGCAGCTGGTGACCCCTGGGCACAGGCGCTCTGGAGGAGGCTCAAGAATACAGGTTTCAGAAAGTTCAAACAAATACTTGGCCCTGGCCGTGGGGCCTCAGCTGGTTGGGCGTCGTCCATCCACACACCAAAAGGTTGCCAGTTCAGTTCCCTATCAGGGCACATGCCAGGGTTGAGGGCTCCGTCCCCGGTAGGGAGCGTGCATGAGGCAGCTGATTGACGGTTCAATGTTTCTCTCTCCCTCTCCCCTCCTCTCTCTATAATAAGTCAATAAAAAAATCTTAAAAAAAAAAAATACTTGGTGTTCCTTTGTCCTGAGCTGGGAGGAAATGCCATGCTCTCTGCTGTCGTAGGTGTGGCACTTTTGAGGCTCTGTGGCAGGCAGGAGACATTGTGGTCAATTATTTAACTGGTTAAGCCCAGGTTGGGGTGATGTCTCCCATGTGACTGAGGACCAGTGACTGTGTCCTTGGCCAGAGCTCGGACCCCAGAACTCAGCAGTATGTTGCCGAGCGGTGTATTTCAGGGGCACACACGTGTGTTCTCCGTGTCCCGGCCCTTTGCACCCTGAATTCCTTCTACAGGCTGGAGGGCCAGCTCTGCTTGGGGTTCCCACTGGACACTATGGGTGTCCGCTCCGTGAGGTAAGGTCTCTGTGCAAAAGCAGCCTGTACGAGAGCACCCAGGTCAGCAGGAAGAGGGTCCATCAGCTCGAATGAGGCAGCATCCATGGGGACCCAGTGTCTGGAAGGTTCCTTGTTGAGGCGTGAGCTCTTGGAGCCACAGAGCTCACGCAGCCCACCTGGTTACAACTTCTTAGCTCTCTTAAGAATTACTTCTGGCCCAGCCGGTGTGGCTCAGTGGTTGAGCACCAACTATGAACCAGGAGGGCATAGTTCAATTCCCAGTCAGGGCACAGGCCCGGGTTGCGGGCTTGATCCCCAGTGTGAGGCGTGCAAGAGGCAGCCTATCAATGATTCTCTCTCATCCTTGATGTTTCTATCTCTCCCTCTCCCTTCCTCTCTAAATCAATAAAAAAAAAAAATGTTTTTTCATTAAAAAAAAAAAAGAATTACTTCTGACTTTACAAGCATTCTTGTTTGTGGCACCAAGGCAAGCTCACCTAGGTCCTTCGTTTGTCACATTTGAAACAATTACAAGTAAGAGCAGAAAATTAACTCCCTGTGGACTTGCAGAATAAATATACACAGACACACATGGGCACACACACCACCGCATTTCAGGTCAAACATTTGATGGGACACCCTGGTCCCAGCATGTCCCTGACTCTGCATCTGGGGTGACCACACGGGGAACTGGCCCTTGGGGTAAACAAGGATGCATGTGGAGGCGAGTGTGCAGGTGGCAACATGCACAGTCCCTCCTGCTCTCTCCCCCGCCGCCCCCCTCAGTGCCAGCGTGTTCACAGCACAGACTCGGGAAACTACTGGATCTCAAATACCCGGCGCGTGGGAACGAGAGGCTGGGAGGAGGTGTGCGTGTCCGCAGGCCGGACAAGGCACCTGCTCCTGGTGGGTGAGCAGCGTCTGTAGATGCGGCTCCAGGCTGTGTAGACTCTGAATCTCGGCCTCTCCAGGCTGAACAGAGAGCACTCAACAAAGAAGAGTCCTGCGTCCTGGAGGGGCGCGGATGCCACCTGCAGCCTGGAGACGAGCTCTGCACCCGCCCCGCCTGCTGGGCTGGTGGCTGTGAGAGAGAGGAGATTGGGATGTACGTCGGGGGTGGAAAAAGGGCAGTCGGCTCTCCGGATGAATTCTTTCCTGATGAATTGTAAACCGTTAAAAACATGTTTAAAATTCATTTTGGCTAAAGAGTTTTTGGAGACTGCAGCAATTAGGTGAAGGCCTGTAAACCACGTTTCTTAGAAGTTGATTTCTTCTAGAGAGCACCTGATGGGATGGGTCACGTCCCCCCGCCCCTCCCCGCCCCTCCCCACCCCTCGCCGTCCAAAACATCCAACCCAACACGACAGGTCAGTGGGTACCTGCTTGTCCAGGTTGTTTTATCTTCTTAGAGGAAACCGGATTACTGTGAAACCATCCGATAGCACACCTCTGAGAAGAAATGAAATGTCTTTTTATTGGCGGAGCCAAGATGAAGTATGTCTTGAGATCTGTTTTACAAATAACCCGGCACATAAATTGTCCATTCCTGCTTCAGGCTCTTTTGTCACATTTGAGGAGCTGTCAGAGGTCCCTAATAAACATGAGCCTTATTTACTTTACTGGATATGTAATTCTTCTTTTCTTTGAAAATAATAATTTTTTTTCAAGCAAGTACAGCAAAAATACAACCAATAAAAATCTAGCTATGGCAGCATAAACCACCTTTATAGCCAGCATATACATAGAGCCCTTCCAATAAAAGCAGCTCCAGGTAAGAAAGGCAACACAGGAAATTGGCTGACTTGTGTCAAGATCAAGTTCCCGGCTCCTAAGGGTTGACAGAGGAGCCCTCACAGCCCTCCCACTTCCCTAACCAGGCTCTTAGGGTGACAGTTGCATCATCCTTGTCGCCAGGCTGGCCCTTGGGCTGAGGAGAAGAGCTGGTCTCGCAGTTGGACCCAAGTCCAGTGTATCTCACCATCCTTTTTTTTCAAATCCGTGTTTATTGATTTCAGAGAGGAAGGGCGAGGGAGAGAGATAGAAACACCGGTGATGAGAGAGAATCACTGATTGTTTGCCTCCTGCACACCTCCCAATGGGGACTGAGCCCACAACCTGGGCATGTACTTGACTGGGGATCCAACTGTGACCTCCTGGTTCATAGGTTGATGCTCAACCACTGAGCCAGGCATGGTCGGGCTCTCTTCATATTTGTGAGCTGCCCCTTGCCTAGGCCCATTCTTGGAGCCACCCAAGCTGATGGACAGTGGAGGGTGCGTGAGGGCAGGACACGGACTGCCTACCTCTTGGTTCCCCCATTCTGCATCCCAGGTAGATGGTCCCCCAGTGAAGGAGGTGGCAGGGTTAGTGGCAGGGCTGGGCGTGGGGATGGGCTTTGGAGAGCCTAGTCCGGGGATAATGCTCTGGGATTTGGTCAACCTGTTGGCACTCATGGGGAGGCAACTTTCTTTGGGCCCTTCCCAGCCAGGCACCCAGTGGCGGTCGCTGTGCCCCTGGCCATCACCCTGGGCTCCCAGACACCTTTGTGGACAGACTGAGGGTGGGTCCCTCCTGGTGTCCCCCGTCGGGGGGTGGGTTCCTCCTGGGGAGCTCTGTTAGTAGGTTCCCAGCAGCCTTGTGGTGCTCATTTGGGCTTTTTATAGTAGCTCTAGAGATGTTATCGCAGCTTGAGAACAGAAATTTAAAATATGTCTTCTTCAGGTGCAAATCTACTGTACTTACAGTTTTACTGTTTCTCTGCAGGGGGGCCCATTCATCTTCTAGCAGTGCAATTCCTAAGGAAATTAAGTCCCTGCAGTTGGGGTTATTTTCAACTGGTCTTCTGGGGCAGAGTAATTGGAATTTAAGAGTCTCTCTTAAAAGAAAGGAAACATTAGCCACTTTACCTGAATAACAACACTTTGCAGTGCCATGCTTTGCCCATTAAAAGTGCTCTCTGTCAGGGCCAGTGCATCTCAGTGGTTGAACCAGGTTAGATTCACCGTCAGGTTACTGGCTCAATCCCCAGTAGGGGGCATGCAGGAGGCAGCTGATCCATTATTCTCTCTCATTATTGATGTTTCTCTCTCTCTCTCCCTCTCTCTTCCTCTCTGAAATCAATAAAAATACATATATTTTTAAAAGTGTCCTCTGAGTTCTTCCCTCCTGTACCCCCGTGTCTCTCAGCCCCTCTGGGTGGGGTTTACAAAGCTCCCACTGCCCAGGAATTCAATGTCAAGTCCTCATCCCCGCTGACCACTGTTCGCCTCTACTCTGGGTTATATATGCCCACCTAGAACTCAGCACTGTGCCCCATCAAAGAGTGCAGAGTGGCACTTGGTTGGCTATAGGAATGAATGGTTCTTCGTCAGAAGGGCATGGCGACACTTCCTTGCCCACGTGGGCGCAGTATTAGCTGTCATTACCAGGAAGAATAATCAATCACACACACCCCTCTTTCAATGAGGTCAATTCACAGCCCGGGCAGCCCTGTCTGGAGCTTCGCTCTCCCAGCCCAAGACTTCTGCCCCGGGGACCCAGAGCCCCAGCTTCCTGGCCCTGGGCTCCTGGCGCTTGAGTGGCACCCAGCACCCAAAGAATTAACTGTCCGGTCCTCCTCAGGGCTGTGCTGCTGTCTGGGGAAAGCTGTTTCTGACCAAGAGAGCCCTGGGGGCCCAGGGCACGGAAGATGAAGTGTCACTCAGTTCCCTAGCCCCAAAGAGGGAATAGGAAGTGGCCCAGTGATGCTGACATGGAGTCCGCAGAATGCCAGTGATGAACCCACGTTGGAGACAAGGCCAAAATCAGGCCCAGGATCTTGCTTTGCTGTGTTTGTGAACTTCTGAGCAGTAGTAACAGGGGCATGAGGGTAAGCCAAATCCAGAGTATTCTCTAACAGGCCGAACCAGTTTGGTATAATGAGGAGTTTTTCCTTCTGGGCCCAGATGAGCTCAGAGAGAGCGTTGGGCAGTGTCTCAACAGCAGCAAACGGCACTAAGATGTATATAATATAAAAATGGGGGTTCCCCCTCTCAATCCCCTATTTTCACACTCTCCTAACATTGGGGCACATCGTTCTGAAGACCTTTTTATTTTGTTTTTTATGTTAATCCTCACTCGAAGATATTTCTTCCATTGCTTTTCAGAGAGAGTGGAAAGGAGGGCGGGGGGGGGGGTAGGGGAGAAAGAGAAGCATCAATGTGAGAGACACATCAACTGATTGCCTCCCACACGCACCCCCACCAGGGGCAGGGAGTGAATCCACAACTCAGGTATGTGCTCTTGACCAGGAATCAAACCCAAGACCCTTTCGGTGTGCAGACAGATGCTCTAATCATTGAACCAGGCTGAAGACCTTTTTAAATGCTATATTCAGTTATACATACTTATGCATTTTATTTACATGTAGTTCTGCTGCAAAATGGTTATTGGCATATAACCCTGTTTTGCAACACGCTGTTTTCCCCTCTCTGATTGCATTTTTCCCATGGTTATCTCTAGGCTTTATTTACCTTTTTTTTTTTTTTAACTAACCTTTTGGCCCTGGCTGGGTAGCTCAGTTGGCTAGAGTGTTGTCCTGATAAACCAAGGTTGGGGGTTGATATCTGGTCAGGGCACATACAAGAATCAACCAATGAGCCCTAACCAGTTTGGCTCAGTGGATAGAGCGTTGTCAGACTGAAGGGTCCCAGGTTCGGATTCCGGTCAAGGGCATCTCCAGTGGGGGGTGCGCAGGAGGCAGCTGATTAATGTTTCTAACTCTCTATCCCTCTCCCTTCCTCTCTGTAACAAATCAATTAAAAATATATATATATTCAACCAATGAATGCATAAGTGGAACAACAAATCGATGTTTCTCTCTCAAATCAATTTAAAAAAATTAAACTTTTTTATTTTAAAATAATTGTAGTCACATGCAGGTGTAAGAAGTGACACAGAGAAATCCTGGGTACACCTTCTCCAAAGGCATCTTGCAAACTGTGGTGCAGTTTCACAAACAGGATGCTGACACCCCTACTGTCCGCCCATCTTGTCCAGACCTCCCCTGATTTCCCCGTACATGTGTGCACTTGGTTCCATGTTTAAACATCTTATCACGTGTTTAGGTTTGTGTATCTACCAGCAGTCAGAATACCAAACATCGCTCTCCTGTTGCATTATAAATACTGTCATTTACCGTTTTCAGTAACATCTATTTCTCAGTGAGGCACACCTAGTTCAGCTCCCAAAGGCCACTTTGGGTCACTGCACCCTTGGGCGTAGGGGGCCGGACACGCGGTGGCGCGGGTTGGGGTCCCCCAGGCCCTAGTTCGCAGTCCACGGTCAGTGCTGAGGTTCCGAGACGAGCACCCTCCCTTTTCCTGACCTTTCACGCCAATCCTTTTCGGTGTAGTTTTAGGTTAAGATTTAGATGGAGATTTCGGCGTATCACGTGCAATAAGTACAAGCGACTGCGCTTACACTCACATCACGCGCACACCCTTTCCCCGCCCAGAGCGCCCCCGGCAGCTGCCCTCGGCTCCATAGCCGGGGCGGCCGTAAACCCCGCCCCGGCGGCCCCTCCGGGATGGCGCCTGCGCAGACCTGGAGCAGGGCGGGGCCTGGGCGGAGCCTCTGCGCGAGCCGCCGTAGGCCACGCCCCCTCCCGCGCTCGATTGCTCCTGTCTGGCGGCGGCAGCATGGCGGCGGGGGCGGTTGGGGCGGCGGCGGCGGCGGTAGTGGAGGTCGGCTCACCCCAGCAGTTTGAGGAGCTGCTGCACCTCAAAGCCAAGTGAGCGGGGCGACGGGCGGCCGGGGTGAGGGTCGCGGCCGCGGCGGGCGGAACGGCTCGTCCCGGCCTGGGCGGAGTGGCGGGCGCGGCCCCCGGGCCATGGCTCCCGCCGCCGGCGGAGGACCGGGGCCCGACCCCAGATCCCGGGCCAGACCCCGGCCCGCCGGGCGCTCGCAGGCCCGGGTCCCCTCCTGCCCGCCCGGCCCCAGCCCCCGGACGCGGCGACGCGGTGACCGAGCCGGGAGCGGGAGGGGCGCGGAGACCCCTCTGCGGCGGCGCCGCCCGCGGTGAGGGAAGGCCCGCCCGGGTCCGGGCTGCGGGGGCGCCTGCCGCCCGGGGGAAGGACACTCCCAGGGCGGCCCCGCGGCCGCGTTGGGGACATAGGGGCCCGGCCTGTCCGAGTGCCCCCGGGCAGGGCTTGCGGGTGCGCTCGCGGGCCCCGCGGCGGTACTGCCCCGGCCTGGTAGGGTGGCGGGGTCCTCCGTCCCCGGCCTGGGAGGTTCCGGGCGGGGAGACGGTGGGTGGCCGGGGAGCGAGCTTCAGAGTCGGCGGCCAGCGAATCCCGGGCACGTTTCAGACCCGGCCTCAGTTTCCCCACCGGGAGCCGGGTTGGGCCCGGGCCCCGCTCGGGGCCGGGGGATGAGCGGAGGTGGCACACGCGCTACCCAGCACGCGGGAGCGCTCGGCGCCGGCCCTTCGTGCTGCCGTGCCGGCGGGCAGCTCACAGGCAGGACAGGCTCTGGACTTGGCCCGTGTGGCTCAGTTGGGCAGCGTCCGGTGCACCAAAAGGGCACAGGCCGGGCCAGGCTTGACCCCCGTGGCTAGGGTTGTGGAGGAGGCAGCCCATGTATCCATCCGTGTTCTGCTCTTACATGGGTGTTTCTCTTACTCCCTCTCCCTTCCTCTCTCTCTCTCTCTCTAAAAATCAGCGAAAATATTTTTTTAAAAAAGGTTGGTAACCTATTTTAATTTTGAAAAAATAGAATCATATCCCATGTCATTAAAAATTCTTTGGTAAAGTTAACATATAATCTTAATGGCTTTATTTTGCTATATGACTATTCAAACCTATATTGTTGGACCATATATATGCATATATACATATATTTGTTTGTTAATCCTTATCCGAGGATATTTTTTCCATTGCTTTTCAGAGAGACAGAGAGAGAGGAGAGAGAAAGAGAAAGAGAGAGAGAGAGAGAGAGAGAGAGAGAGAAAGGGAGGGAGGGAGGGAGGGAGGGAGGGAGAGAGAGGAACATTGATGTGAGAGAGACACATTGACTGGCTGTCACCTGAACCCTCCTCGATCATGGGACCATGGGCTGAGAGTGAACCGGCAACCCAGGTACATGCCCTTGACCAGGAATTGAACCCGAGAGCAAGGGCTGATGCTCTACTTAGTACAGCCGTGGGCAAACTACGGCCCGCAGGCCGGATCCGGCCCACTTGAAATGAATAAAACTAAAAAAAAAAAAAAGACCGTACCCTTTTATGTAATGATGTTTACTTTGAATTTATATTAGTTCACACAAACGCTCCATCCATGCTTTTGTTTCGGCCTCCGGTCCAGTTTAAGAACCCATTGTGGCCCTCGAGTCAAAAAGTTTGCCCACCCCTGACTTAGTACGCCAGCCAGGGCTGGGCAATATGTTTTTACAGGTACTTGCTATGTGAAATAATAGGGAAGTATTTGTATACATATACCTTTGTCTCTTTAATTGTGTTCTTAGGATAGAGACGTGAAAGTGTAAGAAATTTCTGAAAGGTTCCAGTTTAATTTTACCCAGCAGGATATTTCACTTTATCCTTTTTATCATTGAACTAGAGGCCCGATGCATGAAAATCGTGCAAGAGTAGGCTTTTCTCCCCCGCCCCCCACTGCCAGCGCGGGCTTCCCTCTGGCCGCCCGCAGGCACCCGGGACCCAGGCTTCCCTCTCAGCCCTGGCTTTGTCAGAAGGTCCTCCGGTCTAATTAGCATATTACTCTTTTATTATTATAGATACTATGATCTTAAAATCTTTTTTCAACTTAGTTAAAAGTTGAGATATTAACTTACTATAATGAAATGCCGAGATCTTGTTAGGTGCGATGAATTTGGCAATTGGGTGGATACACACAAGTAACCATTTAAAACGAGGACAGAGCCCCGGAAAGTGGACTCTGCTGTGAATGGAGTCACACAACTCCCTGTCCTGTGTCTTGTTCTGCTCAGTATGTTTCTGAGATTCATCCATGTTGAATGTCTCCATAGCTGGTTCTTTTTTATTGCTGAGTAGTAGTCCATCGGATGAATTTTACAGGTTCTCCAATTTGTGCACTTTGGGTTCTTTCCAGGATTTGGCCTTTATGTCCAAGGCCACTGTGAACATTCTTGCATGGGTTTTTGCGGGGGTTTGCTTCTCATCTCCCTACGCCTTAGGTCTTGGGGCTCAGGCCCCCTTATCCTCTGCAGAGGCTCATGTGGGAGGGTTCTGAGGGGCCAGATAGATCACTTCTGGCCTGCATGCCAGCAGCCAGAACTCAGACCCAAACAGCTGCAAGGAAGACCGAACCGCAGCCTAGCTGCTGTCCCAGAGGCGGAGGAGGCAGTGCTGGAGGACACAGCGTCTCTGGCCCAAACCCTGAGGCCTCTACTTGGACCTGCCGCTTCCCCCTCTGCTGATACAATGGTAACGCACTGGTTGGGCCCTCACTTAGTGTGTCCTTCCCACCTCGGGTGGGTCTTCCTGGAGAGCCTCCTGCTCTCCTTGCTGTAGCTCTCCCCTCAGCATCGTCCTCTCTCTGCCCCCTGCCCGCCGGTTTCCTTGGTGTCAGCACTGACCTTGCTTCTTACCTGGGATAACGGGACCTCCAGAGCATCTCCCGAGCTCTCCTACTGTCCCTCCCTCAGCACTTACACATTTGTTTGTGGCTTCACCCATTCTCGATGCCTCTGCTTCCGGCCCAGAGGAGACAGTCCCTCCTCTCAAGGTGGATTCCTCTAGATCTCCCTCCCCTGCCGCCTCTGCGGCCTCGCACACTCAACCCTGCTGTCTTCTTCAGCTTCTCCCTGTGTCCACTCACAAAATAAACCGTCCAGGCTTTCTTGTATTAATAAAACCCATTCCTGCCTGGCCGGTGTGGCTCAGTGGTTGAGCGTCACCTATGAACCAGGAGGTCACGGTTTGATTCTCGGTCAGGGCACAGGTCTGGGTTGTGGGCTCGGTCCCCAGTGTGGGACGTGCAGGAGACAGCCAATAGGTCAGCCGTGGGCAAACTACGGCCCACGGGCCGGATCCTGCCCGTTTGAAATGAATAAAACTAAAAAAAAAAAGACCGTACCCTTTTATGTAATGATGTTTACTTTGAATTTATATTAGTTCACACAAACACTCCATCCATGCTTTTGTTCCGGCCTCCGGTCCAGTTTAAGAACCCATTGTGGCCCTCGAGTCAAAAAGTTTGCCCACCCCTGCAATAGGTGATTCTCTCTCATCATTGATGTTTCTCTCTCCTTCTCCTTTCCTCACTGAAATCAATAAAAATATATTTAAGAAACAACCCATTCCTTCACCCTGTCTTTGCCTCTGCCTCATTCTTTGTTTACAGCCAGATCTCATAAGAGCGGAGTCTAGCAGTCTGCCTTTCCTCCTCTTCAGTCCCCGCGACGCTGCCGTGGGACCGGCCCTGCTGCCACTGGAATCCCTCCCCATTGCTGGCTGTCCTTCCTGCTGAGTTGATGGCTGTCACCTCTTCCTTCTTGGCTCTGGGAGGCCCTCTAACCGTCCGGTACCTTGGCCACTACCTGGGCGCCGTTTCCGCCCCTGCCCTGCAGCTTAGCGTGGAGGAGTCGGAGACTCTGGCCTGGCCTCTGTCCCTCTGCGTGGCTGCGCATGGGGCCAGCACTGACTATTTCTTCCCGGGTCTGCAGGTCAAGGGCAGACTTCTTTCCTGAGCGCCAGACCATCACATCACGAACAGCATTAGACTCCCTTTCCTCTCCGGTTGGCAGCTTCTGTCCCAGGATCTGCACTCGGCCAGACACTCGGAGTCAGCTCCAGGCTGTGCCTCCACTGTCACCAACTCCTGCCCCTCCCGCCTCTGGAACCCCAGTGCCTCCCTCTGCTTCCGTTCTCCCGACACTGGGTGGTGGGCTCCTTCTCACCCAATTCACTTTAAATAATTCACTGTATTATTTTCCTTGCCCACAGGTTAGTTACCCTTGGTTCCTCTCCATGTAACATTTAAAACTTGTTTTCTTCCTGAATTTTCAGATCTTTTTTGTTTGTTTGTTTCTTCGTGGGTTTTTTTTGTTAGGGGATTATATTTGAGCTTAGAATTCTATAAAACTGTAGGGTTTTTCAGTTGGCTATGAAGATAGACTTAAAGATATCTTTGGCAAGATAATTTTATTTTTTTATTTTTATTTATTTATTTTTTTTGCAAGATAATTTTATATGGGAGTAGTTGATAGATACATACAGAGATTCCTAAGAATTTCATCAACAGTTTATTAATCTATTCTGTTTTCATACTATCACTTTTTAGACAATCTTTGTAGTATAATATAAAAAGTATGTCTTTGTAAAAAGCAGTTCAATTTTTTCCATGTTTGCTGCTTGCGTGCTTTCATTTTCAGTATTTTATTCCTGTTTCTATGGTTACATTATGCCCCTTCATCATAGTTCTGTGTTTGAAAAGGTAAAGACTCTCATTAACAGTAATCCTGCTTCTGCAGCTGTTTTTTACGAACATGGTGCGTCAGCTACAGAAGTCTGGTCTGCACCTGCCCTAAGGGCCAGAACGTGTAGGTGACTTCCATGCCTCTTGGTTAAGGTGGAGGAATATTCAGAACCACTTCGTGGGAGCTAAGTATTGACTAAGAAATATCATTAACTTGAAAATTCACCTAGAAGATTCCCAAGACCTTGCAAGTCCTTCTATCTTAGTCTGTTTAATACAATGAAAGTCTAACAGAACAAAAAGACTCAGGCCGTTCTCGTCACTGGGGAAGACCTGAATCTATATCAGTATCTGCTTATTTCTAAAGATACCGTATCCTTAAAACGGCATTTTACTTATTTCCAGATCCCTCGTTGTGGTCCATTTTTGGGCGCCATGGGCTCCGCAGTGTGCGCAGATGAACGACGTGATGGCAGAGTTGGCCAAAGAGCACCCCCAGGTTTTGTTTGTGAAGGTATTTCGTGCTTTGCGTCCTGTCTTTTAGGAGTTTATATGAACTAATGCGAAAGGAATTCCACATGCTTATAATTGAGGTTGGAATCTGTTATTTTTGTAGTAAACTATTCTTAAAAATCTTAAAATAGTTTTGCATCTCTCTAGTATCAGGAGTGTAAAACTCAACACACTTTGCCTACATGTGTGTGGGGGCGGACAGGACCAATACCGAGCAGGATGGGCCACGGGGAGATGCCTGTGAGCAAAAGCAGACTAGATCATTCACTGTGGATCATTGTGATTTTAAGAAAGGAAAAGTATTAGCAGACACATTTCATGGAACAGGTCGGTGTGGTGTGGAAAGTGATTGAAGAAAGGGCGTCCCAGGTGCTGGGAACCGGGGGGTTGGAAGGGTTGCTCTCTGGGATTGGCAGACCTGCAGGAGACACCGAAGGCTTTTCTGACTTGTCAGAAGCAGAGGACAAAGGAAGCCGGTCTCTTGCTTTCTGTGTCTGTACCGAGTTTTACATGCTGGATCTTTGCAGTATCTCTTGGATGGGTAAGTAGTAGGAAAGTGATAATTGTGGCTCCCTTGGTTCAGCACACATAATATCATTCAGGACTTAGTACTGGGTTAGACAAAAGGCTAGCATATGAGTTGAGAGTCTTAGAAATGAATTATTGGGAAGGAAGGCACACCCTATATTCAAAAGCCTGGATCTTTAGGATTTAAAACAAACTAAGAAACCAAAGCCTTATTTCTTAAAACCAGAATTTATTAGTTCATAAGACATGTTGACAAGTATACCTGTACTTAGAGTTAAAAATGACATCAGCTGGGTTTGTATGCCAGTGGATATATAAATTGAAGACAGAATTCGGACAGGCTAATTCATTTGTACAGCAGGTATATAATTTATCAGACAGTTTCTCTATAGATGCGTGTGCTCTGAATAGGTGTTGCAGTTAGGTGGCTCAAAAATAAAAACTGAAAAGCTGTGTTGAGCAGGCTCATCACACGCCTTCCCATCGGTCCTGTTGTCGCCCCATAAGTAACTGCTTGCATTAATTTTGTATGAATCCTTCTTTATGCAGATAGAGCAAGTGTGAATATAATGGCTAGCTTTTTAAAATTTAAGCACTTATTTAAAATTCCAATGAAATGTGTAATGTAACCTTAGGATGCCACCCTAAAATGTCCAGTATAAATAATGGAAGGGAACATTAAAACTGCATGTTTGGTCAGTGATAAAAGATAAGGATTACAAGTGAAATGAATGATTAAACATTTCAATCGTAAGATTAATCAAGGTGATGGTAATTGTTGTAAGCCTGTTTTTATATGTATAATGTTACTGGTGTAGGTAGCACATTGTTCCTGGCTGCCATCGGAATGATTTATTTAAAGTGACGATACAGTTACTTCTCACATTGGTACCAGACTTGGCAGTGAGACTTTAAGTTGTTCAAGTGCTTGAGTGTCTCAGCAAGCCAAGGTCGGGAAGCCCTTATCTGCCGGAGATACCTGAGCCCGACTGCGTCTGCCGTTCCCAGGCAGTGACAGTGTGGACGGGTCGCTCCCTCTCTAGCACAGGTTTTCTTTCACGGACATCAGGGAGGGCGGAGGCAGTTTGCATGGAGCTTGTGAGGTGGATTGTTTAAAAGGCTGCAATGGCTGAACCCTAGTGAGCAGATGAGAAAGGAGATTGGCGAGCTCTACTGGCATTTCCTAGTAAGAGAGGCATGTGGCTCATTCTGAAACAGCTGGCTCGTGGAGAGCTTTTTGAAACTTCCGGGCTATGGAAACCGATGTTCTGTTACCTCTGTGTCTTTTCATTTGATTTCTTAGTCTTTTTTAATGACTGCAGTAGTTTGGCATTTTTGACATGTGAAATATGGAGATTAGTCCATTCTGTTACTTAGATTTACAGAATCATTATGTAGGTTATCTTAAACTTGATATTTTTAGTAGTTCGATGTAAAATTTTGTGACCACCAATAATTTTTTATTTTATAGATAATGGTAAAATATACCTGAGAAAAGTTAGCATGCTTTTTTGGTCCATGTTTTGCTCACTGGAATAGGTGGCTGAAAGGCAAGGCTTTCCCATTATGGAGGCCTCGTTTCCTGGACTGCTGTGTGGTGATGATGAAGGGCACGCAGATCCTCCTGGCTCCATGTGTATGTCCATGGTGGTCCACTCGCCTGGATCGGCCACCAGGTTTGGTCAGATCCTGAGGTTCTCATGCCTACAAGGGCTTTAAGGTGATACATGAGTTATTTCTATTGCTAAGCCTCATAGAAATCTATTTTTATTCAGAATAAAATTAAAATGTTCATTAAAATGTCAAATGCCTTTGCTTTTCAAATTACGTAAAGTTGGTTTGCTAGCACTAACAAAAATGGGAATACATATTTATCATTTAATCAATTGTTGGATAGATAAAATCTTTGAAGATGAAGTGCCTGGTAGAGAAGATGGGAAGAAGAAGAATTATACAAGGTTTTTTAGGTGATGAACAAATTGGGTTCCCCTAGTCATATTCAAAGTCCAAATCAAATCCATGTTTTTTATAGGCGTGGCAGTTTTTGATATTTTATATTTGATTTTATTTATTTTATTTTTAAAAATAAAAATGATCTATATTTAAGGTGTCTAACATAACGATTTATATCAAACCATTTTATATGAAGTCGTTCCCATGGACCCCTGTGGCCTTTTTTGGGGGGAGGATCTCTGAACTTAGTCTGTGCCGTTGGTTGGACTATTAGTCAGGGAACATCTTTAACTCCTGTTTTGATTGGTTTCTGAACGAGATGATGGGTGCCTGAGGTGGGAGCCTGTACCCTGCCATTTCTTAATTGCTTTCCTTTGTGCAGGTGGCTCCCACCTCCCGTGCCAGCCTCCCTCTCCGCCCCCCCAAGTTTAGTACATACACTGATGGCTGCTGGGCTGTGGTTACTATGCAATGCACTTGGGTACAAAAATTCTCCAAGTCAGACTCATCAGCCACCTGTGAGATTTTCTACTGTTGCATTTCATTTAGCATTAATCTTGTTTGTATAGTAGCTGCTGTACTTGCATTTTATGTTCATTGTAACTTCATGATGTAAAACCAAGGGTACAGAAGGAGTTAATATACAGACATTTTATTTTCTGATTTAAAAAAATAGGAATATTTATAGTTTGATTTATTCTTAAATGTGCAACCATCTTAAAGATACAGCTCACGTTGTTTAATTTTGGAAGCTCTTAACAGTCAGTTTAGATCATCTCTGGAGCCTGCACTGTTTAATTCTCTATGTCTGTGCAGTTGGTGTAAGCAGATAACACAGGGCAGTCTCCAGGTCACCAACTGGCTGTGCAACTAGGTACCAACTGAATTCCTGTTTTTCTCTGTCGGAGGATATTCACCAGTTTACTTGGCATCTTATCAGAGTAGAATTTATTTTTTAGGAACTCTAAAAATGCTCCTCAGATAATTCTAGTAGAATTGTTAAATCTTAAGAATATCCTAGTTTTTATCTATGTTGTTGTGGTAATAAAAGAAACCCAATGAATATAGTTTATTAGCTGTTACTGCACTCACTAAGTTTGGCAAAAATCTTTAAAAAGGTATCAAAAATGTTAATTTAAATATCTATTTTGAAATTTATATCTGACTGTCTGAGAAAGAATTTGATTTTGAAAATTTCCCTGTACTGTCAACATGCCATGAGTAGAAAGAAACCTCTGTTTGAGGTTTAACAAAATGTCCCTGAGTGTAGGTTTAAACATTCCCTCCTCAACCTTGCAGCCTCATTGCCACCAGTGGCAATTTTTATTTCCTTTCTGAGCTCAGCTGCTTATTAACTGTGTGTCTTTGGACAAGTTACCCTGTACCCAGCCACCTGTAAAGTTGAGATGCCATGCTGCATACCTGTCCAGGTTGTAAGTAGACTGGGCACGCTTATGTAGAGGGCCGTCATGACTTGTGACACAGGGTAGGTCTTCCATGAAAGATATCTATTATCCATCAAGGATATCTTTGGTTTCTTCTGAATGTAGATCATTATTAAATATTTATATATTTAGTTTCCATTTTCATTATTGTAACTCATGCTTTACATTCAACAAAAATATTTCCAAAGAATTTTAGTGCTGCAGAGGTTTTTGAACTTCAGCTGCCCTTGACGCCTGGAGCGTGGCTGTCCTTCACTGGGACTCCTGGCCCATGCTCAGCAGGATTTGCCTGTCGCCATTGCCTTTGTCTTTGTAGGATTGGTCTCTGGGGCTGCTAGTGGAGAGGCACACGTAGTGATCTGGCTTCAGCAAGAATGTTAAAGGCTTATTTGCTTCCCAGAAGAGTGGTCAGTAGGGACCCTACTGGGACCCAGGACTGTGAGAAGAGACCACTTTTAAAAGCATACAAGACTCTGGTTTTATGCATGTTCTGGGTTAAGACCACATTATCTTGTTTCTACTTAGTGTAGCCCTTTTATGGATTTTACTTTTCTGCTAGAATCCAGTCGTACCACAGATGGGGATCTGGTGAGCCTAGCTCAGTGATGGCGAACCTTTTGAGCTCGGCGTGTCAGCATTTTGAAAAACCCTAACTTAACTCTGGTGCCGTGTCACATATAGAAATTATTTGATATTTGCAACCATAGTAAAACAAAGACATATTTTTGATATTTATTTTATATATTTAAATGCCATTTAACAAAGAAAAATCAACCAAAAAAATGAGATCACGTGTCACCTCTGACACGCGTGTCATAGGTTCACCATCACTGGCCTAGCTCAATGCCCAGTGCCCAGTGTGTGGTGGGCACGCCACAGATCTCAGTCGAAAGACAAAAGATAATGAACTGCCTTTGTGGTCACCTCGTGTGCTCCTCTCTGGTCTGACTGCGGAATTGTGGGAAAAACAGCACAGATGTGTCCACAACTTTAGAGTCTGTTCTAGAGTTGCCTCCCATTGCTTAGTCTTCTCTTTGTTCTTTTTTCGCTTTTATTGGACAGCTGATGTTGATTTAAAGTGTATATAGTTTTTCTCATAAACACATTTAAAAATGAAAATAATTAAAAATATTGTTTCAAAAGGGTGTTCTAGAGAAAAAACAGAATTAAGGTAGTAAAAGAGCACCCAAGAGCATATGAGGTGGAAGAATCAAACCAAAGATAAATGGTTGTGCCTCCTCCATGTCAAGGTTCATTTGCGTAGATATGCTGGATTGGTTAAAGCTCCGGCTAAAAATAGTGTTTCAAGCCCAGTGGAAATCTTTCACTCTCGGAAAAATGCAGTAGTTATATTTTAAAAACTTTTAACAATGTAATTTATCAATAAATTTTATTTCCTACAGGTATAATGTAAATACAGGTTTTTATTGGTTTTAAAAAGTTTATATTGCATTGACAGTCCTATGAGGGAAAGATGCAATATATCTCAGTTTTTCTCAAAGTGCACTGTTTTTTAAAGTCTTACATAATAGCTTATAGTAACTGTGTTTAATTATTGGGAGATGGTGTGACTTAATGTGTTTCAGATTAGTGCATCAGCTATCACACGGTGTCTTGTTGAGGGGAATTAGGACACGGCGTGCACTCATCTCATTTCACAGGCAGTCAGATGGGCGCAGATACCTGAAGCCAGGAAGCTGCAAGGTATCTGCTTCGTGCCCAGCAGCCTTGCAGGAGTTAAAAGTAAAATTTATCAGACATCAATAGTTTATTGAAGAAATACTCCTTTTTGCTTCATAATTTGCAGAAGGCTGCAACTGTCAGTCATGATGTACTGCCTCTTGAAATTAGTCAATAGAGCAAACAGCAAGAATTGCTGTGGGCAGAAAATAAGCACTGTAATCATGACATAACTGGGGTCAGTGATTTATGGATTTCAATATAGTAGTAGCTGCATATGATTGAAAATTTACTAGGTCACTACTGCACCAAAAATTTTATTCACAGCCTCCAGGCATCTTTTGAAATGTGCAGCAAAATAAAAACCTCTGAACCTGTTTTGACACCGCAGACTCAGTGGATGACATGCCAGCCCAGTGAGTCTCATTTAAATGTAAATGTGTCATAAACTTTTGTACTACACTCTTTAAAAAACGTCAACTACTAGAAGGAATAATGCATGTGAAACTGATTTACATATTGAAGTTGTCAAAAAGGACCCTTTTATAATCAAGCTTAAATTCTCTTATTTTAAAGTTGGAAGCCGAAGCTGTTCCTGAAGTATCTGAAAAATATGAAATTAGTTCTGTCCCCACGTTTCTGTTTTTCAAGGTAAGGATAAAGCTGGCACAAGAGGGGCTCCTCTGCCCTGGGCCGGGGGGTTTCTGTTTTGGTTTCTTTACCCTCTCCCCTGACCCCTGAACATTCCCATTGGGTTGTTCCTGGCTGTGTCCCTTCTCGTAGTCTCAGTGTTGCTTGTCCTGGGGGTCCTGGAAAAGTGACTTGGCTTGGAGGTCCAGCAACCAGAACCGGAGCTTCTTGAGAGCAATTCAGATACATGCTGTAGGCCCACTGTTTTGGGCGCTGGGCCAGAAGTTGGTTGCTAGGGCGGTGTGGACGGAATGAAACCACGGGCTGGCCCTGGTTTGATGAATGATTCCTTTATGAAGCCATGCAGATCTGTCCTTAGGGTCCCCTGGGTGTTACCCCAGTCCCAGATGCCTCCTTTATACTTAAAGTAAAGGACGCATCCCAGCCAGAGTGGGGGAATCTTTCTGTTTTAGGTGAGACTGGTCTGGCTTGAGTTTGAGATGTGGTGATGTTTACAGCCAGCCCAGTGAGTCTCATGAAAATGTAAATGTGTCAGAAATTTTTGTACCGCAGTCTTGAAAAACATCAACTACTTGAAGGGATTTGATATTTGAAAATTTACAGATGCTTTCCTAGTATGTTCCCAAAAAGGGAAGAAAGAAAAGAAAGAACAATTAGTTATTTCTAAAGTTGAGATGCATTGCAGGCAATTGGTAGTCAGATTTCTAAAAAGTTTTCCAGTGATAGTGTTGACCCCTTTAAAAATTGGCTAGAACTATGGATTCATAATTGTTATAATTTTGGAGCCTAAAATATAGAGGTGACGGAGGAATGCCTCACATACTAAATGAGTTTTTTAACTTTAGAATTCTCAGAAAATTGACCAATTAGATGGTGCACATGCCCCAGAGTTGACCAAAAAAGTTCAGCGACATGCATCTGTGGGCTCCTTCCCACCCAGTGGTGGTGAGCACCCCAAAGAAGACCTCAACCTTCGCCTGAAGAAATTAATTCATGCTGCCCCCTGCATGCTGTTTATGAAAGGGACTCCGCAGGAGCCGCGCTGTGGTAAGACGCTGCTGTTCAGATCCTGTAACAAAGGGGCCTTCACCAGGATGGGTCAGCGAGGTGCCCACGCTGTTTTCAAGCTGTGCCGTCCTCCTGTGCTTGGGTTCACATACCTCCAAAAAGTCGGGAAGGTTCCAGTTCCCGGTGGGGTTAGGTAATTACTTGGGTCATATGAATTCGTTTGCACTAGAGACTCAGGATATTGGAACCAAAAGGCATCTTAGAAGTCATCTAATTCAGGATTGTTGCTTGCGTAAGTACCCAAAGGTGTAAGGGCAGCGTGCCCATGGCCTGTCTCCTGGTTGTGGAGCTGGGATCAGCTTCCGACTGCACATTGCCGGGCCCCTGAATGGGCTTCCTGCCTGTTCCGTTACCTTTGCTGTTAACAGCCACCCTCTCCGCCCTGGCACCCCCCTTTTGCCCACCTCCTCCAGATGTAGCCGTTCACAAGCTCACTGAGCTCTGCTAGTGTTCCCATGTCTGCCCTGCTACTGCTGCCTGCCTTGTCTCCCGCGTCTAGTGACTGTATTACCCATTGCTGTCATTTCTTATTTTTAGCTTCTGCTAATTTAAAGATTTCTAATTCTGTGTCTTACAGTCACTCTTATTTTCTGAACCTCATAGCTGCTTGTGATTTTGCCCTTAAGTAAGTTTTACAGTTATTTGACGCCTCTGGTATGGGGCTTCTGTTGTTTTCTTTGTCCTGTGCCTCACAGAGCAGTGATGCTGCATAATTGAGCATTTAATGCCCTTTTGATGCACTGCTGAGAATCTGAGTATTGGCTTCAGCTGCATAGGAGGGACTTCGTTCGGTGGGTGCTATTGGTAGGATTACTGGCTGTCTAGAGTGACCATGAAAATAGCCAAGCTTCCAAATAAATTCAATTGTAAATTCTTCCCTATGTGGTTAGCAATTTAAAACGTCTAGTTGAAAAATAAGGTTTCATGATGAATTCTATCCTAAAAAGATACAAGAAAATCATTTCTTTATCTCTCAGTTCTACTTGAACAATTTCCTTGCCAACATCCACATATCAGGTGGCCTGCTGTGTATGTACTGAAGCCAACGTGGTCTGTCCCCGTCTGTCCCCGAGCTAGCTGCAGCGGCCTCGGGCAGTCTCGGGGAGGTGCTTTGTTTTCAGTGGAGGGTGCCCTGGTTTACCCTCTGCCATCAGGCATGAAGCTCATTTCTGGCACTTTATGTGGTGACAATAACAGGACTTAGAACACCAGCCCAGTCACTGGAAGTCTGCAGTGCTGCAGAACTGGCTGCAAAATGTGGGTGAACCTGTGTGACAGGCTAGACTGGGTGAACCTACAGAAAAACCACTAGAATGTTCTCCTCTCTCGGATCGAACAGTAGCATTCTCTTCATCTGTGCTGGATGGGCCTAAGGAAACTGGCAGGTGGGCGGGCTCAAGCTTGAGGCACCGGAGGGGAAGGCCAAGTGGATGTCAGGACGGGGCTGTGGTCCCGACTCTGCCCCTTGCCACCTGCCTTGGCCACCGGAGGTGCAAGTCAGTCTCCCTCCCGTGCCCCCATTTCTTCCTCCGCGGAGGTGGGAGCGGGAGCCAGTCTCGAAGATGCTTTCAGCTCACTTAGAAGTAATCCTTCTGCTTCCCTTTCACTTCATTAGACTGCCTTTATGATGTATTTATGCCTATTTTTATGTTAACTGTTTGAGTGGCATTTAGAAGACTGTACAAATAACAAGTTAGAATAAAAAAAGAAGCTTTAAAGCATTTCAGAGCAATCTGAAAACACGATATTATAGACAGATATTCAAGATCTAATTAGGAAATTAAAAGATTTTTAGATACCAAGGATTTAACAAATTTTATTTTTTATAACTACATTTTTTTTAAAAAATGTATTTTTCAGCGGCATTTGACATTCAGTATCGTTTTGTATTACTTTCAGCACGGTGGTTAGACATTCATATACTTTACAGAGTGTTCCTCCCCTGTCCTCCCCCCCCGTCCCCCCCCCCCCCCCGATATTTCAAGTACCTATAACTACATTTTAAAAAGGCTTTTCTACTTCCTGATGTTTGGTTTTTGCTGCATGCCTTTCTGTCCCATATAGGAAATAGATCATTGCACGGTGCTGGTATTCTCTAATAAAATACCCACCTGAGGATGAGTTGGGAGACGTTTTATGTGCCTGCCCATTAACGTCCTTCATCAGCTCTGCTTCCATTGCTTGCCCGTTTTTGTGCGCACTGCGACACAAGCTCTTGATCTTCCAATGTTTCTTAGAGGATTGTGTACCGCTTTCGCCCTCTTCCTTCCCGAGCCTGTGTGGTGGGAAGTTGTTTTGCTCCTCTCTCAGCCTGTTCGAGGTGAAGCGGGGCAGAGCCTCCTTTGTGGCTGTTGGCTGTGTGGACTCGGGCGGCTGGTACTTCTGTGTTTTGCACTGAGTTCACTTTGAAAGCATTCCCGTCAGTAATAACCGTGGCTCCCTTTGATGCCGTGGCTTTTTGATTAGCTGGCTCCCACCTCACTTTTAGTTAATCAGAAAAAACGTGAAGGAGTTAACACCATTTTGTATCAAGGAACCTTGAGAGCTGTTTCCGGGTCTGCCCTGGAGTCTCCTTGTTCTCAGCCCAGACCCTGCACGGCTCACGTCTGTCTTCCTAACCTTCCGTGGGCTCTGTCTGCGGAATCGTAGTCTGTTGCGAGCCTGACATGTCGGTGGGGGCTCAGTCGACAGGATTAGGTTGTCATTCTGTGATCCTAGGAAGACAGGACACAGAGGGCCCTCGTGTGTTAGGGGGATGTTTATGAAGCACCGAGCTGTACATCCTTTTAAGCAGAACGTAAAATCCTCGAACATGCAGGTTCATTAAGTTAGTTGGGAATTCTTTTATCTCTTTCAGTTAACAAAGCTTTTAGCAAAAGGAAAGGCATTTGAACCGCAGAACAGACATTTCTCCTGCAGTGAGAGTCATCTAATTGGGTTTTACTTTTTAAATCAGACACAGAAACATGGAAGGTTCAGGAGTGTTCTTTCGGTTTCATTGTTGTTCGTGATGGAATGTGGCAGTTAGACTTATTATTCACCGCGTCTGTCGTGGTAGAAATGACTGCAGGTAGAGAGTGATTCTGTGGCAGTTAAACATGCGTTTTCTACTTTTAAGTATCTTTACTGCATGTGCACATGCATGCATGCATTTTTCTTTAAAAAAGTGTGTGTAAATATTTTGTTATTAGAATAAAGCCTTCTTACTATTTTATCCTTAAGCATAACATTTCCAGTCTGCCACTTTAACCCTTAAAAATGAAGCACTACCAATCAATCTTTCTGGTCTGCATGTAATTGCCTGAAGCTAAAATAAAGCTCTTTCTCAGCCAGTTACAGTAGAAATGAGTTAATATATTGGCAACAGAATAACCATCAGCCATCAGCCCTTAGCTGTTTACTAATGAACTCCCAGATGAATGAAAACATTTCAGAGTCAGGGTTTTACTTCAGGCTGTACGTGAACTTAACACTTCAGTTGTAGGAAAGCGACTTCTATGCTATACGAATAAATATAGGGGGCAAAAGGAGGTTTACAGTTGCTCATATGGAAAATAATACGATGATTAATAAATAATAATGCAAGAGTAAACTGTTTCCTGTACAGCTGTAAACTCCCTTTTGTCCGCCCTGTACTGGTGCTGCTGTCAGTAGGCTGTGGGCTGGGAGATGTTTGGTGCTCACTAATACCTCCACATCTTGGTAGTAAAGGTGCTTTTGCATGGCATCCGGTAGAGCCTGATCTTGAAATAATCTTTTCTTTGCTTGCTTGCTTGCTTTGTTTTCTTTTTTTGTTAATCCTCACTGGAGGATATTTTTCCTATTGCCTTTTTTTTAGAGAGTGGAAGGGATGGAGGAAGGAGAGAGAAAGAGAGAGAAACATCAAGTGAGAGAGACACATCAATTGGTTGCTTCCTGCATGCACCCTGACCTGGGCCAGGATTGAACCTGTAAACCAGGTATGTGCTCTTGATGGGGAATCGAACACGAGACGCCTCAGTGCTCAGGCTGATGCTCTAACCATTGAGAACACTGGTCAGGGCTGGAAATAATCTTGTACTGAATTTTATGATTCAGTTTTATTTACAAATAATTGCAAGTATTGAAAACACTTGGGAAGAATTAGCTTACAAAAAGAAAAATATCCTCTTTTCAGACAAGAACAATAGGTTTATAAAAGACTGATATTCACACTCTTATTCTTCAGTACTAATGTCATCCTAAGAAAAGGATGTCAAAAAAGTATGGAACAAAAATGTGTCACTAAATATAATAAAATTATGGAGCATAAGATTGTCACTACAGTGGAGGGGAAAAAAATCACATAACGTACTTTGGGGAATGTAAATAGTTTAAAAAAAGAAACTGCCAAGTTATGACACCAGATGAGAAAGAGCTCCCTCAGTTAATTGACAGTTCATATATAATAACAGAGGGGGTAGCTTTGAAACCCAGTGTGCAGAAGTATCTCTTTTAGACGACACAGAACACATTCACTTGCTTTTTAATTTCTCCTATTTAGAGGCGGCAAAGATGAAGAACTGCTGAAATGGTTACATGGGAAGCAGTAATGGGCAAACCGACTGGGTCTCCAGTGTGGTCAGGTGGTAGCTAAAATAACTGCTGTGGAGCTCTTCCCTCCACTGGTGTTGATTCTCACAGATGCACACAGTGGAGCTCCCAGGCTCAGTCCCGGGTCCAGGTCAGTCCCCTGACTGATGGGCCAGGGCTTGAGGCTCTGCTTTTTGGCTTGTACTGTTTCTTTTACAACAAAAAAATGTGCCTGATATCGAAGAGGAACTTTGATAAACACACACACACACACATTTAAAAAAAATTCACAAGTGTATTAAAAAGTTAAATCATGTGAACATGTGGTATGTGGTTCAGCAGTAGATAAGGGGTTCTTGGAATTTGTTTTCTCTGCACACTATTCAGCCATGGTTATGAAATCACTGGTGAAATAGAGGCAGACATCTGTGGTTAGTAGATACATGTACTCTGAATTTCAGGTTGTGTGTATGTTTGTGCAAGAGAGAGAGAGAAACTGTTTTATTTCTTTTTCTCTATTCAGGTTTCAGCAAGCAGATGGTGGAAATTCTCAACAAACACAATATTCAGTTTAGCAGTTTTGATATCTTCTCAGATGAAGAAGTTCGTCAGGGCCTCAAAACCTATTCCAATTGGCCCACCTACCCCCAGCTCTATGTGTCTGGCGAGCTCATAGGAGGACTCGACATAGTGAAGGTTAGAATTGGGAAGCTGCACTGGTACCGAGTTTTCATTTAGAGTGCCGTTTCTTGAGTGCTGGACTAGGTCCAAAGAGTAAGTTTCGTAAGAACCGCTCCATTCCGCAGGCTGAGTCTGGAACCTGTGCAGGGCATTTCTGATGAGATGATTGTCACTGGCATGCTGTGTTAGGGTGTGGCCAGGATTTACCTGTAAGTGCTTCCTTCAGCTTAACCTGTGTTTATTCCAGGAGCTGGAAGCCTCTGAAGAACTAGATACAATTTGCCCCAAAGCCCCCAAATTAGAGGAAAGGTAAGTCTTTCAAGAGTTTCAAATAATCTGTCGTTATTTTTAAAAATATTTTTTAAATTCTCAGCCTCTGCATTGCCTTTCTGTACAGAAATCAGAGATGTGTCTCATATGCCAAGTTCATCATTCTGCTGTTTGCAGTCAGACAAGTCATGCTCACTCAGGAAGTGTGATTTGGACTGGGGAGTGTTGTGTGTCACTTTAATGACTAAGTGGAGGATGTTCTTTGTTTTTATAGAGATGTTATTGCTACAATGGGATGGGCGCGTTGTAGCTGTCTCTGCATTTCTGAGCCAGGATCCAGCTGTCTTGATGTCCAGGTTTTAGTCAGGGCCCTGCTCATGGCATAAGCTGGTCCCGGTGTTTCCGACACGGGCCCTGGTGCTGCCGCTGTCACCGTCCCATCGGAGCACTGGCGTGGGCGTGGGGGAGCGGTGCTGTGCGTGCCGTGCGTGGGCCATGCGGATCCCCGCTGCCTCCGAACCCTGGGAACTGAGCATCTGGGGAGACTTCGGAGCTGTCACATCCGTCCGACGCATCTTATGAAGCATCTCAATCAGCTGTTAGACATTTTATCTTATAGAAATTTTGGGCTTTGGCCTGTAGGGAGACTTAAAGGATTTTTTATTTTAATAAATATGAATTAATGTAGAGGTTTAAAAAGGAATTTCTTTCGAAGTGTAGTGGCGTATCAGCCATTCATTGTTGGGGAATGGCTGGGCTTCAGTCTGTAAGGTAAAACTTCTCCATGTCATTGTGTTGCCATTTCACATTTTGAGAAATTTTAAAAAATATATATTATTGATTTTAGAGAGGAAGGGAGAGAGAGAGACAGAAACATCAGTGAGGAGAGAGAACCATTGATTGGCTGCCTCCTGCATGTCCCCTATGGGGATCGATCCCGAAACCTGGGCATGTGCCCTTGACCAGAATTGTACCAGGGGCCCTTCAGTCCGCAGGCTGACGCTCTATCCACTGAGCCAAAATGGCTAAGGCAAGAAATTTTAAGTGTTTAAAAATAAACACCTGATTTACTTACCCTTGATTAATGAAGGAATCCTTATAAACAGTATTCCTTCTATGTCAAGCCAGCCTTTAGGTGGCACATTTTCTCAAATGATTTACATTCTTTCTTGCCTTTTTGGTAGGAAAGTGGTGCTCCTTGTCCCTTTGTTACTCTGGGGTCCTCTGCTGAGAGCTTGGGCGGCCCCAGAGGCTGTGGCCTCAGGAGACTGCTGTGCACCTGCTCTGCTTGGGTTTGCTCTTCGTGTGCTCTCTGTTGAATGCACCCGAGTCTCTGTGGTCAGACACCAAGGGCTGGCCGGCTAGAATTACGTCGGAATTAAGTTCAGTGTATTTTGAGTAATAATTTAAAGGGCTCCTGGGAGGAAAAGCGCAGGAGCCAGAGTTCCTGGGCTTGGTGACATCTGGTGGGGGTGGGCGGGGGGCGTGCAGAGGGACCTGTTTTGCTTCCCTGGATGCAGGTGGTGGTTGTTACTAGGTGAGAGATTGGGATCAGCATCATCATGTTGTTTCTTACTGGTTTTTGTTTATTTTGAGAATTAGCTAATTGCACTCTGTTGAAAGTGTACATGACAGCTTTGTGTGTGATTTGTGGTTCCATTTGTGACAACTTTATTCTCTGAGGAGATTTGGAGCCACCACGAAGGATCCAGAGAACCAGGGGCAGGAGGAGAACATGGTGGTGGGGCCACCACGGGGCCTAGAGGGTCTTCCGCAGCCACTGTCCCCGCGCTGACCTCCTGAGATCTGTTTCTAGGCTAATAGCAGATGTTGTGCATTCTGACAGCAAGTTAGCTCCTGATGTTTGAAAGATTGTGGGAAATATTCAGCCAAAGTTAAGACGAGAGCATTTGCTTTTAGCAGCTGGTGTTAGTGGTGTTCCAAGACGTAGTGCTCCCCTCAGGGGTGGCCTTGTGGGCACTGAGCGCGCGGAGCCGTGCGCAGCCTCAGGATGAGAGAGACATGCAGGATGGAGTGCTGGAGGTTCCGGATGGGCCCCTTATCGAACAAGTCCTTATTGAACTGGGTATTATTATTTTTTTAGAACTGTGAGTCGATGGGCTTAAATTGCAACTTGAAGGAACATTCTTTGCCTTAAAAAGCCACATTGTGTTTTACAGTGGCTTAGGGAGAGCGTGAAATAAAGGGAAATGTCAATGCATTTGCTTGTTTAATGCCATTCAGAGCTGCGAACCACCATCCTGCTATCCCTCAGCATGCACGTTGCTCCTGAAGCGCAGCGAAAGTGGGGTTTAATAATTGAGCTGAGCCGTTTCATATCAATTTTCTCTCCTTAGGCTCAAAGTACTCACAAATAAAGCTTCTGTGATGCTCTTTATGAAAGGAAACAAGCAGGTAAAGAACTCAAAAATGGTTTTACTTGTAATTTCTTTTGATGGTAACATGTGCAGCAAGGGGACACTTACCAGCTTTTTCCCAGCGTTGGCTAATGGAGCCGCGGAGGCACCAGGAAGTTATCTGGGCCTAATTGGTGCTTGTGGACACCAGACCCAGTCATCTGCATGTTCTGACTGTCCTGGCATCGCACGCAGTGGGGCGTGTTTCTTTCTGCTGCCAGACGTCAGCTCACAGGTCAGCAGTGTCCTCACTTCCTGGTCTGTGAGTTGCTGTCGGGACCATGACTTAGTCCACAGAGTGCAGTCTGGTCACTGCTTCCTGGGTCCAGGAACCCATGGGTCTCAGGTTTGCGGCTTTAGGCCATCCTGGAAGTGTAACCCCTGCTGCCGCCTGAGTGCTTGTGCTCAGTGCTTGGGTGATGAATGAGTGAAATCGTTTCGGCAATTTTTTTCTTTTCTGTAACTGCATACTCCTATTTTTTTACAAAGAGAGTTCTTAGTGTTCATCAAATCCTCAAAGGGTCTGCCCCTCACTGGCTAAGAACCACTGACACATCCGACTTCCCTCTAAATGCCGTTTCGCTGTGTGGTTCCTCTGGTGTCAGGGCGCTTGTCACTTGTGGCAGGTGGTTCTTGGAGCTGCTCTGCCGTCACTTCACAGAGCCTCGCCTTCCCTTGGTGCACAGAGCCTGGTGCCGCCCGCACAGCGTCTGCGAGCACGTGGTCGCCATCACTGTGGAGTTAATATAGCTAATACAGTGACACCAACTATCCTACATAGGAATTAGTCATACAACTGTTCTAATGAGAGCAGGACAACTAGGAAAATGGTCAGATAAATTCCAACATGTGATCCCTGGATGAGGACCTAGACTCTTTGGTCCCCTGTATTTATGAAAACAAAATAGAGGAAGCTAGTAATTCCCAGTAGTGAAAAAGCCATCTTTTCTTTTTGGTGATGATTCTTATTCTCAAAACACTCCCCGCCCCCCCCCCCCCCCCCCCCCGGAAGCCCAGACAGTATTCGTGCATTTGGGGAACATAATTATTAGCCCATCAAGGTGTTTGTGTGGCCCCAAGCCTTCCCTCAGGATTGAGGGGATTTGAGATTCTGTGCATGAAAAGTGTGTAAGGTCTCCATAACCTGAAAGAAGTTTGGAACAGGAAGAGGATGATGATGGCGAAAGATTGCGTATTGAGATGGTCTCCGTGAGTGACATCTCAGGAGAGTGTGGGGTTTACTTGAGGGACTTCTGACCACAAAGATTAGAAGCTTCTAGACACACGCCCTCCCCTTGGTTACAGACCGAAGTGAACCTGTGGGGGGAGGGGGGAGTGCGTTTGAGCTGATGTCTCCGGGTCAGCACTGGAGGTGCCCCTGAGCCCTCACCCGTCTGACTGCCCTGTGATGTGAAGGGCCCTGAGGCTCGTCCTCGCCCACCAGCTGTCCCAGGACAGGGCGTGAGGGACAACCATGCCGTGGGCTGTGGGCTGTGGGCCGTGGGGAAATGCCATGCATCTTCACTTTTTCTCTCTGCATTTAGGAAGCTAAGTGTGGATTCAGCAAACAGATTCTGGAAATACTAAATAGTACTGGGTAAGTCAGTCTTACTTTTAAATGGTCTATTTAAGAAGTTCTAACTTTTCAGTTATATCTAAATCCATGCATTTTTATCTAGTATTGTTGTTATACTGGTTTGTGAATGCTTTAAGTTAGATTACAACAGAATGTTCTGGCCAATGTCAAACTCCTGGTAACATTTCTCAGGCAACAATGAAATAACTATTTGTCTACTTTCCCAGAGGAAAGTTAATAACTGAGTTCTTACCAGGCATAAAGATATTTTGGAAAAAGTGAATTATGGGTGTTTTAATTTTCTTTAAAAACATCGTAGTGTCTAAAATTGTCCACAGAGCAGATGGGGTAAGTATTAAGGTCGATTATATGGGTCTGAGGAGGAGGGTAAATTACATGCAAGGTCCTTGCTTTTCATCTGCTCAGTGATAAGCTGTCAGGTGAGAAAATTGTGATTGATTTTTATGGTTAAAAACAACCACTTTTATATGTCAATTATACCTCAATTTAAAAAATTAAAACAAAACCACTTGGGGATATTTACACATGTCTTAGAGAGTTTGTCATGTGTTTTTGCTTATTTCTTTTATTTCACAATTGCTTTTTAATATACGTTTTCTAACCATAGCTTTAAATAGATGAGGCAGTCCTATGAAATTAGAGGGAAAGTAATCTTCGAAATATTTAGACATTCTTGGGGAGAGTTGAAATAGTCAAATAGTACAGGTTTACGTACAATTTTAGGGACATAAAAAGAAAAAGGATAGATTTATTAAAATGATCATGACATTGCACAGAGCAGAGTCTGGTCAGCCTGTCCTGTGTGCTGAGCCTCCTGTTCACTCTGGAGGATGGAGGACAGCTGGCTTGGTTTTGGTCCTTATTTTTATGGCCCTTCCTCCGTCTTCCCTCGGCCACAGCTCCACGGAGACACACCCAGCCCACTCCTTCCTGGCCCCAGCCTGTCCCTGGGGCGCCCTCTGCTTGTTCACGAGCCAGGACTGACAGTTGGCAGATTTGGGAAGGGCTCCCTGCTTTCTGTCCTGTATCTGTGCAGTCCAGACCGGACGGGAGGGCAGTCTTTGGGGGGCTGGGCTTCTGAGGGAGACAGTGTCCCACAGCCCGAGCCTTGGTAAACAGGATGGCGCGGCGGTGGGCGCCCGTGGAGCCTCTGCAGCTCTGTACCGGGGACACACCGTGAACTCGGGGGGCCCTTTGTTCTTCCTCCTCTGATCTTGCGCTTGTCGTTTCCTTGCTAGTCCAGATGAACTCGCCGCAAGGGCCGAGTCCCAGGTGCACGCTGAGGTGTGAACGGTCCCTTACAGAGAACTGCTGGGACCCTCAGGCCCATGCACCTGGGCCCTGGGCTCCCTGGGTCCCTGACAGGTGGCCTGTCACTCGCCCTTTTCATCAGACGGTTCAGCCGAAGATGTGCTCCCTTAGTTCACCCTGAAGGGAGACTCACCTCGTGTAGGTCCTTTTTCATTCCCTTTTGCTCTTTCAAACATCTCTTTTCTCGTACTTGCTGCTGGTTAATCCTGTCGTCTTCTTTGAGTATTTCTGCGCCATGGATAGTTTTCTTGGGAACTTGTTGACCAAGTAACCAAGGTTTCCCTTGAGGGTGGCCTCAGATTTTGTATGTGGCGTTTTCTTTGGCCAGTTTTTGGACCTGCACATAGGACCTCACGCCTGGCCTCATACTGACCGATTCCCTGACCGCCACGCAGATAAAGCACAGCCCCGTCCTGGAGTCAGTCCATTCCCGTGTCACAAGGCGGCATTCGCTGGCAGTGAGGGTGTCCTGGCTGGTGAGTCCCAGCAGCTCCGGCCATGGCCTGCGGCATCTAAATGTTTCTCTTGCCCTTTAGGGGAAGGTCTGCTGGCCCCTGTGTAACCTCGTATTGCCTAGAGAAAAACTCAGACACGTTTGTGTCTTGGCATGACTTATTCTGAACAGTACCCGATGGAGTGAGAAGTAAAATCATTTCCGTTTTTCTACAGTAAATTACTTTTGTTGGCACCAAAATGGTTGATTTTCTTGACTATTTTAAAAACACGAAGTAGGTTTACAGTTTCTGTTTAGAACTGAATTGTCTGTTAAAATGTTTTCTCCTGTTGCAGTGTTGAATATGAGACGTTTGACATCTTGGAGGATGAGGAGGTAAGTTCTGTCTTTATGTCCTTGGTCTCTGCGTCCCTTGCGCTGAGGGCAGGTGTCAGAGTTCCTGCTGTTCCGTAGGTGCGGCAGGGACTGAAGACCTTCTCCAACTGGCCCACGTACCCGCAGCTGTATGTGAAAGGGGAGCTGGTCGGAGGGCTGGACATCGTTAAGGTGAGTCCCGCGCCACGGCGCCCTAAGACGGGGACATGAGAGTTCCGTTTCGAACAGGAACTCTGGCTGTCCTGGCCGCCTTTCTCTTCTGGCCTCACGTCCAGGCACTTGGACAGCATGTTACCCTGTCTGGGCCCTCATATCTTGTCATCTCCCCGACACTGCCATGTCAGACCGTCCTCACCGCTCACCTGAGCCCCAGGCTCTGCCTCACGGTGGGGCCTGACCCGACCCTGGCTGCTGCTCCGGGAGCCCCTCCCGCTCCTGAGCGAGGCCGCCACGCCCAGCTTCTGGCGCGTGGTGCTCAGAGCAGCGTACACTGTGGCCATGCTCCAGATTCCGTTCCTCCCGCTGCGCTGAGTCTGGTGGAACTTTCCTGCGTGTTTTCAGCTTTTCTTCACCACCGCCTCTGCTTTGGGTGGCCTCGCACGTTCCATAGTTCAGTCTGTTCTTTGAATCCATTAGGGTCACTCTTGTCTGGGAATCACCTAGAGCCGTGGTCGGCAAACTGCGGCTCGCGAGCCACATGCGGCTCTTTGGCCTCTTGAGTGTGGCTCTTCCCTTAGGAGTACCCTAATTAAGTTAATAACAGTGTACCTGCCTATATAGTTTAAGTGTAAAAAATTTGGCTCTCAAAAGAAATTTCAGTCGTTGTACTGTTGATATTTGGCTCTGTTGACTAATGAGTTTGCCGACCACTGCCCTAGAGTATTCCAGCTAGAAATGTTTGCTTCTGCTCCTGAAGTCCTTTAGACTCAATGTGCCTTTAGACTCACATTGTTATAATTATTCTACTGCTAGAGGCCCAATGCACGAAATTCGTGGAAAAGTAGGCCTTCGCAGCCGCGGCTGTCTGGATCCTTCCCTCGCAGCCGCCCTGGCTTTGCCCTGGAAGGACGTCTGGTCTAATTAGCATATTATGCTTTTATCATTATAGATTTTCTCATGTTACTCTGCTCTGCCTCACTCACATGCTCTTGGGTGACAACAGGTCGTGGGCAGGAGGCCTGAGCTGCAGTGCCAGATCCCCCGGGTCTCAGATGCTAGAAGATCGGTTCCTTCTCAGACTGTGAGCACATTTCAGGGGCACACTGTTTCTTACACGTCTTCAGGGATTTGCTTCCTTCTTTGTTGGCTTTAAACTCTCGTTGAATTTTCACTGGCCATGGCTTTTCTTCTAGAATTTAAAGTCTAGCAGTGCGATGGCACCTGTGTGCTGCAGACACTACTGAGGAGCTGACACCCCACACTGGCCCCCTCGTGTGCCGGTGCCGGAGGGGGTGGCAGTGGTGGGTATGGCAGGGCCTGAGCAGGGGCGTGGCCAGGCCGCGAGCTGCTCCTGCGCCCAGGCCGTCCTCTGCCTGGACTTCCTCTGAGGTCACATCTCCGGCTTAGGTGGAAGGCAAGCAGTAAGTGGCACTGCTTCTAGTTACGTTGGAGATGAAAGCTGTAAAGCCGCACTTTGTAACGTGAAGGCATCCGAGCAGGACCTGCGTGGCGTCAGTGCTGGTGGAAGGTTCTACAGGCCGGCCTCTGCGTGCAGAGGCTGCAGGCTTTCGGGTTTGACATCACACTTTCAGGCGAGCCAGGGAGGCATGTTTCTGCTAAACCGTCTACTCCTGGTGGGAAAAGGTCTACCTTAGTAGCTTTTGAATAGCCCTGAAGCAACAGACACATTTCTGCATCTGTTATTTTATACAGGGATTTTATTTTTGCAAAACACAGTCTTCAGACCCCAAATTCTCTCGAGCCTGTTCTTGTCTGAACGTTTTATAGCCTGTACCTTAGCCATTGGTAACTCTTGGGAAGATGCAATCAATAAATCTCATTTAATTCTGCAGCTGAGCTGCACGGCAGCTTCTAGGTCAGCCACAGGGTGTTGGCCGTATGCCTTGATGCTCACTTGCAGGAACATGGGAGTTTGGGGGTTTGTTCTTTGGGAAGAGAACCAGGAGCAGCTCCCGGATCGGCATTTTACAAGAACCTTTTTTTTTTTTTTTTAAATATGTTTTATTGATTTTTTACAGAGAGGAAGGGAGAGGGATAGAGAGTCAGAAACATCGATGAGAGAGAAACATCGATCAGCTGCCTCCTGCACAACCCTCACTGGGGATGTGCCCGCAACCAAGGTACATGCCCTTGACTGGAATTGAACCTGGGACCCTTCAGTCCGCAGGCCGACGCTCTATCCACTGAGCCAAACCTTTCAGGGCCTGGATCGGCATTTTGATGTGTTTCTTGCAGGGCGGGGCTCTTCATCTGTAGGTTAGTTAACACCGGGGTTACGTTCCCAGGGGTCTGCTCTGGCCTCTTTGGGAGCAGAGTGCTGGCTTCTGTGATGAATGGGTGATAGACTATATGGACTGGTGGTCAGTGACCCAGTCAGTCTCACGTCCTGACCATCTTAGCTGCTATGCAGCGTGGACTCAGTGAGTGCATCTCAGCTCTGAGGGTCCACTCTGGAGAGTGTGTGGAGTCGGAGCATTTAGACCTGGTCGCCCTTAAACTGCCCCTGAGGACAGTTGCTGTGCTCAGGACTCCTGCCGGGCCAGCGCACTGCTCTAGTGCCGCTCCTGAGAGAGGCCTCGTCCCGTCAGGGGGGGTCACAGGCCTGGGGAAGTAGGCGAGCTGTCTGCCATGTCAGCCAGGACGTCCTCCCTCCGGATCTCCCCGAGGGCCGCCGGGCTCCTGGGGCGTGTGCCCGGCACATCCCACGGGGCTTTGGTGCAGCAGGGCGGCTTCTGTTCTGTGGGGTGCATCCCAAGGCATCACTGCCGGCGGCTGAGAGCGTGGGACAGGGTCTCCCCTCCCAGGTCTACCCCAAGAGGAGCTCGCATGGGGCTATTGATTGGTGTTCAGGCTGCTTCGTAAGAACCTGGCATGTTCCATCAAATTAAACTAGAAAACTTGATCCTTCGGTCACACTTTAAACTTGATGGCTGTGTTCCAGCTTTTCTGGAGGTTTCTGCATGTGCCGGTTGCTGGCCTTTAGCTGTATTCGCGCGGCACTGCGGTGGCTTTGCCGGGTGGGGAGAGTGGCGCCGGCAGCAGGTGTCGGTGCAGGTGTGAGTGGACGCTCATCGCAGTGCGTTCCTTCAGTTGCTCACAGTTTCCGCCTCTCTCTGTTGTGTTGTGTGGACAGGAGGCCGCATTGTTTTGTTCCAGTTGCTGGATTTGTTACTGCGGAGCCTTTTCCACCCGAACGTTGCGGTCTGACAGCGTCCTCTGACGCCCTGGCTCTGGGCTCAGCTGGAGGTCGGCAGCTGGCGTTCGTTCGGTTCTCTGGTACGGACGCCGTCCCTCACTGCGTTGTTTTTCACAGGTGCCTGTCCATGTTGTTTTCTTCTTTATTTCTAGGAACTGAAAGAAAACGGCGAATTGCTGCCTACACTGAACGGAGGAAATTAATGACAGTTAAGCGTGGTGCCCAACTCGTGCAGGAAATACTTCGCTACAGCCGAGCGGCTCGGGGCCAGGCCTCCCCACGGACGCAGGAGGAAAGGCCCCTTCCGTCGCTGTGCCCCACAAAGCCGTGCTAAAGACATGTTACCATTTCCCCACCCAAACTGGAGCGCAATAAACCAGTGAAAAGCACTGTGGAAAGAGTGTCTTTACAGGGAGTTAACATAGTGACGTGGTGAACTCACTCACAGCCTCTCTCCTAATGTGGGCTCCCTGCCGCAGGGGTAAATAGGCTTCCGAAAGGGGAGGCGTGGGCTGGAGTGAGTCCACAGCGGCATCACAGCAGCGCAGGCCAGGCCAGTGGCTCCGCTCGCTGGCCAGAGGCCTCTACAGCGCGGACACACATAGTGGTGGTTCGTGGGGCGATGCAGGGCGCCTCGGACTCTAGTGGGCGCAGCGTGTGCTCCCAGGAAGCACTGCAGAGGCAGCGGCCTGACGGAGTTGGCACAGCACCGGGGAGTGGGCGGCTGGGACACGGCTGAGGGAGTTGGTGCTGCAGCTCCCTCTAAGCTACGTGGACAGCATTGATTTCACCTTTAAATAGGCTGGCAACATCCCGAGGTTCGTGGAAATGTCAGCACACTTTTTGATCCTGAGTCTCCCGTAGGCCTGTGTCATGCACGCCATTCACAGGATGGCTGCCTTCCCCTCCGTGCTGCTCAGCTTTTGGGGTGCCTGTGGCCCTGTATGGTCACTGACTTTTCCCAGCCTATTGATCTGGTGGTGGTAAGGACAGGGTACCAGCCAGCCACTCAGATAAGAGACGGGAAACGCCGGGCTCCTGGAGGCTCGCCCTGCCCGAGGCGCGCTTCCCTGCTGCTGGCCTGTGTGAGGGAGGCAGTGGCCCACGGCGGGGGGGTGGGGGTGGGGGGGTGTTCCCAAGGGCATCTGCGCAGGTCGCAGTGGTGGACATGGCCTTGCCTCCTGCTCTGACACGGACACCATCTCACCGGGTTTTCTTGCCGCTGTGTAATCAGCTGGGGCTCCTCATTGTCCATGAAGCAGAACCTCCAAGTGCAGATGGAAATGCGGTTTCATTAAGCCATTGAGTGACTCACGGGGGAGGAGGCCATCCATGCATACTGTATCCCAAACTGAAATCGCTTGCTTTTGTGAACTTTGCCCTCTCCACCTTGTCCTATGATACTTCCTGCTAAATTACCTTTTAACTTCAGCTTATCCTAAGCAAGAATATCTTTTTTAAAATATATATTTTTAGTTGATTTCAGAGAGTAAGGGAGAGGGAAAAGGAGAGAGAGAGAGAGACCGAGACCTCAGTGATAAGAATCATTGATTGGCTGCCTTTACTGGGATCGGGCCCACTGCCCAGGCACATGCCCTTGACCAGAATCAAACCCAGAACTGTTTCAGTCCCCAGGACAATTCTCACCCACTGAGCCAAACCAGCTGGGGCAAGCATGTCTTTGCTGTCACAGATTGATAAGCTATTTTTCCCTATTGCAGCTCAAAGCAAATGCCTGACACTTCACATCAACACCCACCTGTAGCTTAGGAACCACTGTTCTGCCAAAGGGGCTGCTCTGATGTCAGCTGCGCCGTGAATTTTAGAACAGGCTGCCCTTCCTTAGGGTGACTCGCATGACGAGAACCCTCAGCGACATCACCCGTGGCCGAGCACCCTGGTTTGAGTAGGGGTGAGGGTTTATAGAGTTCGGGGCGTCATCCCCGTCCAGCACGTGCTAGTCTGCTTTTCCCTACATTCTGGCGGGGTTGCTTGTGGGCCCGGGTGCACTGCAGCGAGGTGTTTGCAGCCAGACCCGGGAAGGTCAAGGGAACCTCATGCAGCTGATGGAAGGCCAGTCCTAACCTATTTTAGGATCGAGGCGATTCTTGGGCCCACCTGAACCCCGCGTTCCACTGGCAGGCCCCAGTAGGTTTTCTAACAACCTCGAGCTCACCCTTGCAGTAACGTTTGGTCAGAACCGACCTCCTCTCCGATGCATGAATCCTAGAGAGAGTTGTTACCAGCACTTGAGAGGCTGTGAGCAAGAAGAGGTGACGTCATTTGACTGTCACCCCAGGTCTGAGCTCTGTGGGGAGGGCCCTAGCGAGCGTGGGTGTTGTGGGAGTGGGGGTTCCCGTGTGGAAAGAGCCCGGTGTGCACTGCAGGTGTGAGAAGCACCGCCACGCTTTTGGGGGGTAGGGCCCTTGCATGCCCAGCCACTCCTCGCAGCCTCCCTGTGCTTGTGTCTCCTCGTGGCTGGAGCTCATGGCCCTGAGGGCTGTGGATTGCCCTCCCAGCATGGAAAACAGACCTCAGCGAGGGGGGTGCCTCATGTGGAGCCTAAAGGTGACCTTGCCAGGGGAGGGTTCTTAGGGGATTGGTGTTCACTCAGGGAAATAGCCTGCAGGGATGGGCTTTTTCTTTTAAACTCTTTGCTTGGTAACCAAAACTGGAAAGAAAAATACAATGAAAGGAGTTAGGAATTGTGCAGGTGAAGAACTTGGGGACATAAGAATTCGTTCAAGGGCATAGTGGTGGAATGGGGGTGTGTGTCCCCAAACCCCAGGCTCGCCCCTTCTCCACAAGAGGGCAGCATTGCAGCACCTCCCTTACTACGGTGCTGTTCTCAGAATGTCCACAAGAGGGCACTATTGCAACATCCCTGCAGGATGAGAGCCCTAGGTCTCAATAGGGTTTTCTCTTCAGACTTGTGAAATTCATGACTACGGTTCCGGTCTCAGAATACCTGCAAGAGGGAAATGCTGCACGGCTCCCTGCAAGGGGACGAGCACTCTAGGACCGTCAGTGGGACTTCCTTTTCAGACTCCTGGATTTCATTATAGGGTGCTCTTCTCAGAATGTCCACGAGAGGGCACTGTTGCAGACCCTCAGGCAGCATTGCCTGCAAACTGACCTTTTTGCATACCCATTCTTGCCCTTTTGTCTTTGTCCTTCACCCAATAGAAGCAGCTGAAGGGCTATGGTGGAGGGCAGAGCAGACTTTGTGCATGACCTGCTGTCCCACGCTGCCGGCAGGATTGGAATAAACACTATATACGATTCAACCCTGTCCCTGCTTAATTGGCTCAAGTAGGGACAGGCAGCCCGTACCCAATGAGTGTCCGGTTTCAGTTTCGGACTTAATCTTTAACTAGAACCAGTTTCCTTAAATTTGGTAATTGTTACCAAAATCGAAAGCTTTTTTCTAAATAAAAGGGACTGGGTCCTTTACACATAAATTCTCTCATTTATACATATTCCAGATGTTGAGTCCTAGGGATGGATATACCTTCACTTGATGCCTCATTCACCGAAATGGTGAATTTCTTTTTTTAATCTTTAAAAAACTTTTAATTTTTTCAATTACAGTTGACATACAGTATTATATTCATTTCAAGTGTTCAACATAGTGATTGGACATTTATATAGTTTAGGAAGTGATCACCCCGAAAAGTAGCACCCCAATGACCCTGGAATGGGGAGCTTCAAAGAGGTCTGTGAGGTTAGTGTCGCACTGGGTCACAGGCGGGGCTTTTCGTCCAGCTGTGTCTGATATCTGCAGACGTTCAGATTCGGGGATTCTGGACCCAGTGAAGAGGGTGCGGGGGGGGGGGGGGGTGGGGTGGGGTGGTGTAGGGTCGCCTGTGCTGCTGTGCGCCCTGGAGCCATGCCCGCTCTCCTCGGGCCGCGTCCTCACTGGCAGGACTTGGACACTGAAGTCACTCTCCGGGCACCTGGCTGGGAGCCCCAGCAGGCTCAGTGCTCTGAGCCTCCCCACACTGGCGGCCACTCCATCCCCTGGCAGGCGCCTCACTTCTGAATAACAGCAGTTTTACATCGAGTTCAAAATTAAGTGCCCAGACTCAGCGAGGCGTGCCTGTAGGAGGCCTCTGTGTGCCCCCTTCATCTGAATGGCTGTCGTTTGTAGATAGCTCATTTAATCTTTTCTTGGCACAAAGTTTTATGTGAGGGAGCGACACGTTTCCCATATGGGCCCAGAGAGGGAGAGCGGTGCCTTCTCGGTGGCCTGGGGGTGCCTGCCATGTGGGGGGTCAGGCTTCTGTCTCCCTCAGGTACAGCCTCGGGACTCAGCCTGGGAGCTGAAGAGGGGAATTGGTGTTCTTACAGTGCGGGGCTGCCGGCAGGCCTGAGCAACGGGTGAATGATTGCTCCGACACACGCTCCTGGGAAAGAGAGGCTAAGGGGCTGGTTTGCTTTAAGAGCAAAAAGCCCCGTTCGCCTGCCTCCTTAGGCTTTTATTGGAACAACGGCTTGAACTAAAATTAACGATTAGATCCTATCAGGAGGGTAAGCATCCTTGAGAAAGCACCTGCGTCTGTAGTGTCTTTCAAACAAGGACATTTTGAAGTCTAAACATAAAGATTCCAGTAAAACACCCAGGGGCTCAGACTTGTTTGGGAAGTCAAGGCAGGGGCTGCTGCCTTCAGCAAGGTCCCCCTACAGGCCCCGACCATTCAGATTCCTCCTTACTGGCTTTCCAACCAAGTCCCGTGCTTCCCCACACTATAGGAGTCAAAATAGTTTAATATGCTCTTGCCCTGTGTGTTAATAGAGGACTCTGCAGGATATAATGAAAAGTTAGGAGGAGGTGGGTCTCAGAGAGCCCCTTCCTTCCCCCTTCTCCCCTCCTCTTCTTCCTCTTCCTCTTCCGGTCCGTGGGAGGGTTCCATGCCTTTGGCTCTGGTGAATGCAGGCAGGGAGGGTGCCCCAGCTGTTTCAGGTCCAGCAGTGGAGACCTCACCTCACAGGGTGTGGAGCAATCCAGGGCCCTTGTCCTTCATGAGTCCCGAGGGTCCCACCCCAGAATCACCAGCCCACTGCGCACCACCCCTCCTGGCTGGGGGACTTTGCAGAGGGGGCAGCTGAGCAGGAGAGCTGTGTTTGGGGAAGTGGCCCTTGAGTCCAGTGCTGGGGTCCCCAAGTCAAGTGAGCCTGTACTTGCTTTGAGTCTCCCTGAGGTCCCCCACGTGGGGCCCTGGGACCCTGTGCTCACGGGGCATCACCAGCCCTGAGAACGGGGAGGGGGCCTGGAGCACAGGTGGACACACGGAATGCATGTGTCTCTGTTCACACACACTCTAGTCCCCATCGGATTCCACTCACCAAACACAGGTCCAGAGACAACGTCGTCACGAATCTCAGCTGGAGATCAGCATCGCACGCAGTGAGTGTGTGGACCGAGGAGGGACGGGCTGGGATGCCAAGCCGGACCTGTGTGCTCTCCTGGAGAGCCTGTTGAAGAACCTCTCAGGGAACCACGGGCCTGCTAACGCATCCTCCCTGACGCCAGCAAACTGCTCACTAGAGCAGCGGTCGCCAACCTCTCGGGCCTCACGACCACCAGTGGTCCACGGACCACCGGTTGGCGACCGCTGCAGAGGGACAGCCCGGCCCCCGGTCTGCGCACTGCCTCCCTGTGTCGATGCAGAGCAGCAGCAAACACTGGTGCTTATTATGGTCAGCGAGTCCCTTCATTCCCACGGCCCCCGACGAGGCGGCTCAGCCGGTGCCCGGGTGGGGCACGGTAAGCAGACGCTCCAGGTCGGAGTTCCAGGTGGAGCGGGCACCCCGTCCTGGGTCAGGTCGCTGGGCCATGGATGTGGAGTCAGACTCCGCTCCTTCCCTTGGCGAGGGAAGGGAAGCCAGAGGGCCCTGGGCACAGAGACGGGCCCAGCCGGTCCCCAGGGGCAGGGCTGGTGCAGGCGGGCACAGAGAGGCCCCTGGGAAGCCAGGTGCTGCTGGAAGCCCCACAGTGGGTGCCGGGGGGCTGTTTTTGTCCTCCGGCAAAGAGGGTCAGAACTGTTCCCCAGTCACTCACCTCCTGGGCAGCGCGTGGCGGGGGAGCAAGCCTGCTGTTCACTGTGCGAACACTGACGCTTTAAATCACGAGAACCAACGTTACAATGTGCGCTGTCCTCTTACCTTGACAAATACACCTGCTAACGACCTGGAGACGCATGTGAATGTGGAACGATCGGTCCTCGCAGGGCGGTGCTGGCCACCTTGGCAGAGCGCCCGGTGCACGCGGCCCAGCCGGGCATGCGCATTGGGCTGAGCGCGGAGGGGCTCTGGCAGGCTCCGCACCCCCCTGGAGGCCTTTGTCCAGGTGCGCCCTCTTTCCGGAGGGTCCCTCTCGGGAGAGGTGGTTCCAGCGCGCCCACCTTTTGGAGGGGTCCGCCTCAGGGTGTGCCTCTTCTGGAGAGGTAAGTCCTAGAGCACCCCCCTGGCCAGAGGGGTTGGCCTGGGCGCCCCCACTTCTGCAGGGGCTGGCTGGGGCGCTTCTGCACTGGGCCTGCGGGCTCCTCACCTGCCAGGATGGGCGGGGTGCGAACGGCCTGACATGTTCGGAAAAAGCCACCCAGAGCCCCTCAAGCCTCACGGCCTCCATTGCCAAAGGCCCAGGCCCCGGCTCTGGCTGCTAGGCCACCTCTGGACCTCGAGGTCCTTGCACGGTGAGTGCCAGGAGCACGTGTCCACCTGAGGGCGCTGCGCACCGCGCTCAGGCCCTGCTCATGCCAAATGCAGTGGCGGCCTCCGGACACCAGAGGGCGGGCGAAGACCAAGGACCACCCAGCAGCCAGCCCATTGCCCCAGGACTGACATCAGGGCCCTGGATGGGTGTGTGGGTCCCAGATGTAATTCTGGGTTCAGAATGGTGTCTGGGTCCCGGATGTAGGTGAGAATCCTGCCATGGCCTTTAGGGTCCTGCCATAAAGGTGGGAGCTCCTAGTCCCACCGTGGAAATAGGGGTCCTGCCATGAAGGTCTGGGCCCCGAATTAAGGTCTAATTCTGGGATGGAGTTCTGGGTACTCTGATGCGGGTGTTGGCCCTGGGATGGGGGTTGGGCCCCGACATGGAGGCTGTGTGTCCGGATAGAGGTCCGGGCCCCAGGACTGAGTTCAGGGCCCCAGCTGTAGGTAAAGGTCCCAGATGGAGGTCAAGGCCCCGGATGGAGGACCCAGTGCCGCCATAGAAATAGGGGTCCTGCCATGAAGATCTGGGCCCCGAATTAAGGTCTAATTCTGGGATGGAGGTCTGGGCCCCGGGATGGGGGTCTGGGCCCCATGATGGAGGTCTGGGCCCCGTGATAGAGTTCAGGCCCCATGATAACATAGGTACCCGGATGTAGGTGAAGGCCGTGGATGGAGGTCTGAGTACCACCATTGGAATAGGGGTCCTGCCTTGAAGGTCTGAGCCCTGAATTAAGGTCTGATCCTGGGATGGAGGTTTAGGGCCCGGGAAGTGGGTCTGGGTTCTGGGATGGGGGTCTGGGCCCTGGGATGGGGGTCTGGTCCCGGGATGGGGGTCTGGGTGTCAGGATAGAGGTCCCAGCGCTGGGATTGACTACCGCCCCTATGGGCAGGGCTCCTGAGTGAGGTTCGAGTCCCACCGTGGAAATAGGGGTCCTGCCATAAAGGTCTGAGCCCCGAATTAAGGTGTAATCCTGGGATGAAGTTCTGGGTACTCTGGCCACAGCTCCCTGCCTGTACTGATGGCTGTGGCCCCGGGCTCCTGGGTCACAGGTCTGGCTCTTGCTGGCATCTGACACATTCTGTGTCCTTGCCCAGCCGGGACAGACTGAGAGTGTGTCTGGGACCCGCGGGACCCCGTGGCATATGCCCACCGTCTTGCTGTGGCTGCAGTGAGAACACCGTGGAGGAAACAGCTTTGCAAAGCACCGAGCTGGGGGCGCCTGCGGGGCCACCCCTGTTTCCCATGGGGATCTTCAGAGGGACCCAGGATCTGTGCCCCAACGGAACTCCTGTCCTGGGTTTAGGGCCCTGCCCACAGCCCAGGAGCGGGTGTCTGTGGGAGTCCCTCTCCGGAGCCCACCGCCCACCTGGACAGCGCCACCTGGGCTGGCAGATGTGGGCTCATTATCCCGTCTGTCTTGGGGAAAGATATTAGGTTGGCAGTTAATAAAGGATTTTAATTAAAGAGAGAAAATCATTTTGGCAAACTCACCTTGTTCCCCAACTCACATGACCTGTCAAAAGTTCTCAGTTTGGTTCATTTCCGTATGAGCCTCTGCTATGGGGGCGAGGCTGGAGCCGGGGCGAGGCTGGTCGCCCCCGGGGATGCCATCCCTCTCTGCTCCCACCTGTGAAAGCCCGGCTGCCTTCTGGGTCCTCGCTTCTGCAGCCGCCCCTCCTGTCACCCCAGAACCTCCAGCGGGTCCACATGTGCCCACGGAGCCCTTTACAATGGCTCTGCCTGGCGGGGTCTGTTCGCCACGCCGGCCAGGGCGCCTGCGACAGAACTGCTGGAGTTCATGGTAGGTCACGTGCAGTTGTGACAGGAGGCGTGCTCTGAAAAGGCTGCAAGAGCCGGGTGCAGGCGGGGCAGGAATCCAGGTGCAGGCGGGCTGCACAGGTGTGACCTCCGGCCTGGGGAGGAGGGTCCGAGGGCTGCAGCCTTGGTGCCCCCCCCCCCATGTGGGCATGAGCAGGGGCAACGGAAGAGCCCGAGGCCATGCTCAGGTAGGAGCCCAGGTCACAGGCTGGACCCCAGGGGGTAGTGCTGGCAGCCACTCCCGGCCGAGGGCCCGTCGGCGTCTCCGTGCTGGTTGAAGAGGACACGAGCAGGGTCCCCAGGACCTGGTGTGGGCCAGGCCTTCTCACCGCCAAGCTGGCGTCTTCCGTGGCGTTTCAAAGCGACCCCTGGACAGGTGGCCCCGCCCTGCCCATCACAGCAGGATCCTGGTTTCCAAAGAGGGGAGGCGGGGCCCGCACCACCCGGGCAGCTTGGTGATTTCATGACTGGCTTCTTTCTGGATAAGCTTGGGACCCATTATGCTTTCCTGCCAACAAGACAGGTGCCTGGGTCACCCTGAACCAGCTCTCTGTTGTCACAGTAGCACCAGTCCGCCCCGCCCCCGACACCCACCCAGAGCCTCTAGTTTTGCCTGGGTCCTGGCATCTGCGGCCAGCTGGGGGGTGGGGCTCTCGCGGGTGTGAGGTCCGTGGGCTGGCTGGGCTGCTGGTCCGGCAGTCCCTGGGGCTTTTCATCCCCCACCCCCACCAGCCGGGGCTGGTCCTCTCCGTGGTCACAGGGTCGGAGGCAGCAAGCAGATGTGGGCAGCCCAGGGTGGCACTGGCGCCCCGTCCTTTCCTCTGGCCACAGAGCACCCGGCCTCAGGGGCAGAGGGAGGCTCTGCCTGTAAGTCGGGCTGCAGAGGTGCACTGAGGGGTTGAGGGTGTGGGGTGCAGTTTCTGGTTCCCTGAGAGCAGCTGCCAGGGGGTTTTGTTGGGGGGTAAAGGCTGCGACTCACCAAGAGAGAGCAGCCTGGAGGGGTCTCTGCCTGGGGAGGGATCGGCCAGCAGGTGCCAGGGGGCAGGTGATGTGAGAAGGGAGGAGCCGGCTGGTGCTGGGAATGTGGGCCCCGGGGAGACACCTGTGGGCCGGGTCGTGCAGGGAGCCAGGAGCCCAGGCTGCAGAGTAGGTGTGGGCGGGTGTGGCAAGGACAGAGCTCCCATCCTCCCTGGTGGCCCCGTGGCCGCAGCAGGCGCCGGGCTCTCAGCGTCTCTGCAGCGAAGCCCTGACAGCCAGGCCGAGCAGCGGGGGGTGGGGCGCTGTGATAGGGGAACAAGCAGATGGCCGCACACGAGTCACATAGGTCGGAAGCTTGGCCGCAGAGAGCAGGGTCCCCGGCGTCGATGGCTCCTACAGCCTGGAGGGTGGGGGACTATGGGCGCGGCTACAGTGTTTGGCCAGGTTCAAGCCTTGGACTAATGGAAGGACAGGGTCCTCTCATGGCCACGTGCAAGTCCCAGCTGGAGGGCAGGGCCCCCCCAGCACAATCATAGCCAACGGCTGTGGTTGTGAGCTTGAACCTGTGGTCCGAACACGTGGTCCCATGTGCCTTGTGATAGAGTTCAGGTGCATGTAGTTGCGTGGGGTTGGAGAATGCTGTGAACAACCTGACCACGCCCCTACTTTGCCTCGTGGCATCTGCTATTAAATAAAGACACGGCTTGTGGGCGCTGGCGCTGTCTCCTCATCAGGGAGCAGCGTCCCACCGAGACCCAGCTTCCATTCTCTTCTCTGTCTTTTCTCAATCCTTTCACCCCCCACTCAGGGTCACTGAACCAGGCTGAGTGGCCTGGCACATAAGGCGCCCTGGGGCTGAGTATGCCATGGCCGTGCCGATTCCCCACAGGGGACCCCCTCCCACCTGGGAGGGGCACAGGCGTCCCTGGCCTCCCACACGGAGCCGTCAGCGTCGTTGTCTGGGAGCTCTCGGTCCTCCCGGAGCAGGTTCCGCGCGGGAAGGAGGGTGCACATCAGTTTGGATCGATAGGTTCATAGTCGCAGTTCTGCGAGGGGTCATGCATTACGGTTTAGGGGCCTTTTCAATGTGAGAAGCTCCAGGAACCCCCTCCGTCCCTCCCCATGCTGCCTGCCGGCTCTCCCTTCATCGCCCTCCGTGCCTGCGGTGGGGGCTCAGGTGCGAATGCCCGAGCGGTGTCTGAGCCTTCGCTGGCCGGGCACTCGTCCCCCCGGGTGGTCCTGGGCCCTGGTGATGGGCAGTAGGACCAGCCAGCCGGCGAGAGCCCAGTGCCAGTCCCTGGCCCCCGCCCATCAGCCCGGCGCATGGGCAGTTCCAGCCGGGGCCCCCAGAGCCACGCGTTCCCCTTGAAATGATAACTGGAGATCAGCACCATCCTTCAGCGTTAACCTTTCCCGGTGAACATCATTCGGCCGTAATTCCATTAGGAGCCGTCGGAAACTCCATTTGCTTTTATTAGTTTGAAAGCGGCTTCCAGGGCCGTGTGCAGCGTGGGCTGGAGGACAGAGGGGCTCGCCAGGCCCGAGGAAGAGAACCCACCCCCAGGGTCACGGCCGCCGCGACCTTGGTCCTGGCCCACAGACCAGCCCCCGCCCTCCCCCCCCCCCCCCCCGGACGCTGCCTGGAGGCTGCTCTCTGTTGTGTTGAAACTCCACGTGCCTGCGCGCAATGGAATGCGATTCATGTTACTTAGCGTTCTGACGCCCGCTACAGCGTGGGCGAAGCTTGAGGACATGCTGAGTGAAAGAAGCCAGGCGCATGCGAGTCTACTTATGGGAAGAATGTAAAGTATCAAATTCATGGAGGCAGGAATCGGGCGGGCGGGCGCCAGGGAAGGGGAGGGTGGGGAGCCAGTGTAGTGGGAGCAGAGTCTCCGGTTTGCAAGATGAAACGCTTGGAGGCGTGCGGTGATGGCGGCACGCATGGGGAGGGCACTGAATACCGAACTGTGTCCTTAAAAACGGTACATTTTAGCGTGGCCGGTGTGGCTCAGTGTTGAGCGTTGAGCTATGAACCAAGAGGTCAAGATTCGATTCCAGTCAGGGCACATGCCCGGGTTACGGGCTGGATCCCCCGTGTGGGGCGTGCAGGAGGCAGCCAATCAATGATTCTCTCTCATCATTGATGTTTCCATCTCTCTCTCCCTACCTCCCTCTCTCTTCCTCTCTGAAATCAATAAAAAAACCATCCAAACAAACAAAAAACGATGGTCCATTTTCTAGTCTGTGTATTGTACCACTATTGCAAAAAAATAATAACTTTAAAATCCCTCTGCCTTAGTCGGCTTCACTTTGGCATTGACCTTTGGCCCTGGGAGACTTGGGTGCTCACCAGCGGAGATGCTGGCTCGGCGTTGGATGTTAGGTCAAGCCGCGGTGCGTGCGGGGACCTGAGCTTGGGCGTGTCCTTGCCCCCTTTCCTCCTGTGGACAGGACGGCTCCGTCAGCTCCTGCTGATTCAGAGGCCGGAGGGTGAAGTCAGTCACGGGGAATGGCTGTGAGCAGGGACCGGCCCCCCATGGTGCTTCTAGTCTAAGTCCCCAGGTACCACAACGCAGTCACCGTGACCAGGGTGACTGTGTGTCCGCTGGTCTGGCTCATTCAGTTCCTGCCAGCCTGGTTATCCACGGGACCCCCGCCGTTCTCCGAAGCGTGTCCTGTGTGGGAGACTGGGGCTGGCCTACATGGAAGGTGCTCTGTGCCCAGCTCCTGCACGGGTGGGGGTGCACGTCCCCAGAGGCGGCAGGCTCCCTCCAGGCAGCTCTCTCTGCCAACTGTCCTCACGGCCCGAGGTCATGGGCCTTTGGGAGTGTCAGCCCCGCCCACCCTCTGAAGGGCTCCCAGCATCCCGGCTGCTGTGGGCGGCTGGGACCCATGGAGACAGTGGCAGCCCAGCTGTGCCCAAGGGGCACTCCCCTCAGAGCGTCCCTCATGAACCCCCTGGACACTGGTCTCCATCTCATCGCCTGCTTCCCCCCAGGTGGCAGAGGACCCGCCGCTGGTGGTAGGAGAGAGCCTGGCCTGACCGTAGTCACTCGCTGGAACTTTCCAATAGGGGGCGTCACAGGGACGGCACTGTGATCGCAGTTAGCGGCTGGGGCGGGGGGGGGGGGGTGCTGCTGCAGTGAGGCGTTAGGGAGGTGTCGTAAGAGGATGTGAGGGCCCAGGGCGGAGTCGGGGGCCAGCAGGGATGCTCGCTGTCCTCAGCACAGGACTCAGGAGGCTGGGGCCTGGGGCCTGGGGACATGGGCACAGCCTCGGCCAAGCTGCTGGGCTGGAGTGAGATTTCCTACCTAAAGTCCCAAATAAGGGAGGCCTGGTGTCTGGGGGGGAGGACGGGGAGCAGCCCCCTAAGCTCTCAGCATGCGCAGGCCGAGCCTGGAGGGAGGGGGCCCAGGTCTCCCTGACAACGGGCGGCCTGGCCCGGGACACACCCCTGGGAGCACCTCGCTGAGTGGGCGGTTGAATCGGCACCAACGGCCATTGGTTGGCAGTAGCGATGGTTTTCTAATATGAAAGGCTCTCATGGTGGCCTCCCAGCCACGGAGGTGCTCCCCAGCCTTCTAGTGGTGTCTGGAAGGTCCCAGAAGGCCCACAGGTTGTTTTTAACGCCCTTGTTATATGGCCGGCAGGCGGAATAGTGACAGGTGCATGTGGCTTTTCTCTTTGAGCTCCGAGGTTGTGTGTCAGCCCCAGAGAGCCCTGCCCACCGCCTGCTCCCTCCCTCCCTCCCACCCTCCCATCCGCTCTCTTGTCCCTTCCCCCTCCCTGTCCCTGTCTGGTGGCTGGGAGGGAGGGGCTGGACCTGCAGGTGTCAGGCTAACCACACGATGGCTCTTCCACGTGTGGCTCTGTGTCCGTGCCCGGCGCTCAGGGCGGCAGGCGTCCCTACCCGCTCGCTGTGGTCTTTGCGTGTTTGGGGGGTGCACAGCCTTCTCATGCCCACCAGAGCCGGGGGCAGCCTTGCACTGGGCAGCAGCTCCTGGCTGTTCCGGCTGGTGCTCACAGGCTTGCCACGCTGTCTCGAGCTGGTGGCCAGTCATGGCTCTCTGTCCAGCTGCAGGGGCCAGAAGCCCAGTGTCCCCGGCCAGCTCGGGGCCCAGAGGCTTTTCTGGACCGTCACCTCCTTCACGTTCAGGGAAGCAGCGCCCTCCTGCCTCTGGCCACAGTGGGCAACGGGCAGGGCAGAAGGTGTCCGTTCCTCAAGGCTGGGGGGTCGTGGGCGTGGCCTCTTGACCGGTCCTGGGCTCCGGGCCCGCGTCCTGTGTGCCGCAGACGCCCGGCGGGGCGCACACCACGGAGGCAGGTGGTCTTGACCTTGGCAGCGGGCACTGTGGAAACCCGTTGAGAGCATCACCGGGTTCTTAAACTGTCATTTCACGTCAAAACGGCTGTCCCGGAGACTTAGCCACATTCCAGAAGGCCGTGAGGCTATACGAAGCCAGTTGGAAAGGGTGTTTGTTGCAAATACAAACGTATGGGCATCGTTCTGTTTCTGCGGGTCTTGCCATGCAACGGGTAACGAGATTTATCTCAAACTCTGCTCTCATTTCCCACCAAAGATAATTGCGGGGCATCATTTCTGGTGTGCCGAGGTCCCCTTTTGTGTCCCTTGACTTTGAAAATGTGAAGGTTTGATCAATTGTGCAATAAAAGGCCGATTCGGTACCAGACGAAACAAAAGGCTCTTCCTATCGGCACCTGTGAGTCTGGCGTGCTCTTCCTTAGAGGGGCTGGTATGTTGGGAAGATGTGTCACCGTTGGCAACTAAGCTGCACCCTCATATAACACCCGCCGAGACATTTTTCTCTGTCGACAGCCGAGGGCAAGGCTGCACCAGGACCGGCTCGGGGCTGCACGCAGACCTTGCCTCTCGGGCCCGGACGAGTGTCCGCTTCTCAGGGGCCTGGATTTGCCGCCGGGCCATTGCAGGGTATCTGCGAGGCGTCTCGCGTGCGCCGTGGCCTCGCGGCAACACGGAGTGGTCACCGAGTCTGTGTTGCTGACGGGCACAGGCTCCGAGGGGTAAGGCCAGGTCAGACGCGTGGCAGGGATTTGAACAAAGGTGTGTTGGTCTGAGCCCAAATCCCCAACCATTTCTCTTCGTCTCTCCGCCAGGAGCTGGCTGGTCAGTGGACGGGAGTGGGTGGGATGAGGAGCAAGCAGGCAAAGTGTCCTCCTGTGTTTGTAAACATGTCTGTGCTGTTTTCCCAAAGGGGACTCACGCTGTGCCCCTGGTCCCCATCGGTCAGGGGAGGGGCTGGGCCTCACACTGTGCCTTCTCCATCGGGGCCCCTTCAGCACCGTGGACAGAGGAGAGGGACGCTGGGCAAGGAGGGGGCACAGGAGAGGGGCTGGGAAAGGACAGGGGCATTGGTTAATCTCTTGCCGTCCCCCACCCGTCCTCCCCTCGGGGGTTTGTCCGCCCGTTCCATGGGGGCTGGGTGGAGGGCGTATGAGGGACATCTGTAATGCAGACAGCAATAAAAGAATCTATATTAAAAAATAAAAAAGACAGGGACAGAGACAAGTTAAAACCTTCATCCCTGCCTCGTCAGGTTGCTCACTGGAGACATTTGGTTTCAGAGCGGAGAACGAGGAGTCAGGAAAACTTTTAAGTGGGAAACCCTTAAGTAACAGCTTATTGGCCTGGTTGAGGAAGGAGTTATGGGAATTCACTTTCCGCGGGAACGGGCCCTTTAATCAGACACTGATGAATAGGCCCGCTCGCGTCTCAGAACTTGAAGGGCTTTATTTTCCTCTTGCCGCTGCCATGGTGAGCAGCGTTCGCTCATTTGGTTTTTATCATTATTTTCATCCTGTTAATTAGCTCCGCCACCAGACGCGGCCTTTAGAAAAGGCACCAGCACGCTCCGCGCAGGAACCGCCGTCACCTGGGCGGGTGCCCTGCAAGGAGCTGGTGTGGAGAGTCTGTGGGGAGGCTGTTGGGAAGGGCCAGCGATCCGGACCCCAAGCTCCTCCCTGCCAGCAGGGTCCTGGGGCGAGGCCAGCGTCTCGTCTACCCCACAATGAATGTGAATGTTCTAAATGGAATGCATTTTAGAAAGTTCTAGAATGCGAGTTTCTCGAGTGTTTTCTGCCGCCGGGCCCCGTGCCGTTTTCATGAGCAAAGGTGAATGAGGCCCCGTCCCCTCGGCCCTCAAGGCCCAGGTGGGACCAGGGAAGAGGCGGGGCCGCCAGGGCCCCGGGAAAGAGCGGGCAGCTGCTCTGGACACTCGACCGCCTCTCGTTCTCAAGAGTCACCTGCACGGGCTCAGGCTGGAGAAGCCCTCTCAGGCCCGGGCTGGATCCTGGGTGCCCACCTGGCCCAGCGCGGTTCTTGCTGTGTGGCCCGGGCACATTACTCGGCCTCTCTGTGCTTCTGCCCTCCCACCTGTTGGAGGAGGTGGTGACGGAGCCTGGCCTTGAGGCTCAGTGAGTGCGGGCTTGGTGCTCCGGGCCCAGGTCTGCGACGGCAGGTGCTCGCGTGGGCTGTGAGGACTGTTCAGCCGCACACGGCCTTGGGGAGTATGTGTTCCCTCTTCTTTAGAAATGACAGAAGCAGTGCATGCTCACCGTAGACCTCAGACAATGAAGAAGCGTTTCGTTAGAAAGCAAATCGAAAACACGCCCCACGCTTTGCCCTGCGCCTTCTGGTCTCCTGCCGTGGGGCCCCACCAGGCGCTGGCAGGCCGCTCCCAGGCCACTCTCCCCCGTGCTGACAAATAGGGACACGCGTACACTCTCTTTCGTTTGTTTATTTACGTCATTGAGATGACTCGGTGCTCACCGGCCCCCCCGCCCCCCCCCCCCCAGCAGCACGTCCTGGGCTTGTCTGTGTCGTTAGAAGCGGAGTCGGCACTGACAGGTTCTGTCTTTTCCGTGGCATCATCTTCCTCGGTGGATTATCCACCCCCTTACTCGTGGGTATTTACTAGGTGTCTACACCCACCACGCCCACAACTCAGTTAGAAGGAAAGTTACAGCCGACAGCCCCGTGAATTCATCTTTCGTTTGGAGGGAGATTTGGGTCCCATGGAGTGGGGGTGGGGGCGGGGGGTGGCGGGGAGGGGAACCCAGTACGTCCAGTGTCTGCCGAGTGGTCTGAGGTCTGGCTGGGGGGTCGGCACCCAGCCTCCGGGGTGGTCCCGCCAGGCAGGCCACCTGCCGGGTGTCCTGGAGGCTCCGCTGGCTGTGGGTGCATCACTGTCCGCACACGGAAACATCAAGGCAGTGAAACGAGCGGCCTAAATAGGCTGGCCAGTGGGGAAAAGCAATGGTGAGCGTTATATGAAGAAAAGTATCTTAAGGGAATTAAATATTAACTAACAAATGGAGTGCGTCCGGCAAAGGCTTCCTAGGCTGGCGAAAGCTTTCAAAGCTGTGCTTTGGGCAGAGCAGGGCGTTGAGCCTGACAAGGCGGGGGCCGCCGTCTGTCCTCCTACGGGAAGGACTGCTCTTCCATTGGGAGAGGAACGGAGCGTTTTCTAGTGGCTTCAGAGGGCGGAGATCAGACGAATAAATGCAACTTAGCGGAGGCTGATTTAGACTCAGAGAGCGGAAGGGCCTTTTAACACACAGACGTGTCCACTGAAGGGCTGGCTGGACTTGCAAGCCCAGGCGGGGGCAGGTCCAGGCGTGATCCTCTCTTTTCTGCTCTTGACACAAGTGTGTGATCAGCAAACTGTTAAGAAAACAACAGGTAAATAAAAGCAGGAGGAAACGCGCAAGCCCAGGGGTGGAGAGACGCCGGTGACTGAGCAGAGGTGGGACCAGCGGGTTCACGGGACGCACAGCCCACCCCACGTGCTCATGGGAAGGCCCGCTTTTCCCCACAGGCCCTGCGAGGCCAGGCGGAGGCACTGCCCACGAGGGGAGAGGGACAATGTTCGCGGGAAGAAGTCGCAAAGAAAAATGATAAACCACAGGAAGAAGCTCCCAGCCGAGGAAATGGAAAGACACACAGTCCGGAGACGGCTGAGGACGGCAGCATTTCGAATTCCCAAGGCGACGGAGGAGGGCACGGGGTCCTTGAAGTGGGAACAGGAGGGCGTTCAGCCCGGACAAGGGCAGTTGTGGGGACCCGGACTCGGAGAGGCGGACTCCGGTGCAGGGTATGTGTCCTGGGGCTCTCGGAGAGGCCTTGTAAGGCCCTGAGGGCAGGACCGGGCAGGGGGGGAGCTGACCGCTGACGCAGCTGCAACAGAGGAGCCCGCAGGGGGCGCTCTTGCTCGGATGGCCCTCAGAATTGTCCCTGGAGAGGCAGGGGCCCTGGGTGCCCCTGGGCAGGCACCGGTCCTCAGCCAGGCTTGGGCACAGGGCCTGTTCCCAGCTGTGGTTGGCACGATGACTCTCCTCCTCACTTTGTGGACATATTAGTGGCCTCAGGTGGGTGCCCAGGGCCGGACGTCTCCTATGCTCGTTGGGTCGTCCACGCTTTTCCTGGTCCCGACGTGGTTATTGGATCTGTGCTTCTGCAAATGTCATTTCCCTCGTGTTGCAGCCTAATCCAATGGCTGCCAGCTACACAGCCCTTTGGAACAGTCATTCTAGCTACCGGGAAATCTTTCTCACTGAAAAGCCATGCATAGTAATGCTCATGTGTTTCACCATTGCTTTTATTTGAAATCATTCACCTTTTTTTAAAAAAAGTAGAAATTCGTTGCTGTGAGAAGACCCCACAAGCCCCAGAGCTGAAGGCCACAGGAATCCCGGGGAGTTGGTGCGTCTCCCACAGGGGGCTGCTCAGGTCCCGGGGCCTGGCCCAGTGCCACGGATGCTGAGCTGGGGGCTGGGCTGTGGCCGCGGGGGCAGGAGAGCCCTGGGGAGCAAGGCCACGGCGTGGCTGGGGTGTCTCTGCTGGTGGGGAGGCCCCTCCCGCAGGAAGCTGGGTTCCGGTCTGGTGCAGCTTCTGGAGGTAACAGCACCCCCATGTTTATAGCACGAACGGCCTGTGTTTGGACCGACAGCCTCGGAGTCCCCCCAGCTCCCCCGTCGTCACATCCTCCCCTGGCTGCCTTCGCTGCACCCTCATTCTGTAGGCGTTTGTTTGGCAACGTGGTCGTGTCCAAGTTGACTTCCTTCTGGGTGTGGCCGCATGCCGCCGGGGAGTGCGCCTCGGGGGAGCGCCTCTGGGGGGCCTGTTAGCATCAGGCACCAGGAAGCACGTGCCTGCACTTGACCTCGCCGTTCCTCAGCTGGGGACGTGTGACACGCGTGCTCACGACGCAGCCGGAAGGACGCACATCTCCGCTGAGTTCGTAACATTAGAAACATGCGAAGGGCCTGCATGGTGCCCGTGTGAATTAGTTCAAGTGCAACATGGCTGAGCCGTTTAGTGGCTACTATGTTACGGTGGTTAGAAACTGATATTCAAGAGGAGTTACCATCCGAGAAGGATTGTAATAGATAATGTTTAGAAGGCCCCCAAAGCGTAGACACAATAAATCTCACGTTTTGGTTCAGGATGAGAAATAAAAATGCTATTCCCTGGTGCTGGGCCTGTAGGTACGCGTGTTTACCTGTGCACTTGCCTGGACTGTGTGTGTGAGCACGTGCCATGCATCTTGTCAGGGAGGAAAATGCCCCTGCACCCTGTTGGAGCCTCCGCTGGACCTAGGGGTTCAGTTCATCCCGGGGCCAGGGACGCCCCAGGTTCTGCAGGTGCTCTGTGAACAATGACCCGCCACTCCGGGGGCCTGGCAGGCACTCCCAGAGCCTCCCCAGCAGCTCAGGGCGGGGGGATGGGGGGGCAGCAGGGGGTCAGCCATGCGGGCTCCATTCCTTTGGCTCAGAAAGCAGTGATTCGGTGTTTCTGGTGAGCCTGCGCTGGGCTGGTAGTTCTGCTGCTGTCTCCTGGGGCCACGCCCTGGCTGCATTTATCTGCCGGGCCACCTGCAGGTCAGGCTGGTCTCAGGTGACCGGCAACCTCCCCCCCATATCTGGGGCCTCGGATGTAGGGGCTGGAACAGGTGCGAGGGTTGGGATGCTCTCCCGGCTGCCTCGGCTTCACCACGTCTCTCGTCCTCAAGGAGCCTGGCCCGGCTTCTCCAGAGCGAGGTGGCCCCTGTGCTGAGACACGGACATAGAGGCTGAGGCCCACGGCCCGGAGCGCACCATCACATGCTCCACACTGTCGTCCGAGCCACCCACACTCCGGGGGCGGGAGAGCCCACCTGGTAACAGAGGGCCGCAGGGCGCCTGGCTGTTCCGCATTTTACACACGGACTCTGCGCACCTGGAGGAGGTGGAGGGAAGCTGAACAGACGAGAGGGTTCTCATTAGCGTGAGTGTGTGCACGTGGGGGTGTGTGCACGTGGGGGGGGTATGGGATCACGTGCGAGCCCGCGTGTCTGTGCACACACCCACATTACTGGTTTTGGTTCCCAGCTCTAAAGCACACCTTCAGTCTGGGAGCAGGCAGTAATTCCCCGTCTCGGGTCTCCATGCTCCATAGGGATGGACCGATAGGCAGGGGCGCAACAGCAGGCACTGTGTCTTTAAAGGCTCCCTGGCCGCAGGTGGCCGCTGTAAAGACACTCCTCGCACGGCACCTGCTGGCTGCACGCGGCTGAACGTTGGAGTCTTCTGTCCCCGCGACCCTGTGATCGCCGGCGGCTGTTCCTGGCCCAGGGAGCTGTGCTGGGCACTAGCTAAGCCCGGGAGGTCAGTCCCCGCAGGAACTGCTGTGTACAGATGAGGACACTGGAGCTACCTGCTGGAGGCCGCACAGCTGGGACGAGGTGAGTCTGTTCTGGCCAATGGGCTCTGGACTCCACAGTGAGGCTGGTAGCTTGAGACACAGCTCATAGGTCACGTTGGGTCTCCTGCTGATTTAGGTCCTTGAAGGCTGTGCCTGGAGAGGAAGGGTGACGAGGCCAGGTGTGGAGGGACACAGAGGATAAACGCACAGGGACAAGGGCAGCTCAAACTGGAAGGGACAGGTGTCCATCACAAAGGCTCATGGCCGCCGGCCTCGCCCGCCTGGGGCCCTCACGGGCCATCAGTCGTCATGGGAACGTCGGCGCCTTTGAGACGCTGAGCTTTTGCCCCTGTTGTCAGTAAAGAGCTGACTGTGTGCACGGGACAGTACTTTCCACTGTGGTTGGGACTGTGGGCATCAGGGGCTCGGAGAGAAGGTTTGTGGGTTTCTGATCACCGGCTGATGGAGCCGGCGGGAGGGCGGGGTGCCTGGCAGGCAGCTCCAGGGCTGGGGTTCAGATGCATGTGCTGTGGCGGCCTGACGGGGGCGGTGGCCGTCCCTCTCCTCTGCAGGAATTTCCTGCAGCAAACCTCTAGCTTCCAGCAGAGCTGGGCCCCTGACAGTGGGAGCCGGGGAGACATTTGTTCAGGGCTTTGGAGGTGTCTGTGCCCCAAACTTCCTGCAGAATCACAGGCTGCTATGAACCCACTGTCACAGGAGCGCCTTTTCCATAATGTGGTGCTTTCGGTGACTCTGGCTCAGCTGCCAGCCCTCGCCAGCGGTGATGGACGCCAGCTCCCTCCAGGCCGCCCGGGCGCCGAGCACACGGCCGCGCTGCCCACCTGTCCTGCGGCCGCCAGCCGGACAGCTGACACTGCTGTTAGCCAGACGCACGTCCGGGTGCCACACGGCCTTTTGGCCGGCGATCACAGCGGAAGCGACGGGCATCGCCGCTGCAGAGGGGCAGTTCTGCTTGGCTTCATTTCCTGAGCCAGCACAGATGCTAACACGGGAGGAGGGCAATGAGTCGGGTCGGTCGTGTGGAGCTCAGGCCTGGTCACTCACCCAAAAGCGCTCCCGGTTTGCAGAGCGGCCAGCCGGCTCAGCTAAACAGGGACACGGACGCGGAGCACTGCCCCTCACGGCGTGCCTGGTCATGGGTGGCCACGGTGCTCCATGTTCAGCAGCCTCACTTCAGGATGCGTGGGGTGTGTGTGTGTGTGTGTAAGACATCCAAGCGTGTTGACTACAAAAACAGGAGTTTCATAGGGTTTAATCAAATGTGTCTATGTGACTGTGAATATTTTATATTCCCTTTCAGAAGCATTTGTTTCCTCTGACTATAAAGTATGGTAACCCTATTGTCAGAATTTGAAAAGTGAGTAAAGGTTGCAGGAGGCCTTAAAGGTCCCCTGAGACCTGGGCGCCTGCAGTGACCCCTCTTGTCTCCCCACGTGTGTGTTTTGTCCTTGTCTGTCATCTAACGTCCCAGTGGACTCCACACTGACCACAGCGTTCACGTCCCTGGCAGCCTGTCGCCCCCACACCCCCACACAGAGTGGGGTGCTAGCTGTTTTCCATGTGACCCCCACGCCCTCTGCCCCTTCCTCACCCGCTGGTGCCCCCGCAGGCCAGCCTCCCTACCGGTTCCATGACTGGCTGCCTGTCAGCTGGGCTCAGCCAGTGAGAGGCCAGCAGGAGCCTGGAGGCGGGAGGTGGGAGGTGGGGGTGGCAGGTGCTTCCTCCTGCTTTCCCTTCCCTTGGGGAAGGGTTGCCCTCCGGCAGGACCTCCCTGAGCAGCCCCTCCTTCTCACTCCATCTCACCCGAGGCCACCATGTTCTCCCCGGGCCAGGGCGATACTCTGCACTGAGGGTGCCCGTGGCCAGCCCCCCTCCCTCCATTTGGTCGTTTACCCTCCGGGAGTAGTTTCATCAAAGACGCCTCCTCTGCACCTTCTGGGGTGAGTTCCCTTTCCTGCTGCGACAGCCCTGAGACAGGGCCCTGACAGGTGTCAGCTCTTTCAGACTTCCCCACCAACCGCCCTCGGACACACCCGGTTTTCTCGGGGAGCTTGATCTTGGCGCCCGTCATCCTGCCTCGGTGAGAGATGGCCGGTGGGAAGGCGGGGGTGGGCACTCCCCCCCCCCCCCCTGGCGGAGGCCTCCCCGAGCTCCGCCACCCTCCACATCAAAAGGAAATAAATCTTTCTTGTCGAAGCCCCTACATTTTGGGGGTGATTACCAAGCAGCAAGAGGTAATGAGAGCTTCAGCTCCCAGGCGTGGAACAAGGTTCATGGACACTGACGCTGAGTCCGGCTGAGCCTGGAGGACTGGGCTGCGCTGGGCGGCCTGGGGTTCCTCTTCCTCACGTGTGTGTCGGCTTAGGAGCCAGCACTCACCCACGCTCAGAGATGGCAGGTTTTTAAAAAGTAGCGCTCGTTAATCAAACCTAATGGCCTCTGATGTTTTTATGGGAGTTTCGGAATTCAGTTTTGCTAATTGTCTGCTTTTCAATTTGAGATTCTCTCATGGAAGTTAGTCAAACGATCTCGCTCTCTATGGTTGAGATGAGACTCCGCGTAGATTTCCAAGTGTAATTTAGGGGGAAAAAAGCCGGCGAAGGAAGCTTGATGAAATGGCCTTTTATAGCCGTGGTTCCCAAACAGCGGAGGTAATTACAGGGGCGCTGGCTCCGCGCAGGGCTCTCACCGCGGGCCGGCCGGTCACTCACAGCTGCACCGTGCGCCTGGCTCTGCTCTGTGCGTGCGCACACGAAGCGCCCTCAGCACTCGGCCGAACGGCTCTTTCTGTGATTAGATCAGGAAACTCAAATGCAGTTGCTCGTTGTTGGCTTAATGAACACATTGGACGTTCAGTTTGGTGTGAACCCTTTCCCAGTTAAGCTGGAAACACCAGCGATCGTGCTGTGGGATTCCACGTTCTGCTCTCCCAGGTGAATGGCTGTGTTTCCTGTTCCCGCCCTCCTCGTGTCTCAGACCCAGACGGGGAGGCAGCGAGGAGGCAGGGCTGAGGGCATCCCTTTAAAGGCCGGTGCCGAGTTCCTGCCGGTCGGTCGGTCGGTCGGTCGGATGCTGAACTAGCATGCCCCTCGAGAAAGCTCCTTTTATTCTCTCTGCTCGGATAGAAACCTCCGAGCAGATCACCGTTGGCTGTTTCTGTTGTTGTTGAAGGCGGAGACGATACTCTCGGGGCCTTGGCCTGACTCTGGGGGTCGGGGATGGGGGGCCCCATTAAGGGCGTTTTGGGTTCTCCAGGGGGGAGTGGGTGTAGGAACAGGGAGGGGGAGCGGCAGGGGGCGGAGGGGGAGTGCAGGGGTGGAGAGAACGCCCCTCCCGGCCACAGCTCCTCTGTCACAGGCACTGAGCTGCCCGCAAGGAGATTCATCCTCGGGGTGTGGCCAGTGCCTTCCCAGAGCCCTTTGAGAGGTGCAGGTTGTCAGAAGAGTGGGGCCTGGAATGGAGAGGTAAGAGGGGGGGTGGGGCTGAGAGTGTGGGCTGGCGTCCGGGGGAGGGTGGCAGGCTCGCCCGGGGACAGATGCCCATGGCCAGCCGAGCCTGCCTCACCCTAGGTGGTGGGGGGACAGCTGTCTGGGGAGGGTCCCCTGATGCTCTGTTCTGATGCACCCCTAGATCCTCCCCACCCCAATCTCCCTAAGACCCCAGATTACCTATTTCCAGGGTCAACTTTGGGGATGTGCACTGGGCACCGAATCCCAGGCCCTTTCCTGCCGGGCTGAGTTCCTTTCACTGGAAAGCACGCCTTCCAAGCTTCTAGGGGCCAAACAGAGTCAGTAGCCAAGGCTGGGGGGTGCTTTCCACCTTGAGCAAGTAAAACAGCAGTGAAGGTGGGGGACGCGGGATCCACAGCCTGAGCCCTGCCCCCGTCCACGCCCACCAGAGCCGGGATTGCAGACATTGGCGGGCTATGGGGCAGGCGCTGCACCCCTCTGGACCCCTCACCCGGAAAGGGGAGGACGGGGTCCTGTCTGCACGCTGGGGTGTGGACCCGCTGGCCCCTTTGTGCCATAATAACGTTGTGACATAGAGCCATCTCACTAACACGTTGCGCCTCAGCCGTCTGATTTGTTTGAAGGGTCCCACGTCGGATGGTTGGTCAGGGTTAAACGAGGCTTCCGAGCCCACGGAATGGCATAGTGCTCATGCGTCCGCCACTGAGCTGGGAGAGCGCCGGAAACTGTCCCCCCAGTTTTACAGATGGGGCACCGAGGGCCTGGTTTTAAAGCACATGCAACTTAAAGTGGAAACAAATGGAATGAAAACGGACTGAACCCTGTATTGCCGTGAGCCCCAGCATCACGGGCCATATCCTCTGCTCTCCCAGCATCTGTGATGGGAATGCGTCTGGCCCTGGTGGGGTGGGGGCAGGGCGGGGCCTCCCTGCACGGGAGCCAGTGTATCTTGGGGCCTCGCGAATCTACGATTGCTATAAATGAGTTTTTCTACATAAACTACTTTTTAACCTTTTTCATTGATCTGCTCCGCGTTTGAAATGTCAGCAGACCTTCTCTTGCTTGGCAAGTGTTCAGTTTGTTTTCCTAGCAGCTCAGAACCATGTTTTCCTCCATCATTTGTAACATATTTCTCATGTTGGGGCCGCAGCCTCTTCCCCAGCTGGATGTCTCTGCAATACAAACAGAAGAGCTTTTAAAATTAACAGGGCATCAGAGACTGGGCTTGTTGTGAAATTTCTCCAGGAGCAAGTCTGTGCATATAAATGCCCAGCCCCATTCGGTCTGGCAAGCGTCTTTTAAACGCCTCTGTGTGGCAGGCAAGGTGTGCGTGCGTGTGTGTGCGTGTGTGTGTGTGTGTGTGTGTGTTCCTTCCTGGTATTTGGTGTTTCCTGTAAGTTGGTAGTTAGATTTAAAGGTTGAATCAGATTCAGGGGTGTGGGTATTTGGGGGTTGGGGGCAACAGGCAGATGTGTGCCCTTCCATCAAGAGACAATGAGGTCCGATTCTCTTTTTATGATATTACTAGAGGTCTGGTGCATAGATTCGTGCACCGGTGGGGTCCCTCGGCCTGGCCTATGCCCTTCTCGCAATCCAGGACCCCTTGGGGGATATGGGACTGCCAGTTTCAGCCCGATCCCACAGGCCAGGCCGAGGGACCCCACTGGTGCACGGATCCGTACACTGGGCTTCTAGTATGCATAGACGGTCTTTGGTTAATCTCTTCCCGCCCTCCCCTCTCCCCCCTTCCCTCTGTTCCATGTTTTCATGCCTGTGCGTTGAGCGTCTGCCCTGTGATGGTCATTGTGCATCATAGCTACCGGTCGAACAGTCAAACGGTCTCTTAGGCTTTTATATAATAGATAAGCCATCAATGATCATTGCCCCAGTTTATTCACTTATTAGGGATTGATTGCAAACCAGTGATATTGCAATTTTTCCTTTATTATATGTACTACTTCCACAAAAGAACACTCTCACTAATTATTTAGTCATCACAAGAGACGGTTCATACAGGGAAGGCAGGACGCATGCTTCATTTATTTCCTTTGTTTACCAGCTTTCAACATAATGACTTGGTTCTCTAGTGCTCCAGAAGGTTCCAGTGAATTGAACAGCATTATGATTATGAACTCACGGCTTTGAACAGTGTGATGTATTTAAGCTGCTGCGGTTGTTATCTTATTGATTCTGAAATTGTTCCATTGCTGGCCTACGGGAGCATCTTCACGTTGGATTCTGAACACTTTTGACGTGACCCCAATCTTTGTGAGCCCCGCTGCTTTCTCCTAAGACAGAAGGTTCCAGGCACAGCTTGTATATTTTCTGCCTCACTGAATCCGATTCTTTTCTAAGAAGCACCGCTGCATTTGAGTGGAATGAAGTATTATCGGAAATAAAGTGGTAGGAGCGCCTACTGCCACTGGGCTGGTTGTTGCTTTTAGGCATTTTCAGTGGCCAGGCTAGGAAACACACAAATGATCTATAATAACGAAAGCATAATAGGTTCATTAGACCTGATAGCCGAACAGCTTTCCGGACGACCTTCCGGATGAAGCTGGGGCTGCGAGGGCCAAGGCAAGCCACCCGGCTGTGAGGGCTGAGCCCCTTGCACGAATTTCGTGCACCGGGCCTCTAGTTTCAGCAATAAGGAAGTTAGAAACCCATACTAGCAGTTTCAATTAGAATGAAAGACGACAGGATTTTTACTTACCCTCCTTCATCTTATCTCTGTACCTCCCTGCCTCCCAAGCCGCAGATTGCATTCCCCAGTCACTCTGCCGTAATTGCCGAGTCGCTTCATCCCTCAACGCGCATGCAGGACAGTCTCAGGATAATGCCTCCGCGGTCGCTCTAGCCTGCAGCACGGCCGCCGTGGCTGACAGTGCGGTCCCTGCAATCGGCTTCGGAGTTCCTTGCAGTTCTTTTTGTCCGTCGACGGGTGCCCCCAGGGATGTGCAGTATCGTGCTGTGATTTCAAATTGAAATAATTCCCCCCGAAGAAGCTATGCCACTAACTCAAAGCGCAGCCGTGCTCATACGCTTCAACCTCCTTTGGATCTTGGGAGTTGGTTTTCATTTAATTTCAGTTTATAAAAATACAAAATATTTACCTGTTTCCAAAGGCGGATCCATGAAACCAGGTATATTCATGAGAATCAGCCTTCTCTCCTTGCCGTCTCCATGCTGTTCTGTCTCCCTCCAAACATAATCATCAAAAATTCTTTTAATTTGTTAACTCAGCACATGTAAATAAATTTAATTCATTATTTGCTTTACTTTTATATGTTCATGTATACTTATGTACTTGGAAAATATCTCACCTTTCTTAAAAGTATGTACCATATGTATTTTTGCCCACCTTGCCTTTTTTTTTTTTTCTTCAACTTAATAGTATCCTGGAGATCATTCCACATAAAGTATATAGAGAAATTCTTTTCTGTTTTACAGCCCTCCGGTACATTCTGTGACTGTCCCCACTATTGAACATTTGAATTAACTCGAGTCTTTTTCTATTACTGATTACACTTCACTAAACAGCGTGGTGCATGTGTCTAATATTTGCCAGGATAGCTTTCTGCAGATGCAATTGTTGGATCAAAGAGTAATTGCACATGTCATGTTGCTCGACGTTGCCATGTTTCCATACCTTCTGAAAGAGTTACATAATAGCCGGGTAATTTACAAACCCTGTCATTGCTTTTGCACTTACTAACTGTGGACTTCCAGTGAAGACAGCCCTGCCCTCATTAACTATTTCATTCACCCGAAATACAGTTTCTACAAAAAAGGCAAGCTAGATGCTTAATTTCCCCCCTTTATTTGTCAAAATCCATACCAATGAGTTGGTTCCCTAGCAATCTTCAGAGGTGGTGGTTGTGATAGAAAATCAATATATTTATTGATTTCAGAGAGGCAAGGAGAGGGAGATAGCAACATCAATGATGAGAGAGCATCGTAGATTGGCTGCCTCCTGCACGCCCCGCACTGGGGATCGAGCCTGCAGCCCGGGCACGTGCCCTGATTGGGCATCGAATTTGGGTTTACAGAAAAGTTGCCAGGATTGTGCAGAGGGTGTCGACTCTTCACACAGCTCCTGGTGCTCAGAGCCTTAATTACCAACCCCATTCCTAGCCCGCCGGGGCGGGTTTGCAGCTCGGTGCAGCTCAGAGTGGGTGGCGACATCATCCGTCAGATAGAGATTGTGGCCGTTCAGAAAGCAAGGGCTCCTTATTGGCGCTCATTCCGAGGGACCCCTCTGTCGCCCCTGGAATCCTCACCCAGCCGCTGCCCTTCCTGAGGGACCGTCTCTGCAGAAAGAGGACCCGCTGCCACCCAACGTGGGTGCCTTCGCTCGGTCTGAGTCCACGCGTCTCAAGTGGGCACTCCGACCCACAGAGTGGACTTTTAAAAAAAAATATTTTTATTGATTTCAGAGAGGAAGGGAGAAGGGGAGAGATAGAAACCTCAATGACGAGAGAGAATCATGGATCGGCTGCCTTCTGCATGCCCCCCACTGGGGATCAAGCGGGCAACCCGGGCCTGTGCCCTGGCCAGGAACCGAACCGTGACCCCCTGGTTCATAGGTCGATGCTCCATCCCAGAGCCACCAGGGCCGGCCAGGACGTTCTGATGGAAGCTCAGGGAACAGCGTTGCCGGGTATTGTCTCGTCTGTATCCCGCTCTCTTGAAACAAGGGAGTGATTTATTTTCATTCCGACAAAAGGGCTTCCTGGACGGCCCATGGCGTCGGGGGCGGCAGTGTCTCTGTCGGCTTTTAGGTGCTGCAAGGTGAGGGCCTCGTGGTTGTGCTGGGAGACTGGACGTGGTTCTTATTTCTTTTATTGATGCGGACGCGGGTCCTCACGTGTTTGCCAAGAGAGAATGAGCTACTCTGGGCAAGAGACAGTTTTGTGCTGAAATGTTCCTGTTCACGGAAATACCGTCTTCCATTTGGACATTCACAGACTCCACTCCGCCAGGGAGGAGGGAGTCCGGCCCGAGCCTGGAATTGGGTGGTCACCGACGGACCGCCTCTCCTGGGTCCTGACGGCCCACGCGCTCGCCGCTGCAGAAGGGGTCTCGGCTGTCAGCGTGCAAGACTGTGGGCGATTTGTTTGAAGGATGTTTGTTTCTTCCCCATCTAAGTCCTGCAGGAACAGGGATCACGTATGTTTTCACTCCGAATCCGGAGCCCGGGGTCCCCCGTGGTGCCCAGCCACGGGGAAGCTGAAGAGCTTTTGTGATAAATAACAAAGCCTGCCACCAGCGCTATAGCTCTGAGAGCGCTCCTGGGGCTGGCCGTTGGCTGGCCGTACCAAAGCTTCAGGTCTAATTGCCACGCGAGACCCAGCGATCTCACCGCAAACCTCTGCTCGGTGCAGGTGAGTATCAGAGAAACGCAGCTGCAACAGGTGCCGTCAGACGCTAAGGAAATTATGTGGAAAAATAGTGTCGTTTTAATTCTCCCAAAGGCTTGTTTTCTCTCTTCACATGAGCTTTCCTCCCCTCATTAAGAACAAAACAAAACAGGCAACCTACTCCATGCAGCTATGCAAAAATTGCTTGTTCAGACTTCACAAGCCACAAAACGTATGATTGCAATCTGTAGTTATATAATACACAGGCGTGAAACTATGTAACAATTCCCAGTTTGAGAGAATCATAAAATCCAATATTCCTTTTTCTGCGGCGCAGCCCATATTTTTTAATAAACTGTCACTTATTCTGCTCTCTGCCAACACCAAGTTTCCTTTGCAGCCTGAATTCTGTGCTCTGTCTCATCGCGAACATAACAAGCAAGCGCGGCGTCTCATCCTCCCGGGCGAAGCGCCCAGGGATTTGCCACAGTAAACAAGTTCACTTTTAAATCGGCCCCTCCTTTTAGGACAGCGGTTCTCAACCTGTGGGTCGCGACCCCTTTGGCGGTCGAACGACCCTTTCACAGGGGTCGCCTACGACCATCCTGCATATCAGACATTTACATGACGATTCATCACAGTAGCAACATGACAGTGATGAAGTAGCAACGAAAATAATTTTATGGTTGGGCCACAACATGAGGAACTGTATTTAAAGGGCCAGAAGGTTGAGAACCACTGTTTTAGGAGCTGTCCAAGTGCTGACTGCTTCCGGGGAATGTGCAGGGCTGGCCGCACAGCCGCGGGATTCCAGCCCTCACTGGTGGTCTTCGGGTCTGTCACACGCGGCCTTTTGAAAGAGACCCCGCCTCCCGGTGGCCGGGGCTGTGATCCATGGTCCGGGACCCCTGTCGCCACCGCCCAGTCCCCCTTTTCAGCATCGTCAGCTCCAGGATGCCCAGCAGAGCCCAGGGGGACCACCTTCCAATTTTGCATTTTCTAGGCACCAATTTAGGACAGTGAAGGATTGAAAACGGAACTTGGGGGGTGGGGGTCCTGAGACCCCACAGGCAAGAATGGGGAGGATGTCTGGCCCTAACCCGGGCCCACCCCGCAGCCAGCCTGTCCTTGGATGGAGGTGGCAGCTGCAGGCAGCCGCACAGACCGATTCCCACAGCGGTTCCCCCACGGGGGGCAGCAGAGATCTAGGGTGAAACCAGCTCCACCTTCTAAGTCTCCGTTTTGAATCTGTTTTCTCTCTGAGTCCCAATGTGTCTTTTGCCTCTGGGGAGCGGTGTTTCCTTACCAACCGTTTCCCGGTTGTGTGAGATGGTGTGTGAGATTGCTGGACTGTGGGCTGGGGATGAATGGAGGGTGATGGTGAGATTAGGAATAATAGTAATGAGGAAGTAGCCCGAGGCCTGCCTCAGGGGCGCCATAGCTGACCAGGGGGCCTGGCCTGGGGGAGAGCCACATGTGGGGTTAGGAATCCCGTTCTCCAAGATCCCCTCCTCCTCCTCAGGCCTCCAGTGGGGCCCCTGGGGCTTGGCCCTGCAGCCCGGCCCAGGAGCCGCTGATGACAGCCTCTGCTAGCATCAGGGTTCTGTGGGGTTCGGCCGAGAGGGGTCAGGCCTGGGTCAGGCGGGGCTGGGTACGGGGGCCCTGTTGGGAGGGGAAGGTGGACGGGCTCCTGCAGATTGGGGTGACCCACAGGCAGAGAGCAGACCAGATCAAGATGAATTTATCCACTCTCTAGAGCAGGAGAGAAACGTGATTCTCAACAGACCGAGGCGAGAGAAACCGCAGGTTTTCATGAGAAACCTCGCTTTTTCATACGTTCATACGAATCCTAGGGTCCCGAGAACGGCAGATACAGCTTTTCTCTCAATATGCATCCTTTAGAGGAAGCCCTAACGCACTCTCCGCACCAGTGAGAGAAGAGGGGATTGTCGGGATGTGGTCTGTGCTTTAGCACTTGCACTTAACCCCTCCGCCAGGCCCTGCCTCCAGCACCTGGGTCCGCGGGGATGGTGGCTGTGCTGGTGGCCGCACGGTTCTCAGGTCCCGGGAGACTGCGCTGATGCCACAGGTGAAACACAGGGTTCTGGCTCTGAAAGGCTGGTCAGCACTGTGTCCCCCTGGGGGTAGGGAAGTACAAGCATTTGGGGGAGGCCTGCCCTCTGACCTTCCTGGGAGAGGAGTCCTCCCGACGACTCCTGCCTCCATCCCAGCAGGGAAACAGCCACGCTGGGGGCGAGGGTGGGGCGCCCTGTGAATCTGAGGGGGCAGGGTCTGGAGCTGCTCGGGTGGGACACCCTCAGACGGCTCCTGGTCTGCAGGCACCTGGGCTCCTCCAGTAGCTGGTCTCCCCAGGCCCTGTTTCAGGAACCCCTGAACCCTGCACCCCCCACCCCACGGCTTGGATTTCAGTTGGTTCCCTCTCCCCGTCCTGCCTTCAGCCTCGGGTGCCGCCCACCTCAATGGTCTCAGCAGTTTCTTTCTCGCCCTTGTCCCGTGGGGGTGGGGGCAGCCTTTTGTAATTCCTTTATCATCATCGTCATGGAAACAGGGAGCGCTGGGTGGGTCGTGTCTCATCAGATGTCCTCTAGTCCCCGAGAACAGTGACCCGTGCAGAGCGTGCAGAGCGTGCTGAGCGGCTGCACGCGACCCCCTCGACCATTTTAACTCCGTGGCCCGGGCAACCGGTGTGAAGTAGCTCGACTTCCTCGCGGCACCGAGTTCACGGAGTGAAACCGCGCGCGCGTTTTCTCACAGAAAGCCTTGAACGTTTGACTCTCAGGGCAAGAGCCGCAGCTCAGGTGGCATTCGTAGGCTTATTTCTCAGGAATGTGGTAAAGAATGCACTGAGAGGGCAGGGAGCCCCCCGTTAGCAGGAGCCCCCCGTTAGCAGGGCCTGCCTATTTCTGAATGAGTGGAACCTAGAAAGATGAGACAGACTTTCCGTCACCATCTGCTGAAAGTTTTGAGGTCAAATCAACGTATTTTTTCCATCTTTATATGTATTTCCAAGTACTTGCCTTTATCTGACGGGGGATTCATCACAATTGCTTCAAGTGGGTAGTCTGTGGATAGTCTGAAATCCAGCGGGACCCTCCTCTTTCGGCCCCTCTCTGGTGTTTAAACTCGTGTTTTGACCTTCATGCCTTGCCTTGTCCACTATGAAACAGCAGAGTTGGGGACCTTCCTCACCTGTTGGGGGCGATGTGTCTGAGGGGAGCAGAGCCCCCCCCCCCCCGGCGAGTGGCCTTCCTGGTGTCAGTGGGCTCCCTCCACAGGGAGCATCGTTAATCCCGAGTCCACGAAAGAGCCGGGCTGTGAGCCTCGTAAAAGCGGGAGGAAGTGTAAATCCCTCTCACGGGTTGGTTGTCATGGTTACTGTTTGGGGAGCTCTTTATGACCAAGCCCCAGCTCCTTCCTTTCTTACCAGGGTCATAATCCATGGATTTGTGGTTCCCCATGGGCCCCCGCATGGCTCTCGTTCTGTCCCCATGAAACGCCTGGCCCTGGCCTGGAGGCGGGCCCCAGAGTCGCAGGGGTGGCCAGCGGCACGGGCCTAGGAACATCACGGGAACCAGGCTGGGCGCATTAATGACAGTGCTCGGGGAAGCCAGTGCTAGATGGCAGGTGGTGACAAACCTACTTGGCAAAGGAGGGACCAGGGTTGTGCAGAGTTTGAGGCAACAGGGGCAGGATTCGGGCTGTGGAAGGGAGAACTGTGTTCTCTGCCGAGACCCTGCGATGCCCTCCCTCAGGAGCCCAAAGGCCCTGGTGGAGCCCTGCCTTTGGAGCACCCCTGTCCCAGGAGCACCCCTGCCCCAGGAGCCTGGTGGACCCCCGCCCCAGGAGCACCCCTGCCCCAGGAGCTTTTTGTAACTGTCCAAGCTTCCCTGTAAGGGGACAGTCCCCAGTGTAGGGAGGGGGCAGGATGAGTGACCATATGGGGACACCACAGAGGCGATCTCAGCTGTAGCTGGCCTTTCCCCCGTCTCTCTCTCAACCTCCATCTGCTTTGAGCTCTGGAGCAGAATTCTGCTTCTTGACTAAATTCTGCTTCCCCTCAAGTTAGATGTCCCCTGGTTCTCAAACTTATAGAGTCAAAACAAGGTCATTATTATCTAGAGGTCACCCCCTCGGTAACCCCCGACCCACTTTGCCTCAGGTTGATCCCGTTGGCCTGTCGGGTGGGCTTGCTCCCGTGTCTGTCGTCAGCTGGTGGGTCGGTTGCTCGGGGACGGTCCCTGTGGGGACAGCCCACCTCTCCTCTGACTGCAGGGACGGAGCTGGCTGGCCCTCGCGCCTCAGGCTGGCAGGGACGGGCGAGGGAGCAGAGACACGGGAGCACCTTGTCAGCTTCTTCCTGCTTCAGGCTCGTTCTTGTCCCATCGGTCAAAGCAGGTCACGTGGCCAAGCATCCACAAAATTACGGGGTGAAGGGGATGACGCAGGGAGAACCTAAATTAGGGCCGTCAATCTAGCCAACTGGCCACATTGGCCACTGGAGTTAGGGGGCGTGGCTTGGGGTTGCTTGCTGTGTGACTGTGGCCAAGTTATCTACCTCTCTGAGTCTCCATTTTCTCATTCGTTGGATGGGACGCTCGATGTGTGGTATAGGGGCGTGGCGAGGATCATGTGAAATAATGCATCTAGAATGCTCGGCAAAATGCTGGGGAAAGGTTAAAACCAACAGACGGCGGTTCCTGCCGCCTCCCCAGGCGACGGTACGGTAACAGCAAGTACGATGTTCCTGGTGGTCACCACTGAAGCGTTGCGTCATCCCAGTTCTCCGTGCTGTCTCCCTGAGACGGTGAGGACACGTTGGGGTCTCAGCTCAGGAACATCCTCGCGCCCCCAGCCCGAGCTGGAGGTGGAGGTGAAGGAGATGGGCGTGTGGGGCTGTTGAAATGTGTTTGCGCAGCTGCCAAAGGTGCGTGTGCGCTTTGTCATGAAAATGAAATCCGATGTTGTTCTGCATGCTTCCGCGTGGCATTAGCGAGATTTTAATAGCAAATGTGTAATTGGCGCTAACTGTTATTTATTAAAGTGATTCCTTTGTGCGTTGACATCTACAGCGGGAGCCACGAAGCCAGGCGTAGGGGAAGGAGGCGGTGCGAGGACTCCGTTCTGCTCCCAAGCGGCCAGGTGCCGTAGGAAAGGGGGGCGTCAGCAAGTTGGAAGCTGCCCCAAGTTTAGACGAACAGAACAAAAACCCGGTGAATAATGAAGGGTTTTGAACTTTAATTTAGCGTTAAATTACTGTGATGAACTATCCACAAGAAAGAGGCTTTCTCAGGGGGGAGGGAATTCTATTGTCTCCAGACTCCGAGCAAAGTGGGGTGAATATGCATGGAGCCCTGGCTGTTTAATTCTAAACGGCTAAGTGTTTTCAAAATGGTATTTCTGGAAACTGGCCAAACCCTGTTTGATGGCGGTAGCTGGTAAGGCTGATGTTGCAGGAACAGCCCGCACTATGGAATCACCCGTGGGTTTAGTTTGCTCTGGACCCTCATGTATCCCTGAAGAGAAATTTCTCCTTCCTCTTGACATCTCTCCCCAGATCCTTAATAGCTTCCTAGAGAAAGCCCGAAAGTAGTTTTTAACAACCTGCGTCCCTTTTATCTCGGAGACATGCGGGCTCCTGATGGTGTCCTAGAGAAATACTTGAAAATGAAAATGCTTTGCCCAAGTCCATGTTTTCCCAGGTCTCTGCAGCCGAGTGGCAGTGCTCATGGTTTCAGATACTGGGGGGCATGCGTGCCTTCCGGGATTACCCCTGGAGAAATATGAGTCCTGAGGCCAAGATGGTTTATTTAAAAAAAAATAGGACAGTGTTGGCTATTTTTTAATACAGCTATTCTGGTGGTTTAAATCCGAAGGCTCAGTGGCTGCCTCTGAATGTTGAATGTGCAGACCTGTTTAAGTAGTGCGTCCGGGACAGCACTTCCAGGCTCGGCTGGTTGCCTGTTGCCCAGCTTTGTTGTGACATAATTGACATATTGTGCGCAAATTGGAGGCACACAATGAGTTGCCCGGATACACTTATCTATTGCAGAAATGATTACCACCACAGCATTAGCTGACACCTCCTCACCTCACAGAATAGCCATTGATTGAGATGAGAGCGTTCGCTATCTGCTCTCGTAGCAGCGTTCACCTAGAGACAGAGTGTGATCAGCCATAGTCACCATGCTGGACCGCAGACCCAGAACTCCTTCTTCTTATAACTAGAAGTTTGTACCCTTTGACCAACACCTTCCATTTCCCCGCAGGCAGCCAGCACTCCACTCTCTGCTTCTGTGAGCTCGACTTTTTAAATTAATTTACAAATACGTCCTTATTGATTTTAGAGAGAGGAAGGGAGATGGAGAGAAGCATTGATCGGGTGCCTCCCACAGGAGCGAGCCCACAATCTGGGCATGTGCCCTGACCGGGGGAATCGAACCGTGACCTCCTGGTTCATAGGTTGACACGCAACCACTGAGCCACACCAGCCGGGCCACACACAAGACTTTTCACTGCTCCCCAACTTGCAATCACCCCCCCTCCACATCTGAAGATTTTCTACCAGCTCAAAAATAATTTGTTGCACCTTCTTGAACGCAGCTGGCAAAGAGTTCTTTCCAAGAATGGAATAAAAATAGACCAGTTTTTAGGAAACCAGGTACATCTGGGTGTGTCAGTTCCACCCATTTGTGGACATACCAGTGGCATTGTCTAGACCAGTGGTTCTCAACCTTCCTAATGCCGCGGCCCTTTAATACAGCTCCTCATGTGGTGGTGACCCCCAATTTCATTGTGACAAATTGAACATCATGAAAGCATCGTGATTCATCACAAAAACAATATGGAATTATATATGTGTTTTCCAATGGTCTTAGGCGACCCCTGTGAAAGGGTCGTTCGACCCCCAAAGGGGTGGCGACCCACAGGTTGAGAACCGCTGGTCTAGCCTCCTTAGACCTCACGTGTGACCTCGTTCTTTCAAAGTCGGCTGTTGGGGACCACATCGCGTTTTCAAAGGAAGCACGACCTTCCTCCTCGAGGGCTCGCCGTTCGTATCGGGCGGAAAAGGCTTCTGTCCGGCCGAGGAGAGAAGAGCCCCCTGTGTGAGCCTCTGGAGGGAGCACTGAAGTCAGGAACGAGGACTGCCAGGGGAGGCTTCTGCCCGCACGGGTCTGCCAGGGAGCTGAACTTTCTAAGGCAAACGCAGTGGGATCGATAGTGTTTGAAAATGTATGATGTGGCGGGTGAGTGGTGCCGGGACGCGCCACTCCGCCGACCACGGGGAGCAGGCATCCTTTCCAGGAGAACCGGCTGCCCGCATGAAAGGCGCCCTGCCTGGGCACGAGCCGGGGGCATCCGTCCTCGTTACTGGGGGAGGCTGCCGTTTTCCTGATGCGAGTGGTCCTTGAACCGGAACCTGGCCACGCTCTCCCCACCGACGACAGGAAGCGTGGCCACTTACCAACCCCAGCACCCGGTCGAGTGTAAATGTTTTCTCTTTGAATTCTTGCTCGGAGGCAGCCTGAGAGCGGTTTGGACCCGAGTCCATGTCTTCGAAGTCCGTTGGCTTCATTTTCATGGAGACACTGGACCATCACTTGAAAGATGCATGTTTTCATGGGGGCAATAGGGTTACTTCGTGTCACTCAAGTGCGAGTGAGCTCACCTCCAGCTGCTTTTGTTCCGTTTGCCAGGCCCTGGGGGGCCCAGGAGCCTGGGTCTCTGTAGATACAGTCGCTTGGACTGAAGCAGGCTTGGACTCCTGGGAGTGGCTTTCCCAGCGGGGTGTCTGATACCCCTGGGTGCCCCAGGCTGACCCTGGCTTCGTGGTGACGGGCTCACCTGTGTGTCTGCCACCTTCGCCGGGCACCTCTGTCGGTGCACGTGTGGATTCCGTGAGCCACTGACTTGACCTCTTTTCCTGAAACGAAAATGCACCCCCCTTTGCACGGAGAAGGATCTCCCCGGGGCTCCTTGTTCTTCTGGGGGCATCGCAGGTTCAGGTGGCGTCCGAGAAGCATCTCAAAGACAGGGTCCTCCGGCCATGAGGCCCCAGCCCCGCTCTTCACCCAAATCATCATTTCCTGCCCTTCCAGGCTCCACGGTCCTCTCTGCTTTCGCTTCAGCTGCCAGGAAAAGGACTCCCACGCGTGCCCATTTTCTTCAGATCCCGGGACTTTCGCTCCCATGGCACAGCGTGTGTAGCTCGGTCATCTCCCGAAGAGGGAGGCCAGTCCGGAGCCGCGGAACCGCATCGCTTAGCCGATAACAAAATCCATCGGCCCCAAGGGGACCGTTCCTGGAATCGTCCTTTGGAGGCCTTCGGCTTCTCCCAGAACCCGAATCTAGGGGCTGACCTCCTACCCCTGCTTCCTGGGGCGGCTGCATCCAGGGGCGGCTGCATCCAGGGGCGGCTGCATCCAGGGGCGGCTGCATCCAGGGGCGGCCCTGGCTCTGAGCAGCGCATCCTCTTCAGCTCTGGCGGCCGGGGTCCTACCCGGGCGTTCGCAGCCCCAGCGCCCTCCACGGGCTCAGGGGGAACCTTCCCCTCCTGCAGCTCCCGGTGGCTCCAGGGCACCCTCAGCGCCTCCCTGGTTCGAGGACGCACCCCTCCAGTCTCTGCTCCATCCTCACGTGGCGCTCCTCCCTCTGTGCCGTGTCTTCTCTGTCCCTCACAAGGACACTTGTCATTGGACGCAGGGCCACCGAGCCCCAGGGTGACGCTATCCTGAGGTCCTTCGTTATCCCCACCCGCTAAGACCCTGGGGTTAGGACGCGGCGCCTTTTCTCGGGGCCACCATTCAACCTTCTGAACCTCCTTCCTGTTTTGAGGTTGAAATTTACAGAGCAAACACTTCCTTTGCGTGTGGCCTCTACCCTGCACCCGTCGCTGCTCTGCGGTGGAAGTTGGTCCTTTATCAGGAACTCACTTAATCCGGGGCCATCCGGCACCATCTCCCCCTCCTACATGTTAGAGGCATGTGGCCTGTCTGTGCTGGTGTGGCCACACGCTTGTCCGAAGTCCTGGGGGTTTAGTGAAATCCTTTGGTGAGTTTAGTGAAATCCTTTGTTGCCTCAAGCGCTGGGACCTCGCTGGTCCACGAAGGCTCCTTTTACGTGTCTGCTCATTAATTGAAGAAGTGCCCACCGAGCGTGGCCTGCCAGCGGAGGACAAGCGGGCATTGAAGTTACGGAGATGATGTCTCCTGGAAGGGGAGATGTTCTCCAACAAGCACGTAATTAATCACTTAATTCCAAGGGCACGGAGAGCCAGGCAGGGCAGTACGGTGGCCTCGGGGCGCAGGAGGGGCCTGGCGAGGTCCGTCAGAGGCCCCTGGAGAAGTGGCTTGGAGCCAATGGCTGAGGAGAAGCAGGAACCCCAGCGGCCAGGGGGCATCTGGCAGAGGGGCAGCAGCGAGGGAGGCCTCGAGCACCCAGGCCAGGGAGGCGGAGGCGGGAGGGGAGCAGGAGGCAGGGGAGCTCCTCTGAAGCAGAGAGCCAGGTGTAACGCAGACAGGCGTGCAGGGGCTTTGACACAGTGGAGACATGATTATGTGTCGGGTTTAAAAACAGTCCCCCAGCTGCCCAGTGGAGAATGGACTCTCAGGGGCTCCGGTGACGCAGGGACGTCCTGGGCTGAGGGGAGGGTGGCTGGGCTGGGTGGGGGGCTCTGGGCATGGGGAGAAATTGATCGCCTTGGAAGACGATCTAATTTAAATTCAGAGACTCTCCCAATTTCACTTCATTAGAAAGGAATGCAGCTCAGCACAGGACAGCTTGGTAAATTAACACATGAAGCGCAGGGAAGACAAAAAGCCAGCAAATGTCCCGCAGGGGGCGCTGCCTGCTTCCTTCTCCACCAGCTGCCTGGCCAGGGCTCAGCCAGCCAGGCTGTCAGCCCTCCAGGCTCTGCCCCGGGGGCACCAGCTGGGCTCAGGTGCTGAGGCTGAGACAAAGGCGGCCACCTCCCCAGCCTGTGCCCGTGTTCCTGGCAGCACTGCCAGCTGGGAGGGCTGGCTGGGGGTGAGGGGAGGACGGAGCAGAGGGAGCTGGGCAGGCTGTGCTGCAGCCCAGGCCTGGCGCTCAGCCAGGTGCAGGCCGCGGCCGGGGCGGCCTGACCCTCAGCAGCTCTGGCTGTGACAGGGACAGGCCAGGACCACCCAGCGAGCCCGCCAGCTGGCAGCCCGGGCTCTGGCAGGGCTGCCCACCCCGGACGTGCCCTCAGTGAGTGGTGATCAGCGGGGTGGCTCCCTCTGCCTTCATCTCGCTTCTGAAGTGACATGGGCGCCTGCTGAGTGGGGCTTTTGGCGACACAGAGCGTGTGGTCGTGTCCGAGGGCGCCTTCACGGAGCTGGGAGAAGGACGTCTCGCTGTCATATGGTTTATCCCGGGCTGTCGGCCCGGGGCCCTGCAGGTGGGAAGGCTTCCTCTTCTGGGAGAGCCAGGGTGCTCAGCCTGACCTGTGCACAGCACGGAGGCTCCTGGACGCCCGGCCTGGGCTGTCCAACCAGAACAGGAAGCCGTCTGTCACACACGCCCTCCGCCCTCCGTCCTCCGTGGGGTGGGGAGTGCAGGCCGCCCGCCAGGTCTCCGTCTGAGCCAGGCCGACGGGATGTGGCTCAGCTGCGGGGGCATCGCAGGGCTACAGCACCGGGTTGCCCTCCGGCCACAGACGGTAACGGAAGGTGCCGTGTCCCAGTTGCCTTGGTGACAGCAAATGCCCTGAGCTCATCCTGGGACCCAGCAGGTAGGCGTGTGCGTCACGACTCACTCGAGCATCATGGGGGGACGTGGTGGGTCAGACAGGGCCCAGGGATGCTGGGAACGGAGCTCAGTTTCTGACTGGAATCTCTACGCTGAAAACCATCACCACACAAGACAAGTGTGGAAGCTCAGCGTGGAGACGGGGCCTGGGCCAGGCCGGGCAGCCCCTCCGCATGCGGCCGGCGGCTTCTCTACCTCAGCTGGGACATCGCCTGTGTTAGGTGACAGGTGGCCTGATTCACACCAGCCCGAGCAGTAAAAGAAGCATCCGGGCTCGGCTGAGGCACCCAGGCTGCAGCGACGCCCCGGTCAGGGCTCTCGGTCCCAGTCTTGCTCTGCTCCCTGGCGAGCCTCCTTTCTCAGGCCCCTCCGCAGGGCAGAGAGGGCCCAGGGTCTGGCTGCTTCCCCTCTCTTGTGCTCATCCACCTGGAAGGGCCATGGACTCGAGGCTCCTTGGCCAGGATTTGCTGATCCCTAAAACGATCCCTGTGACCAGGCGGACAGGCTGCTGGGATGGCTCCATCCCCGGGAGCTGGAGACCCTCTGAGGTGTGCGGGCTGGGAATGGGGAGGGCCTGGTCCTCCCACTGGCCCCACCATATCAGTGCAGTTTGGCAACCCTTCAAATATGTCTTTCTAGATACCGCTCCCCTTTCCTAAAGTCGGAACGTTCTCCTCTCTGAAATTCTGCATATTGTCCTTTACAGCATGAGGCTTACAACCGATGTGCCAGAAAGCCCTGGGCGGGCGCGGGGCCAAATGGGCTTGAGCAGCTGAACGTGCAGAAGGAGGGAGCTGGTTTCTGTCCGTGATGAGTGCAGGGTGTCCTGCTGTGGGGCCCTGTTCCTGCCCTGGTGGGTGTGGAAGACTCGCCTCTGCACAGTCCTCACTCCCGCTGCCCCCCCCACCCCACCCCACCCCATGGCCCTTTCCTTCCCAGGTGTCCCAGCCAGAAGTCACCAGACAGGGGCCATGGAAGGGCCCACTGAGCCTCAGTGAGGACCCCCTTCCCAGGGGAGGGGGCAGAGGCATGTCCCCAGGGGCTGGAGAGCAGCCAGCAGTGGGCCCCACACATTGGCTGCAGCCATTTCTGTGTGTCCCTGTGCAGGGAGCTGCTCCGTTACTCACTGAGCGCACACAGCTGCAGCGTCTCATTGGAGGGCGTCTGCAGCATGAGTTGATCTTGAAGAAGACATTAGTGCCAACCAACATCCTTGCCGTTTGGGACATAATATTCACCTCCAGTGACCATATTCCTAGTAAGCGAGTACTGCACCCAACCTGCAGCTACTTTCCCCGGCTGGTGTGGCTCTGTGGTTGCACATCAACCTGTGAACCAGGAGGGCACAGTTCCATTCCTGGTCAGGGCACAGGCCTGGGTTGTGGGCTCCATCCCCAGTAAGGGGTGTGCAGAAAGCAGCCAATCAATGATTCTCTCTCATGATTGATGTTTCTATCTCTCTCTCCTCCCTTCCACTCTGGAAAAAATTTTATATATATATCTCCATCCTATGTAATAAAACCCTAATATGCAATTCAACCAAACAGTGAAACCACCGGCAGAACGACCAGTTGCTATGATGCGCACGGACCACCAGGGGGCAGATGCTCAACGCAGGAGTTGCCCCCAGTTGGGGCTGGTGAGTGGGCAGCCAGGGCGGGTGCCAGCACGGGCTCCCCAATTGCCTCGCCCACCGGTTGCCCCACAGATTGGCCCTGATTGCCGGCCAGGCCTAAGGACCCTACCCGTGCATGAATTTTGTGCACCGGGCCTCGAATATATATATAAAATGTAGCCATTTTAAACGGGTTCAATAGGATAATTAAGAATCATCTTCCTAGAATTAGAAAGAAAGGGCTATTGATCACTGTGTCCATTCTAGGCCTTGGGGCTGAAGCCAAGCAGGATTTTGGGGGGCACTCAGAATCCTCGTTTGGGAAAACTTCAGTTTCCTTGGGTCCTTCTAGTGGAGTTCTGGGGTCCAACCCTGCGGGGCCGGAATTTTCAGAAGAGGCAGGTGCTGCCTCTGTTGGCTGGTTGGCTTGACAGACACATCCCCGTTTCAAAGGTATTCTTCCGTATTTTCTCCCAGAAGCTATCTTCCTGAAGCTTTCATGTTTGGGCCTGTGATCCATTTTGAGTTAATTTTCATGTACAGCTGCGATAAGGGTTGAGGGCTCTATTCTCGTGTGAATATCCAGTTGTTCCAACAGCGTTTGCTGTAAAGACGATTCCTTTCGCATCAGATTGCTCTGCGCCTGTGTTGAATTCCTCTTGCCCTCTGCTCGCTGCCGCCGATTTCTTTGTCGGCACTTGGCGCCGCCTTGATTTCCTGTGGCTTTGTAGTGAGTCCTGAAGTCAGGCCGTTCAGCCCTCCAACTTTGTTCTGCTTTTCCAAAATTGCTTTGGCATTTTTAGAAACCCGTCATTTCCGTACACACTTTAGAACCAGCTTGTGAATTTTTACATAAGAGCCAGCTGTGCTTTTGACTGGGATTCTGTTCCAGTTGGGGGGAACTGGTAGCTGAATGGTATCGAGTGTTCAGTATCATTTGCTTACCTCTTAATGCCTCTCAGTAACGGTTTATGGTGTCTGGTGAACAGGTGTCGTATGCAGTTATTGACTTTATTACTAACTATCTTGTTTTTGATACTGTTGCCAAAGGAACTTTAAAAATTTCATTTTCCAGTTGGTTTTTGCTAGTATATAAAATTGCAACCTATTTTTATATTTTATTTATCTATTTTAAAATCCTCACCTGAGGGTATTTTGTCTTTTCTTTCTTTCTTTTTCTTTTTAGATAGAGAAGAGGGAGGGAGGAAGGAGGGAGAGAGAAAGAGAGAAACATTGATGTGAGAGAGACACATCGATTGGTTGCCTCCCACACTTGCCCTGACCAGGGCAGGGTATTGAGCCTGCAACTGAGGTACGTGCCCCTGACCGGGAATCGAACCTGTGCCCCCTTGGTCTGCAGATCAACACTCTAACCACTGAGCAACCCGGCTAGGGCCTATTGTTATATTTTAGACACGTGTTCTGTGACCTTGCTAATTCACCGGTTAGTGGTAATTGTTTCATAAATTCCCCTAGAATCTTCTAGTAAACAGTGGGGTTATGTACAAACAGGTCGTTTCACTTCTTCTTTACTGATCTCTGCCCCATGAGCTTGTTTTTTTCTTCTTCTTGGTTATTATCATGGCCAGGACCTCCAGTGCAATACGGAGCTTAAGCGACGAGAGTAGACGTCCTTGCGTCACGCCCAGTATTAGGGGGACAGCACTCAGTCTTTCGACGCTCAGTATGGCTTCAGCTGTAGGTTTTCTGTAATCCTGGTTTTCCTGGGATTTAAAAATAAATCACAGATAGTTGTTGGATTTTGTCAAATGGCCAAATGCTTTTTGTACCTATTGAAATAATTATATGATTTTCTTTTGTTCTGTTAATAATGCAACATATTTAGGCTTTTCAAGTGTTAAACCAATCTTGCATTCCTGAGATAATTCTCACATGTTCATGTTACTTTCTTTATAAATTGCTGGATTATATTCGCTAAAGTTTTGTTAAGAAAATTCGCCTTTTTGTTCACGAGGTACTTTTTCTCTAGCCCTCTTGTATTGCAGTAAGTTTTCAGGCCGTTGTATTACAGTGATGCTGGACTTCTAAGGAGTTCGTGTAAGTTTCTGAAAGAGTGGTGTTATTTCCTTCTTTAACAGATATAGGGCTATTCAGATTTTCTCTCTTCTCTTGTGTCAAAGTTGTGTATTTCTCATGGACTTTGTTCATTTCACCTAAGTTGTCCCATTTTCCCACAGTTACTCAAACACTCCCTTATTTTCTGCTGAGCATCTGTGGGTTTGGGAGCGACGCTCCATCCTTTATTCCCGACATCGGTAGTTTGTCTTCTTTCCCTTGTTTTCTTTAACAGCACAGCCAGGGTTTGCCGATCTTGTCGATCTGTTTGTTTTCTTGTTTCATTGATTTATGTGTTATCTTTTTTCTTTCGTTCCTTCCACTTAATTTAGGTTCACTTTGCTCTTCTTTTACTGTATTCTGGAGTTATACTCTAGTTCATTAATGTTTTGACAGTCGTTTTTTTGTTTGTTAATGTAAACATTTAAAGTTATAAATCTCTCTCTAAGCACACCATAAGCTTATAAATTTCTCTCTAAGCACATCCCCAAAGACACATTTTGTATTTTTATTATCGTTCAATTTGAATATTTTCTAAATTTCCCTTGTGTACTCTTCTGTGAGTCATGGATTACTTAGAAGTATGTTGTTTAATTTTCACACATTAACATTTTTGAGATATCATATAATGAGTAATTATAATTAATATAATTAAATAGTATATTAATTAATAATGTAAAATTACTAAGTATGTTTTAATTTTCAGTCACAGTTTTTTGAGATATCATAAAGAGTAACTATAATTAAAATAAGTACTAATATAATTCATTAATAATATAATACATTAATATAATTAATTTCTAAATTAATTCCACTTTGGTCAGAGAATATACTTAACATCATTTAATCCTTTTATATTTAATGAGCCCCATTTTATTCACCTACGTGTGGCGTAGCTCGCTGGAGGTGCCGTGTGGACTCGCAGAGAATATGCGTTATGCAGGTTTTGGGTGCAGTAAAGAGGATTCTGTACCTTTTCTCATTTGTATCTCTTTGTTCTGTTAGTTGATGAGGGAAGGATGTGAAACTCTTCAACAGTACTGTGGAGCTGTCTGTTTATCCTTCCACTCATAGCGGGGTTTGCTCCATGGAGGGTGATGCTCTGTGGGGTGTCATGTATGACCCATGTATGATGGCTGTGTCCCGTGTCTCCTCAGGCGGTGACTTTGAGTCGCACCTGTGCCTCGTGAGTGAGGCTGCGAGACGGGTTCTGCTCCGGGCCTCGGAGAGCACATCTTTTCTCCGCTAAGCAGGTGGTATAGGAGGCTCAGCGCAGCCTGCAAACCCGCCCCGGCGGTGGGTGTAGCTGAGTCCAGTTCAGTCCTCCCTGCCCCAGCAGGGCTGCCTGTGCGCTGCCCCGACAGCCAGGATCTGGGGCGTTTGTGCACGGAGTCCGCGCCCGCCCTGCTCTCCCCTCACAGCGCTTCCCCTTCACTCTCCAGGGGTTGGAGTGTCCCAGTCCTCTCTCCGGTTCTTTACACTATGGAAGTGAGGCTGCCGGAGGGGCTCAGGCGTGGCCTGCTTTCAGACCGAGGTCAGGGAGTGGGGAGGGGATGCACCCCTGCTGGTCCCTTCCTCCCAGGTCTCCTCCCGCCAGGACCTGCCTCCTCAGTCACTCCCGTGGCCTTCAGACTAATCATAGTTGTCCGGAGTTTGTAGTTGTCATCTCTGGGAGGGCTGACCCTACGGGAGCTCTCTGTCCGTAACCAGACGTGGAGTAATCCATCTGCTTTCTATTTTCACACATTTTGCTGCTGTCGACTTAAATACTTTGATCCTGTCCTGAAGAACCTGTTATTTCCATCCCTTGGCTATTATTTTGGTGGGATTTTGTAGGCAGCCGCTGTCAATGCATTTATTGATGCTAGCACTCTAACCCAGTCTGGACTGTTTTCTCTCTTCTGTGTTATTTCTGAAACATTTCTGGGTTAAAGGCATAAGCGCTTCCAGGGCCTGTGGTAGTGCTGACCATCCGACCGTGGTTTGTCCGGCCTCCCCCACAGGAATGGAGCCTGCTCGGGAGGGTCGCCCCGGCTCCCCCGGGCTCTCTGGGGGCCCAGAGGCCCTCGGTGATGGCCAGGGTGCAGCAGGAACGGGGGTCCCTGGGCAGAACTCCTGGAGGGAGGGCCTTTTCCAGCCGAAAGAACCAACGAGGTTGGTTGACCTAAGACTGCACGTCCTTGGCAATAGTGAACTGTCTCCCTGGGTTGGACTTCCAGAACCGGAGCAGAGCGGTGTGTGCCGCTTTAAGCCACCAGGTGGGTCTGATACAGCAGCCCCCGGACGCTCATGTGTTTCCAGATGCAGGTAAACAAGGGAGGAGCCTGCAGGTGCTGGGCAGGCAGCCACGGGTTCTGGAGGGGACCCGAGACATCTCGGCACGTGGCTGGGCTGCCAGCCTGGGCCCGGCCGCATGTCTGACCTCAGGAGGCTCCCGGGTGGCTGGCAGAAGTGGCTGCCGAGGTCGGAGGGCAAAGGCTCAGGCCTGGCTCCTCCTTGCTCTGCATCTGGGTTTGAGGCATCCACACTGGCGGCGTCCGCATCTTCAGACGGAGCGGCAAGGCTTGCTGGTCAGGGGTTACACTCCCTCCCAATCCAGTCTGGGGGGGCGCGGACGGAAAGTACGACCAGGACCTCGACCTGCAGTTGAACACAGAGGGAGCATCCCAGCGATTACAGCATTAAAGTTCCTCCCAGCTGGTGTGGCTCAGCGGCTGAGCATCGACCCATGAACTAGGACCATGGCTCTCGAGCCACATGCGGCTCTTTGGCCCCTTGAGTGTGGCTCTTCCACAAAATACCACGTGCGGGCGCTCACGTACAGTGCGATTGAAACTTCGTGGCCCATGCGCAGAAGTCGGTATTTTGTGGAAGAGCCACACTCCAGGGGCCAAAGAGCCGCATGTGGCTTGTGAGCCACGGTTTGCCGAGCTGCAGTTTACCGACCACAGAACTAGGGGGTCACGGTTCGATTCCCAGTCAGGGCACATGCCCGGGTTGTGGGCTCAATCCCCAGCGTGGGGCTTGCAGGATTCTCTCTCATCATTGATGTTTCCACCCCTCTCTCCCTCTCCCTTCCTCTCTGAACTCTCTGAAATCAATAAAAAACATTTTTAAAAAATTCCACTTCACCGTCACTTCCTGAACTCATCGCACCTGCCCGGGCTTAAACGGACAGGATTTATTTCTCTGTTGTTGACACTGCCCAGGAGGAGGAATTCTCTGCCGACACCTCTCCATCCCGTGGACACGGAACCACAGTAAACAGAGTTTGTGCCATCTCTTTATGCAAAACACCAGGTTTATTGCTCCCCGAGATTGTGGGCTGCAGTGCGCGCTTGCTTTGCTGGTCTATTGAGTAGCACAGGGAGGAATGTGTACTTAATGATACGGTATAAACTTGATAGCTCAGTTCTTATCACAATATTGTTATGGTCAATCTAAGCCTAATATCCTTTTTCATAGCGTTTTCTGCTGTCCTAAATCTTCCCTCTGGAAAGCAATAATCGGAGGCCATCAGCAGAGCTTATGAGAAAATGGCCCTGCTGACAGCCGCCCTGAGCGCCAGCGCAGCGCACGGCTCCCTCGGCGGGCACCGGGCTCGTTGCAAGGATCCCGGGCTCAGCAGCCCCGCCCGGGGGCCCGACCATGAGCCGTTCGCTCCATGCGTGAGCCGGCCAGCTCCGACCGCCAGCCCCCGTGACGGCCTGCCGCCTGACCCTCAGATCCCGTCTGCATGGCGGTGGCAGAGCTGTGCCAGCAGGCGTGTTTCACGTGTGTTCCCGTCACGCTGGGGCCTGGTCGCCTGAATTCTGTTCTCTCTCCAGGTGCAGGACTCTGGCCTGAGCGCTGGGGGCAATACCTGTCCCTCATGGAGCCCTGGGCGCTGCCCTTCAGGCACACACAGTGTCCAGCCACCCTCCGTCCAAGGAGGTTCCTGGCCTTCTCCTGGTCACCAGACTACCAACCCCCACCCGGGCCTTCGAGAACACGGGGCTACCACTCCCCCTTCCCACGGCGGCACCTCGCTCCTCCCCGCAACCCCTGGTGATGAGTGGGGTCAGCCCGTCTTGGGCCCGGGCAGCGACTGGGCAGTCAGCCAGCCAGTTCGCTGAGCTGGAAGTTTGTGCATCTCTACGTTGGGGTTTTTAAAACCTTGCAATGAAGTGATTTGGCCTTTGGTTCTGGAATTTGCTGCCATAACCTTATTATCTGCCAAGGAGGCGGCACGCTGGGCTGGCCCTGGCTGACGGGCGCAGGGGATGAGCGATGGGTTATGGCCGAGGCGACGGTGTGCGGCGCGCAGGTCTGACCTGCAGCATTAAACACGCCCCTCTGGCAGCCGGGGCGGGGCGGCTGCCCCCTGGGGAGGACCAGTGTGGAGCCCAGTCAAACGGATGAGGAGGCCCAGGTGCGGTCATCGACCTTTTCAAGGAGAATTGCTGTGTGGACTGCGGTCCATCAGCTGCAAAGTGTGGGTCCCTGACCTTTTCTTAAGAAAGGATCCCATTTATTTCCCATTTCATGGAGTCCACATGCTGAAGTAGCTTCACCAGTCGCCTCCCCTCTGAACACACGCACGCACACACACACACGAGCACACACGTGCACACACGCAGGCACACAGCTTCTGCCAGGCTATCATGTCCCTGTCCCCCTGCCAGTCAGAGCCTCCTCTGACTGCTGGTCACAGTCTTTGTCACCATCGGCCACAACTAGTGCACCCACCATGGGGGTTTAGTGAGGGGCGCTTGCTGGAAGGGTGCCGGGGCCCTGTTTTCTGTGCAGGAGCTGAGGACCCAGGTGGGAGCCTTGGGTGGGGTGATCGCCACGGCAGAGTCCCAGATTCAGGCAATAAAATGAGAGGAGCCCAAATGTGCATGGGACGTACTTCTACTGAAAAACTCAGATTCAGGTGGGCGCCTGCCTTTCTTCTGTAACCCACTGTGAGCCCTTCCTGCTGGCCAGTCCGTGACACCTGCTCTCTGCCGGGGAAGAGGATGGGGGAGCGCGGAGTAATTTCGGGCAGTGAGAAGTCTGTGTGACACTATAATGACAGACACACATTTGTCCACACCCATAGCATGGTGACAGGGTGAACGCCGATGTAGACGATGCACTGTGGGTGAGCACGGTGTGTCTGTGTGGGTTCATTGACGGTAGCCAACGCAGAACTCCACTCTGCTTGGGAGCTGGTGGGGGTGGAGGGTGTGCAGGTGTGGGAGCTGGTGGGGGTGGAGGGTGTGCAGGTGTGGGAGCAGGAACAGCTCTGTGCCTTCCATTCAGTTTCGCTGTGAACCTGGATCTGCTCTAAAAAAAAAGTTATTAAAAAAGGTTAAAAGCAGCTGCACTGGGGTACTCCAGAGAGACAGACCAGTAGGGTGTGTGTATGGGACAGACAGATAGTTAAATAGAGAAGTAGATGAATAGATGATAGATAGATAGATGATAAATAGAAAGATAGATGATAGACAGGTAGATAGGTAGATGATAGATAGATAGATACAGATTGATTTCAAGGAATTGGCTTATGTGATTGTGGAGGCTGGCAAGTCCAGAACCTGCGGGGAGGCCCAGGCTGGAGACCCGGCGGGGCTGGGGGTGCAGCTGGTGTCTGAGGGCCATCTGCACGCAGGGTTCCCCTTCCCCAGGCACCTCGGGCTTCTCTTAAGGCCTCAACGGACTGGGTGAGGCTCCCGCAGAGTAGGAAGTGTCACCCACTTCACTCAGAGCTGCTGACCTGAATGCCAATCTCCTCTGAGGTCCCCCTTCATAGTGGCCTAGATTGGCGTTTGGCCGGGTGTCGGGGCCCCGCAGCCCAGACAAGCTGACGTGAAAGGAACCATCGCAGTCTACAATGCAGCACCTCCCTGTATAGTGCGAGTTCAGAAAAGTGGGAGTAGCCTTTGCATGTTTTTTCAAGTGAGAACTTCTTTTTTTCTGATCTTGGAGGTAATAGCACACCCTCATGTATTTAACCATGAACCGGAGTGAAGTGTAGGGAGGTAAGAGGAGTCAAAAGCCATTCCCATATTTCTCTCCCCAGAGGAGCCACTGTCCACATCTCTCAAAGCAAACAGGCGTGCATGCGTGTGCACATGCATACATGCTCACAAGGGGATGGTGCACAGCTGTGGCCTTCCGTGTCCTCCCAGAGACACCCTGGGCTCCTGGGTGAACATGGGTGTCTGTCTTTCTTACCGGTGGCTTCTGTAGTGTCAGAACCCACAGATCATCATCGATGCGGCCGGCCGCGTGACCATGGGGTGTAGGCTGGTGCCCTGTGATTTGAACATGTTTTGCACAGTTGCCTACTGATCTGCTTGGGGCAGACTTCCTGGAGAGGGACGTCTGGCCTCGAGGGTCCGCGGGCCAGATCTGGGCTCCTGCTCAACGGGCTGGTGGTCTCAGCAAGCAGGTCTCCGTCCTGTTAGGAGAACACTTTTATTCTTTAAAATAGTGAATATTTTATTGTTATAGGAATGATCATATAGACGATCATAAACATATAATTTAATGTTGATGTCTTGCCTTATTTTAAATCTTAAAATCTTTAACATAATGAAGTTCTTAATTTTCAAGTTCCCTGTTACTGAATTACCTTACTTTACACGTTTCTTGCTCCCCACTCCTGCCTGTAGGCCATAAATTACAGTGTGAACGGCCGCCTCTGAATCGGGAACCCTAACCACCATGGGAGGATGGGATCCCGGGGTCTCAGGAGCCCAGCGCTGCCCTTCATTGCTGAAGGCGAGGTGGGCGTGGCTGCCTTAAGGGATGACAGCATTAAGTCAGTGATCAGGACATTCTGGCTTGCAGGGGCCTGCGGTGTTGGCGAGCTGATCACGGCGTCTCTAAAGTGAAATACTGGTAAATAGTTTACTAAATTTTCACTTGATCCATAAACGCTTAAGTGAAAGATTTCTAGGCCAAGTGAATCGAACTCCAACTTGAATCATGAAAGAGCCGACAGCCCCCCTTGAATGGCGGGGGAGATGCATCCTTACAGGAGGGAGCCAGGAGCACACTTTTAACTATTTGCGATCTTGTGTGTGGGAAGGGCTGTCTGCATTGCTGCTTTTATACCTGAGTCCTTGAAATGCACCCGTCGTTCTCCTTGAGGTTTTAAAGCCTTCGCCTCTGTGTGCGGCCTGTCCCGGGTAGAAAAGAAGAAAGAAGAGAGAATGAGGTTCCTTTATCAGAACACAGGACGGACTGGTTAGCTGGCGGCACTGTTGACACCAAGACGGTGGCCTTCGCCGGGAAGCACAAATCCGGTGACGACCGGTGCCTCTGCAATCAAGATGGTGTCTGCACCTGGGGTGCAGGGAAATGTGAGACGCGGCCAGCAGTGGGCGGTGGGGACAGGATTTATGATCTCAGTCCTGAGAGGAGCGGGCAGGCCGCGAAGGAGAGAAGTTGAAGGGCATTTAATTTGAACAGAGCTCTCCCCGCAGCGATGGCGTTCCCTGGGTGGAGACGGCTGCTGCTCGCGCAGACAGATGCTTCGGGTCCTCCCAGTGCAGGATCCTAACACACATGCTCAGTCTCACTGCGACGGAGACGGGCCTGCTCCTCTGCAGAGGGGGAGGCGGGGGCAGGCGTCCAGGGGGCCTTGTCTGCCCACTCCACACGGGGGCCTGGTCACACTGGCACCCTTGACCAGTGTGGGGGGACCTTTCAGAACCCTGAGGCCTTGTCCCCAGGTCCTGCCTGTGTGGGGCGACCGCACGTGCCCTGAGGTGCATCATAGTGAGGTCCTGGGTCCCGCAATGGATCCCGCCCGTGTGTGTCCCATCTGTGGGGCGTTTAACCCAAGTACAGAGCCCAGTGTGCAACCCCTTCGCGGGCACCGTTCTCTGCACTGACGGTGTCAGACTCAGCTTGCATTTCAACGACGGGTGATTCCGTCAGGAACGTGGCCTTCTCTCTGGGTTAACCCCGAGTCTCTGGTAGTTTTCTGAAAACTAAATTTTTAGTGTTCTATTTTGTGTTTTTTTTTTCAACAAATTGCCTGAAATCTTTTGCAAAGTTGTGTTTTATTGTGAAAAGATTTAAAATGTTGGCGCCTCGCATTATCTCTCTTCTACAGACCGTTCTGTCTTAATTACTCCGGCAAATTTAGAGAGAATCCTTCGCCATGGGCGTCATTTATTTCCACGTTTTTGTCACCCAGAGGTATTTACACATTTCATCGTGGCAGGGACTGAGGGGGGGGGTAGGGGCGGGGGGGAAGGGACCGGCTGTCGCTGGCCTCTTTCGGATGGAACCATGCTGAAGAGCCAGCTCCGCTCAGCACCTGGCCAGCACCCGCGTCTCCCAGACCATGAGGTGCAGCCTTCGCAGCAGCTGGGAGGAGACCTCAAGCCCCCCTCCCGCACCTGGAGGCAGCCCTCAGGCTACTTCATTCAGCATGAGAAACGCTGGGACAAACGCAGAACCGGGGGGGGGGGGGGGGGGGGGACAGCGGGTGAGCGGCGTGGACCTCGCGGTCCTGGGCAAGCGGGAAGGGGCGCCGTCCCCCCCACCTGGAGCACAGGCCGCCGAGCGGGGTCAAGTCCTGCAGGGGCTCTGCCTGGGGAGGGTCTGCACGGGGTCTGGGGAGGCCCCTGCCCGTGTGGGGTGGGGGAGAACGGCTTCTCCGTAGTCCTCCACGGACATCGGCTTGGAGACACATCCCCTGGGTCCGTCGCGGCTTCCACCTCCTCACAGCCTTTTGCCCGTGTGTCTGAGTCCGAGGTTCCTCTCCTTCCTCTTGTAAAGACACCCGGAACCCATGGTCTTATCTTGAGGTCTTTCATTCCACCTGCAAAGACCCTATTTCCAAACGCAGTCACATTCACAGGCCCGGGGGCAGGACATGCATAATCTTCTGGGGCCACCGTTCAACCCCTCACATCTTCCCTTGATCGGCTTCCAGGCAGCGGGGAATCCTGGCCTGGCTGGGGGAGCGGGTGGTGGTGGAGGCTCTGACCCCGCATTGCGTGTTTCAGGGAGGGATGCAGGGCAGGCAGACCATCTGGTGACACCCCAGAGTGTGGTGACCTCAGTGTGCATCCCGGCTGCCTCAACATGAAGTTACCTTCTATTTAATGCTAATGAAACAGCCCCGCAGCCAAGCTTCCTGCCGCCCGGGATTTGGCCTCGTTCTCACGCTCTCTACACGTCTCTACCTCCCCACGTCTCTCTCTCTCCATCCTTGAAAGCTGAGGTCTGCAGAGCGGAGTGTGGGAAGGAAATGCTAGGTTATTACATCTTAGACCAGTGGCCTGGTGCACGGATTCGTGCACATGGAAAGGAGATTAATTAGAAGAAATATTTTAATATTGCTATTCGCCCTTTCTCTGTAATAGAAGTGTCAACCAAATTCACAATTGACAATGACAGATCAAAACACTTGCGTGCGATTGGCATCAGCGAGTACTTTATATGTATTGCGCATGCGCGAGTCAACGTTTATTTTTAAATTGTCAGTGAGCATCATATGTATCGGCTGATTGGTTGGTTGGATGGTCGGACAGATGTATGGTCGGTCACTTAGCCTTTTATACATATGGATGATTACTTAAAGGGTTATTATAATTATTTTCTATTTAAAATAATTAATATTCAAACGAATTAACATTTTCTAGCAAGGATGGAGATGGACCCCCTCACAGGTGTCTCTGTCGGACAGTGGCACCGCACCTGCTCTCCAGGTGGGGGCTCACAGGCAGACGGGGAGGCAGAGGGGCCTCAGCCATGTTTGCTCCCTGCAGACGAGGGAGTCTTGGCGTTTAAAGGAAATCATCTCCTTTGAAACGTGGGCTGTACAGAGCCCCGAGCAGAAAATGTGGCTGTGGATGTGGCTAACAGTGCAAATAACAGACGAAGCCTTGTGTCCAGGGCCAGCTCGCCACCAGCCACGTCAAGCAGTCAATCGGCCAGTGAAGCCAGAGGATCTAACCGGGCGAGACAAGAGGAAGGTGCACAGAGGATTTGAAATGATTCAGAAGGCTGCATGAGCTATGGATTTGTGCCCTTATTAATTTTCAAAGGGAACGGAATTGAGAGTCAGTTTCCATAGACTCAGACGCACCCGTCGGCGATCGGTAGGTGTGTTTTGACAGTTGCCCTGTAATCACCGCCCTGACGAAGACACGGAGGACTTCTCACCTCAGGAGCCCCTTCCTGCCTCCCCCTCCCCACTCCCAGCCCCAGGCAAACACCGTCTGCTTTCTGTTACTGAAGATGCATCCCACACAAATGCAATTGCACACTTTGTCTTCCTTAGTGTGTCTGGTTCCTTAGCTCAGCATAATGATTTCGAAGGTGCGTTCATGTTGTGTGTGTGTGTCGGTAAATAAATTCGTTTTTATTGCCGAGTAGCGTTCTGGTGGCTGGCTGCACCACAGTGGCTCACGCACTCGTCTGTTGATGCCAATTTGGGCCGTCTCTGTGGAAAGATGTCTGTGGGTTCCTCGCACCAAGCAAGTCTGAGATACACCCCCACAGGCGAAGGGCTCAGGCCCCCCCCGGATGCCTTCATGTCAGATGCAAGTCCAGGTCGTCACCTGGGCTTCTGCCCGACCAGTAGATCAGAGGCTACGGCAGCTCACAGAACTCGGGGGACAGTCGCTTGCTAGTTACAGGGTTATTGTACACGAGTACAATTTAGGAGCAGCCAGAGGGGAGGAGGGCACGAGGCCCCGCATGTGGGAAAGGACCCGAGCTTCCACGCCCTCCCCGGGCCTCCCAGCACCTTGCCCTGGTCACCACCCCAAAGCTCTCTGAGCCCCTACTTTGGGGCTTGTATGGAGACCTCAGAACGGAGGCATGGCCGATGAACTCGTTAGCCCACCGGTCCTTTCCCCGTCTCCTGAGGTGGGGGAGGCGGGACTGAAAGTTCCACCCCCCCTGCCGACCAGGTGAGTTCTCTGGCTACCTGCCACCGTCCTGAGGTGGCCCAGGAGCCGCCAGTCCCCAGTCACCTCATTAACACGCACGAAGACACCTGTTACTCGGAGGGTGTTTTTCTAAAAACGGAAGTTTTATTTCTGATGAAGTTTAGTTTTCTTTTTGGTTCAGCGTTTTGCGTTCTAAGAAAACCTCTCTCAAGGTCTCAAAGATTTTCTTTTAGGTTTTCTTCTAGAGGTTTTATAATTTTGGCTTTTACGTTTGGGGCTGTTTTATTTATTTTTGAGGTTTATGGTTTATTAAAACATGAATATCTTCAAGGCAGAGTCATAGAAATTGCAGATACTTTACATTAAACAAAGTCATGCTGTCAACACAGAGAAAAGTAATAAGATTGTTCTGTTTTCCACCCAATTACAGGATTTATAATATATATATACATGTACATGAAGTGGTAGTTTTCTCCAGGCAGTGTAGGTGGGGAAAGAGACACAAATTTAAAATGATCCTGTGACCATCTGCTACCAATACTGTTACCGTGTCTCTACGATTGTGTGTGTGTGTGTGTGTGTAACCTGGGGTATGGACCCAAATCCGCTCTGTGCACAATATAAACCATAGTTCCTGCCCCCTCTACCCTTATCTTTTTCTTTTCTTCTTCTTCTTCTTTTTTTTCTTTTAGGCAAAGGCTCTTATTTGCTCCCAGGGCCTGTTAGGATTATAGGTGCGGAGGTGTTTTTTTGTAATTATATTTTCATTTCCAGGTAATTGTAGATTCACATGCAGTTATAAGAAATCAAGGAGAGAGGTCCTGTACTCTTTACCCAGTGGTAACTAACGTCTTGCAAACTAGAGCGCAATATCTCAGCCAGGATCTGACCCTGACACAGTCACGCTAGCGGACATTTCCCTCGCTACAAGGACCCCCATGTTGCCTCGATAGCCACCTCCACTGCCCTCCTGCCCCCTGGCAACCACGAATTTGTTCTCTAATTCTATAGTTTTGCCACTTGAAGAATATTAACAAATGGCATCATGCAGAGTGAAACCTTCCGGGTTGGCTTTTCTCCCTGAGCGTGGTTTCCTGGAGACGCGTGCGGGCCGCAGCATGCATTAGCAGGCTGTCCCTTTGTGTCTCTAAGCAGCATTCCGTGGTATAGCTGTGCCGCCGAGTTCTTTAACCATTCATCCATTCAAGGGCATTCTGAATTGTTTCCAGTTTTTGTCTATTATGAATGACGATGCTATAAATATTGTATATAGGTTTCTGTCTGAACATTAGTCCTCATTTTTCTGAGATAGTGTCCTGGAGTTCAATTGCTGGGTTATGTGTTTAGTTTTTATGGATCTTCTGTTTCCATGGAAACTGCCAACATGTTGGCCAGCGTGGCTATACCGTTTTCACAGGAATCCCGTTTCTCTACGTTCTCGCTAGCTTGTGGTATTGTCACTGTCTTTCATGTCAGCATTTCAGTGGTTGTGTGGTGGTACTGATTTGCATTCCTCTCGTGGCAAACGATGTCGAACATATCCATGTGCTTATTTGTCAACTGTGCGTCCTTTTCGGTAAAATGTCTCTTCGTATCTTTTGCTCATTTTTCTAATTAGTTAGTTTATTTTTTTTTAATTGTTGAATTTGACAGTTCTTTTTACATTTAGGTATATTAGTCCTTTGTCAAATACATTATTTACAAATATTTTCTCCCCACCTGTAGCTTTTTCTCTTCATCCTGTTAACAGGGTCTTTTGCAGAGCAGCAGTTTTAATTTTGATGAAGTTCAATTTATTATTATTATTTTTTCTTTTTTGGATCATGTTTTGGGTATCACGTCTAAGAATTATATGCCTCGCCCTAGATCCTGCTTTTCCCTCATGTTTTATTTTCGAAAAGTTTTTATAGTTTTATATCTCATATTTAAGGCTGTTAATATTTGCAGTTAATTTCTGTACAAGGTGCAAATATAGGTCAGAGTCCCTCCTTACTTACTTTTGTTTTGCCTTTGGATGTCCAATTGGTGCCCTAAGACCGTTTGTTGAAAAGTCTGTCTTCCCTTCATTGAATTGTTTTCACATATTTGTCAAAAATCAGTTGGCACATTGGGGTGGGTCTGTTTCTGGGTCCTCTGTTCTGTCCATGGTCGGATGTCTGTCCCTCTGCCAATGCCACACAGCCTTATGAATGCACCCATGTGTTAAGTCTTGAAATCAGGTAGACTGATTCATCCTATTCTTGTTCAAAACTGTTTTAGCTATTCTGGTTCCTTTGCATGTCTATATTCATTTCAGAATAATCTTGTCTACATTCATAAAATCGTCCGAGAGGTTTTTGATAGGAACTGCATTAAACCTGTGTGCCAATTTAAGAGGAATTGACATCGTTGTTACGTTCTATCTAATCACCCATGAACATGGTATATCTCTATGTTTAGTTAGGTATTTTTTTATTTATTTCATCAACATTGTATCATTTTCATTATACAAGTCATATACCTGAATTACTACATTTACACCTCATTATTTCATTTTTTGAGTGATTATAAAAGATTTTTTATTTTTTATTTTTGTTGTTCACATATTTGTTGCTAGTGTATAGAAAAAATCGGATTTTGAATGTTTATCTTACTTAGTATACCCTTGCTGAACCTACTTATTAGTTCTAGAAGGTTTTTAAAAAAAATATTTTTATTGATTTCAGAGAGGAAGAGAGAGAGATAGAAACATCAATGATGAGAGAGAATTATTGACCGGCTGCCTCCTGCATGCCCCCCAGTGGGGATCAAGCCTGCAACCCAGGCATGTGCCCTTGACCAGAATCAAACCTGGGACCCTGCAGTCAGCAGGCCGATGCTCTATCTACTGAGCCAAACCAGCCAGGGCTAGAAGGGTTTTTTGGGTAGATTCCTTGGGAATTTCTAAGTAGACACTCATGTCATCTGCAAATAGGGGTAGTTTATGTATTAATTTTTCTTTTCAGCCTGTATGCCCTTTATTTCCTTTTCTTGTTGCGCCGGCTAAAATTTCCGACACTATGTTGAGTCAGAGTGGTGGGAACAGACATCCCTGCCTGCTCCCGATCCTGGTGGGAGCGTGTTCAGGCTTTCATCACTAGATATCATGTGAACTGTAGGCTTTTTGTAAGTTCTTCATCAAGTTGAGGAGATTCCTCTCTTTTCCTATTTATCTGAGAGTTTAAAAAGAAATCATAAATGGGTGTTGAATTGTGTCAAATTATGTTTCTGTGTTGATTAATATGGCCGTGGGAATGTTCCTCTTTAGCCTGTTAATGTGGCGGATTACGCTGGCTGATTTTCAGATATGGAACCAGCCTTATATCCCTGGAATAAATCCCATTTGGCCATGGTGAATAATGATTTTTATACACCGCTGAATTCCGTGTGATAATATTTTGTTAAGGGTTTCTGCATCTATATTCATGAGGGATATTGATTTGTAGGTTTCTTTTTTGTATTTTCTTTGTCTGGTTTTGGTTTTATTACCCCTGAAACCAAAACCAGACAAAGAAAATGAAGTTTGAGATTTCTCTGTTTCTTGTTGGGATGAATAGTTTTCTGTTGAAGCTTGGACATGTTTTGTTCTGTGGGGCTGAGAGGGAGTAGGAAGTGGCCGTGGGGGAGCGTGGGGACCTGGTCCTCTATGCCAGGGGCCCTGGGAGCAGTCAGGTAGCACATGGGGCACAGAAGGAGGGGCCAGCCAAGACACACGGAGCTGGCAGGGTATGGTTTGTGGCTCTTCAAGGATGTTGTTATGGGCTGAATGTGTCTCCCAAAGACAAAGTCCTGGGCCCCTCGACCTTCGAATGTGACCTTGTTGGGGAACAGGGTCTTTGCAGGTGATCCAGTGCAGACAAGGTCATTGGGTGGGCCCTTATCCAAGGTGATCGGTGTCCTTATAAAAAGGGGAAATCTGGACACAGAGACAGACACGTGTAGAGGGAGATGATGTGGTTGGGCGGGCACAGGTCTGTGGGAATGGCCTGAGAGTGTGCACCGACCGACCACAGAGGCGGCTGTGAGCAGCTCATGAAGAGCCGGGACCCAGGGCAGGCTCCAGGGTGGGGGTGCGGGGCCGTGGGGTGCCCTGTGGGGCCTTCCCTGAAACACACAGGGTGTCAGATGACTGACTTAAACATGGCGGGCGGTCGTCCTGCGAGGAGGGCCTGTGATCGCAGACCGTCCCTGGTCCTGGCTCGAAACTGGCCTCCATTAACAAGGCTCCTCTGACTCTTTGCTCGCTCTTTTTGCATGATGGGGGGCACTGACCATCGTCCCTTCTCTCTGATCAAGCATGTCTGGTCCCTCAACAAGGACTCGTGGGACCTGAGGCCCAGACCCCTCAGAGTTCAGGATGGGCCTGGCTGCTCCAGGGTGTCTGGTCCCCTCGAGATGCGGTCTGGATTGGCCAGAGACTGGACACTTAGCTGCTTCCCAGGAGCTTGTACGTGGAGCTTGAACTGTCCTGACAGCTCAGATGGGGTGTGTGGCATGTGACAGGGTCCTGGGTCGGGGTAACCCCCAGCAGAGATGCCCCCTCGCTACCCTTAGTCCGGACTGTAAATCCCTGAGCTGTCGGCCTTCTCCAGGCAGCGAAAGGCCCAGCCCGGTCTCGGGGTTGTTTTGTGCCTTCCTGGCCCCACACTGCCCTGTGATCTCCCAGGCCTTCTCCAAGCACAGCCTGGCAGAGCGGGGGCACCGGTGTGCATGCCGGGACGCCGATCGCAGAGCACGTGGGCATCTCGGGTCTGCACTCTGGTCCCATCTTGCCTGCAGCCCCGCCAGGGACTCACCACAGGCTGAGAAAATTACCTGCTGCGGCCGGAGAGTGAAGCCAAGCACAGAAGTGCTGGTGCCCGAAGACAGGCCCCCAGGAAAGATGGCCTGGTGAAGGAGTGTCCTGTAGCTGAGTGAGTTAGGCAGAGGGCTGGGCGAAGCCTCCTGCAGGGACCCCCCAGACAGGGGCCTCCACACGCCCTCCACGCCCCTGCACACCGGCCCACATTCACGCTGGAGCAGTGTGGCTGTCAGGGTCCCTTCCGGCTCTGAGCAGCTCTCTGCCTCAGACCCAGGCCTGGTCATGGCCTGGGTCCCTTGGGTTTTCGGTTGGGTTCCATCAGTGGGGGCTGCCTCCCTCCCCCCAGCCAGAGTTCTGCTTTGGGTAGCAGCAGCTCTTGGAAACTCATTTATTTACTTTTCTCTACTCTGATGGCAGAATTAAAACCAAATATGTTTAGGATTAATATTTTTACCTGAAAAATAAAAGCCTTTTCGAACAAAACAAATTTCACTATGGCAGCAGGAAAACTTATTTTAAAACCTTATGAGTTTTGTTTGTTTTTTTCAACTGAAGATTAATTTATAACTAAAACATCTTTGGAAAAGATATAGCCTGCTGGCTTTATTTTGCTCACAAGTGAAGAAAGAGCGAGGTGCAAATAACGATTGATTTGCGGCTCCCGTGACCACATTATTATTTTGATTAAACGATGAATGCTGTGAACTTTAAACACTGATCTATTGGCGTCCTACCTTCTGGCTTCTGCAGACAGTTTTACAATCAGTGGGTTTGCAGAAGCTCTGGGAGCTCAGGTTCTGTGCTCCGGGGGAAATGACAGCACATGGCCACCGCTTCCTTTCTCCGGCCACCCCAGGACGTGGCGGGGGGCGGCGGGGGGGACCGTTTATCTTAGGCCGAGTGTGGCTTCCAGTTGATGGAAGGCCCCCGGCCCTACGTCTGTGGTAATTAATATTAATGAAGGTTGGTCATTAATACTCGGCCTGGAATACAGCGGTATGGGTGTCCTATAGACTGATCATTTAACAGTCTGTGAAGCCAATGACATGGACCAATCGGCCATGAGGAAACAGCAATGTGAGAAAGGAGGGAGACGGTGGCAGCCCTCGGCTTCACTCCATCCCTGAGTGCTGGTGGGCAGCCGGGATCACCTGGCCGGTCTCCATCCCCCCGGCCACCTTGTGCTGCTTCCTGAGGGTCGATGCTCTTCTTGTGGCTAAGAGGCCGCCCACGTGGACGGCGGGGCTGCAGCGGCGGCCAGGGGTGTGGCCCGAGAGGCCCCTCACTCATCCCTGCGGCGTGTCCTCAGGGCGGCTGACCGCGCCTTCAGGAGGTGGGTGTCCCTCGGCTCCATCATTACGTCGGGTGCTTTCCGGCCCCGAGGTCGGCGCAGAGAATTCGGAGGCAGGGTGAGCTCTGGGTTGACACAACTAATGAGGTTGAATGGACAAATTTCAGAAATAACCCCTGGAAAACCTCATGGACGTTTCCCAGGTGACCTCCCCTCCCCCGCTGATAGCGCACAGATATATCAGGAATGTCTTTTATCACTTTGACAATAGAATCATGTCTCTTTGCTGGGTTATTCTCTGATCAGTGAAACGAAGCTCTGATCCTGCATTTCACTCATCGCCAATATGAGGCCTTGGGTCTTTAATGCCAGAAGGTGAATGCCTTCCGAGAATCCCGATTTTATGGCGGCAGATGCCGAAAAGAATGCTGGGAGGCTGGGCTCTGGGCCCTGATGCAGCCGCGGTCTCTAAGGGAGTGGGGGGGGGGGGGTGATGGAGAGACTGGCAGGTGGACTGGCGAGGGCTGGCGAGGCTGCCCACCTGCCCGACTGGCTTTGCACTCAGGCCTCTGCAGGACTGTGACATGGACGGGTGTCACACAGTTCACTGCGACGCTGACTCCCCAGGGTTAGGGTAGGCCCACAGGTTAAGGTCCCCACAGGACTGCCCTCATCTCAACACCAGCATCACCTGGGGCTCCCCAGGCCACCCACACTTCTGTTCCAATTGCCTACAAATCAGGGGTTCCCCAGAGCCCCCTTCCGGTTCAGTGATTCACTAGAACGACCACGGACCTCGGGAAGGGGCAAACTTAAGTGATCAGGGAGGTGGGGCCACACAGGGCGGGCGGGGTCTGGTCTGGAATGGCCCCAAGTGCAGGTGCTCAACAGTCAGTCCTGGAAAGAGGCGGGACGCGGGGATGCGCCTGGGAGCTCAGAGGCCAGCCTGACCCATGCTCCTGGGTCAGTGACAGTCTTGCCCCGTCCCACCTGCCCTCAACCTCAAACGGGTCCCCGAGCTCTGTGTGGGGCAACAGGTCCTCCGGATGTAGTTTACCGTGAGGCTGCCGGGGGGAGGGGGGTGCTTTCTCCCCTCTCTCTCTCTCTCTCTCCTTCTTCTGCTTCTTCAAAGGCTTCCTACAACTTCAGATGTGCCATGGCCTGTGAGAATCTGCTCTTTGAAGACTCAGAGCAGAATCACACACTCCGGAGAGAGATGGCGTCCTGCGACTCATGTGGACGCCCGAGAGCAGGAATGTGACCCTGCGAGCTGGTCCCAGGCCGCCGGCTGCACGGAATCTGGCCAGGCTGGCCCTCTTGGTCGTTTCCATGCGACGGCTGATCTTTTAAAAAAAAGTTTATATATATATATATATATATATTATTGTTGACAGTATTGTGGCTGTCCCTCCATTTCTCCCCTCCACACCCAGCCCCTGTCCCACCCAGGGCCTTCTGGTTTCTTGCATAAACAGGCTCTCCGGCCGCCCTCCCTGGCGCTGTCCTCACGGAGGACAGGAGGGCGCTGCCGCAGCCACACAGGGCACTGAGGACGCGGCTGTGAGTGAAGCCCATGGGCACACGGGCACATGGGACGAGCACCGCATCGGCATCCCCCGGCTCTGCTCCGTGCAGAGCTCAGACCCCTGTTAACGTCACGGCGAAGCGGCTCTTCCTACTTCAAAGCAGCTCAGGGCCACCTGGAACTCATCGCAGGCTTCCGTGGCCGAGGAGCACACACCTCAGCTTCCCAGGCGGCCCCTGGGTGGCTCCGGGCGCCAGGTCCTGGGATGCCCTGCAGGTGACAGCTCACTCTGCCGGCTCCTGGGGTCCCCGGGGCACGGAGGAGGCCGCGGATGCTCTCCTGCAGCCTTGGGAGTGGCTGTCGCCCCAGGGACACTCCAGCGTTGGACCTGGGGCCTCCAGCAATGGGAGGGAAGACATTTCTGTTGCTGCGGCCCCAAGGTCGTGGAGGTCACAGGAAGCCAGTCCAGATAGCTCTTGGGAAACGGCCGTTTCTCCATCTGCCGCCCCGGTCCCTTCCTGACTCGGGCTGGTGCCAGGGTCCGAGCTTCGGAGCCTCCGTTCCCTTCGGTCGTTTCTAATCAGGGGCCAAAGCCCAACTGCAGAGAGAAAGGCCCTGCCCAGAGGCGGGAGCGGAGGGTGGGGGCTCTGGGAGCAGGGGGACCGCGCGGGAAGGGGAGGGGAGGATGGTGCTGTTGGCGGAGGCAGGGACCCAGGAGAAGGAGGTGGTAAGGGGCGGGGCCCACATGCCCTCTCTCCCCTGCACCAGAGGGGAGGCTGGCAGGCATCCAGGCTGGTCCCTGCCCAGCTTACAGATGCTCATGGCAAACTTGCCCATCGAGTTACATCCTCTTTCATTTCAAGGCTCTGCCAGGCTCTTAACAATTAGTTCATGGATCTCAATTTGTGACACGGAGTCGAGCAAGCTCTCCATTGATCGTAGCTCAGCAAACAGAGTGGCTTCCTGAGCGGCGTCTGTGTGATCAACCAGAACAGTTCTGGGTCCTCGGACGGCGCCTTCGGCGATGGTGCCGGCAGCTGCTATCAGTCCTCAGGGAACCCCATGATGGGCAAGTGGCAGCCCTGGCTTCCGCTTCCGGCTGCAGGCAGGGGGTGCACACTGGGGAGCCGGTCACAGGGAGAACCGTCAGGCTCCGCAGGCTGCTCCTAGCCTCGGCTGGGTCTGACCTAGCGAGCTGCTCCTGGGGCTGGCCTGGGTGGCCGGGGGCACTTTCATCCCCAGATGCTTCCTCTCAGTAGCTCCCCCTGCCCCCTCCCCCCCATGCCTGGAAGTGGGGAGCCAGGTCTGGACAGAAGCACTGCCTGACTCACCATCTGTCATTGTCACACAGTTGGCTGTCTTCTTGCTCCTTGGGCTCCAGTCTTGTCCGCATTTGAATACAGACGGGGCGGCCCCTGGGGATGCGCTGTAATTGGAGGCCGGTGGCGCCCTCTCCGGGGTTCGTGGGTTCGCACCGAGCCTCTGGCCTTGTGCTGTTCATTAAGGTGTTCATAGGGACGGGAAAGAGACATTTCAAGGGTTTGATGAAATTAAGACTTTCCTGTTAGCTGGCAAAACTCAGAAGGGGGTAGAGATACATCAGCCCACAGGATTGAAGACTGGGAAGCAGAAAAGCATGTGGTCTGGGCAGGGGCACTTTGAGCCACAATATAATTTAAACTCAGCCAGTTTGCTGCGATGTCTCTGCCAAAACACGTTTCTCCCAGGCTCATGAATCAGGGCTCCTGCTCTGAATCGTCTCTGGGTTCTCGGTTCTGATTAAAATGTTCAAACGCTCTCCCCAGAAGCAGGCCAGCCCGTGGCTGCCGCAGGGAGCTGGAGCTGGGCCATAGCAGGCAGGTGTTGGGTCTGCCCAGGTAATGAATGTCCGCAGAGCTCAGGCTCAGAATGAAAGGCCCTGGTCAGGGCACATGCCCAGGTTGCAGGCTCCATCCCCAGTAGGGGGCGTGCAGGAGGCAGCCGGTCAGTGATTCTCTCATCATTGATATCTCTCTCTCTCCCTCTCCCTTCCTCTCTGAAATCAATCCTATATCCTATATAATAAAAGGGTAATATGCAAATTGACCCTAACAGTGATGACCAGGAGCGACTGGTCGCTATGATGTGGACTGACCACCAGGGGGCAGACGCTCAATGCAGGAGCTGACCCCTGGTAGGCAGTGCTCTTCCACAGGGGGAGCGCTGCTCAGCCAGAGGCCAGCTCATGGCTGGCCAGTGCAGCAGTGTGGCAGGAGCCTCTACCTCCTCTGTGGTAGCGCTAAGGATGTCCGACTAACAGCTTAGGCCTGCTCCCCCCCCCCCCCCGGGACATTTGTTGAATTAGAAGTCAGGCCTAAGCCATTAGTCAGACATCCTCTGAGGGCTCTCGGGCTGCCAGAGGGATGTCTGACTGCCAGTTTAGGCCAGATCCCCTGGGGAGCAGGTCTAAGCAGGCAGGTGAACATCCCCTGAGGGCTCTCAGACTGTGAGAGGGTGCAGGCTGGGCTGAGGGATGCCACCCCCCTCCCCCCGCCAGTGCACGAATTTTTGTGCACTGGGCCTCTAGTAAAATATATTTCAGAAATAGTCTGTCATAGTATATTTGTGGATATGATTTAAGGGGATTGAATTAATTACATTGGTAAACGTTGCTTAAGAACAATGACTAAGTTTTGCTTCTAAGGTATTCAGTTCAATATAATGAGAATTCCATTTTGAGTAAAGTGGGCATCCCCTCCAGCTACAAACGGTCCCAGACCACATGTGTTTTCTCCTGTGTGATGGAAGATGAATTATATTAAATTTCCTGATGTTTCACAAGGAATGTGCCCTCATACATATGATTCTTGCTCTCCTGGGGCTTAGTGTCTAGACCAGTGGTCGGCAAACTGCGGCTCGGCAAACCATAGCTTGCGAGCCACATGCGGCTCTTTGGCCCCTTGAGTGTGGCTCTTCCACAAAATTCCGGCTCTTCCACAAAATACCGACTTCTGTGCATGGGCCACGAAGTTTCAATCACATTGTACGTGGGAGCCTGCATGTGGTATTTTGTGGAAGAGCCACACTCAAGGGGCCAAAGAGCCGCATGTGGCTCTCGAGCTGCGGTTTGCCCACCACGGGTTTAGACCATCGGTTCTCAAAGTGTGGTCCCTAGACCGGCGGCCCATCATTACCTGGAAACTTGTTAGAAATCCCAATTTGGGAAGCTCCCACCCACAGGCCTGTTGAATCCGAAAGTCAGGGGCTGGGCTCAGCCATCGGAGCTTTCGTAACTTTCCGCGATTCTGGTCCACACTCAGGTTTGAGAACCGTTGGCTCTGGTTTTCTGTTTATTCTTAGGTCAGTTTGACAGTCGGTATTTGTCTAGAGAATGGCCCATTAAATCCAGGTTCTCAAGTCTATTATCTCGGAGTTGTGAACATACTTATTAAGAATTTCTGAAGTCTGTTTCTGCGATTGCTTTCTGAGACCGAACATTAAATTGTCTTCCCACGCCTCCGCTGTTTCCCAGCGATTTTTCAAAATGTCGAAGCACATCATCCCCGCGATTGCTGTTTGGTAGCACCCACACGGGCGTGGGTTCCTTTTGCTCCAGTGCATCTGGTTAAAAATGCCACCTGCTAACAGGGCTCTCCAGGTAACCTGGACCGTGGTTGGGGCCCTCACCTTGGCCCTGATCTTCTGCCAGAAAACCCCTGTGCATCCTGGGGAGGGGGTGCGGCCCTTCCACCCTCCCCCACCTCCATGGTCCCAGAAGAGCTCACAGGGTGCTGGGAGAGGGTGCTGGGAGAGGGTGCGGGAGAGGGTGCGGGAGAGGGTACGGGAGAGGGTGCTGGGAGAGGGTGCAGGAGAGGGTGCTGGAGAGGGTGCGGGAGAGGGTGTTGGGAGAGGGTACGGGAGAGGGTGCGGGAGAGGGTGCGGGAGAGGGTGCTGGGAGAGGGTGCGGGAGAGGGTGTTGGGAGAGGGTGCGGGAGAGGGTGCGGGAGAGGGTGCTGGGAGAGGGTGCGGGAGAGGGTGCGGGAGAGGTGGCTGGGGGAGAGGGTGCGGGAGAGGGTGCTGGGAGAGGTGGCTGGGAGAGGTGGCTGGGGCAGGTTGGCCTGGGCTGTGGCTTGTCCCAGGAGTGATGGGAGGTTTCTCCAGGTGCCCTTCACATGGCCTTCTCCTGAGGCCCCGTGCCCACCAGGAATAAAAAGATACACACATGTATCGCCAACGCAGCCATCCTTTCCTGAGGCCCCCCCGCGCCCCCACCCCCCTTCCATCCAACATCTTGGGGCAGATGGAGGCTCTGTGGCGCCGACTCCCAGGCAGCAATGTGCTCGTCTCTGGGTGGCCCTGGTCTCTCGCATTGTGCCCTCTCCGCGCGACCTGACCTGTCTATGAATCGAGGCTCTTTTGTGACAGAGCCCTGACAAGGACCGCCTGGCTCAGGCGCCGGAGCAGAGCACCCTGCCTGATGCGAGGTGGCCCCGGGGCGCTGGCCTGCGGGTCACGGCCAGATCCTTCTCATGTCTGGCTTCCGTGTCTCCTTCCAAGCGGGCCCCTGACGGGCCCAGAGCTTCGACCTTGACGTTTCTTGTGACAGATGTGACAAATGAAGACAACTGGGTGTCTCTCAACAACCAGAAATGTATTCTCTCCTGGAGGCCGGAAGTCCAAAATCCAGGTGTTGGCAGGGCCGGGCTCCCCTGAAGGCTTCAGGGAGGGAGCCTCCTGCCTCTTCCAGCCGCTGGTGGTCCCAGGTTAGCCTTGGCTGTGGCGGCACCTGTCTCTGTGGTCACGCCTCCTTCTCCTCTGCGCACGCTGTGCCACCTCCCTTTGCTGCCCTCGTCAAGGGACACTCAGGATGGTGCCCTGGGTCCCATGTGAGGACCATTAATCACATCTGCAAAGTCATTGCCATTGAAGGTCACCTTCACGGCCTCCAGGGATTGTGACCTGGCATCTTTGGGGGCCGTGATCTCCTTACCACAGGCCCTGGGACCACAGCACCCAGGCGGGCAGAGGCTTAGCCCGGGGAACAGGCCCACCTGTGGGCCCCGAGGAGCAGGCTGCACCCCTGCAGAGGCGGCAAAGGCTGGTGAGTCTTGTCCTCCGGGAGTTCACACTCTGGGCCACCAACTCGCCTTGATGAGAGGCCGTGGCCCGGAGCTCAGATATCAGAGGCCACGCGTGGCTGCCTCGTGGGGACGAGGAGGAGATGGCCCGTCTTACCAGCCTTGTGCAGCTCTGGGGACACCCACACATTGTTGCACCCAGATTGTCTGCTGCCCTGAGGACATTGGGACAAACCAAGCAACCCCCAAAACCAGCAGCTCTCTGGGGTTGGCAATCTGTTGTTGTTTTACAAAAGGATCGGGGGGCCGTGTTTCCTGACTAGACAAATACAATGTAGGAGCGAGTTCCTGGGACTCGTCGGCCATCTGTGCCTCTAGAGACACCCTGATGACTCGTGTCTCAGATCCTGGCATCCGAGCTTGACGGAGGCCTTGCCCCGCTGTGTTGTGGGGTTTCTCTCCTGATACCACGGTGCTTCTGCTGTTCATAAAAGTCTATTTAGGTTGAAATGGGGTTTTGTCTTGAGAGACATATTTTTGTGAGAATTCATTTCTAATTTCCTGGCAATTAAACACAATGTTCCCCTGATCCGCGTTCTGTGTCCCATCTCCGTGCTGCTGTGCAAAGCCTTTGCCACCAGGCTCTTTGCAAACGTGCGCTGACCCTCCAGTTACCATGAAGCCAACGTCCTTTAATTTGCACGCAGGGTTTCTGACTCCCAGGGGTGGTGACTGAGCAGTTTGGGTAAGGATCTCATTACCAGCTCCCTCCTTCCGGCGGGGCCTGTGCCCGCGGTGTGTTGTTTCTCACGCCCGCCTCCAAAGCTCAATTTTCTGTCTCGTAGGACGTCGCGCTGGCAGATTTTAAACCCCGATGAACCTCATCATTCACTGAAACTCAAGGTTCTTTCCTGCCCCATTCACGATAGCTTCTACGGAGATCTCAGAAGACCTTGAAAATGGGCAGCCGAGCTGTTCTAGGATGCTGTAAGCTCGCCCCCTAATGAAATGTGTTAGTTCTGTTCCCATTTCCGTCTGATGGTGTTTACTTTCTTGTCAAACTGTGATGAACAACGGAATGAATGGGTTTCCTCTTAGCTTTTCGTAACTCAATGGGCCGTTTCACTCTCTCCTCGCCTCTCCGATGGTCTCCTGGCGCTTCACTGAGCAGAAGTGTCGCGGCTCGAGGGCCTTTGAGGGCTGATCTGGGCCACACAGAACCGCGGTCCGGTGCGCTTGCGTCTCGGGTGCCCACTGGGCTTTGGCAGGCGCTGTCCTCGCTTCCTGGGGGCTTTAGCTAATTGCTACGTTAACTTCATTCATCTGGTTTCCAAGCTGGTCCCAGACTCAACATTACTTTTCTTCATCTATCCCCTGCTCTCCGTTATCGTCCAGCTGTTATCGCCGGCGCCATCTCTCTTCATTTCTCATGTTCGGTTTCAAATTTATTTGGCATCTCTACCTTAGCTATTTTTAGATTTATTTTGAAGTCAAATTGTTTGACCTATGTATAATAGTCACATATTAAATTATTTACACTGACAAAGAATCTATGAAATGTTTTCCTGTCTGAAAAGAACCTTAGCAAGATTTTTCAGGTCTGCTCTGTGAGTTTGTGTTTTGATGCCTCCTGGTGTTGCTGAAATGTCAGTGACTCATTCCTCTGAACAGCTGAGTGAGTGTGGAGTGAGTGTGGGGTGAAGGTGGGGTGATTCTGGGATGAGGTTGGGGTGAAGGTGGGGTGATTCTGGGATGAGGGTGGGGTGTAAGTGGGGTGTATTTGGGGTGAATGTGGGATGAATGAGTGATAAGATCCTTGCATCCATTCTGATTCAATTGCTGACAATATTTAACAAAGACAACCCAAAATAGCATTCATGTCACTTCATCCCCTTCTCTATACCATGTCCTCTCTTATTGGGGATTTCTAGATATAATTTTTTCTGACACTTGAATATCTCCTCCCTCTTCTGGAAATTGGTGTTGACATTTTTCTATAAAGACATTGAACTTGGATGCTCTTTGGACGAAACTCAATTGAACTCTTCAGAAACCTCATTCATTTTCTTTTGGCTGATGGGACGGGGACACAGAGGTGAACTTATCCATTTCTCCTTGGAAAGTAGAAATTCGAGAGATTTCAGAACAGCCAGGGTCAGAGGATCCTTAATACACCCCTTTGCTGGCCCTGGATAAGAAGTGACTGATATTGTGCATGTGAAGCGGCTCCGTAAACACATGTGTGCAGGAGCTAATGAGGGAGGCTTGCAGCTGGTGTGACAGCGTGACACATCCTGTCTGTTTGCCTCGGAGGGGGGCTTGCGATGAAGATATTCTTACCAGGGGTATTGAGGAGAAATTCACATTAACACAGAGGCCATTTTACAGTACAAATTGCTGTCACGTGTGAGAGGTATTGAAATGCTTTGTTCTGAAGCTTTGATATGGATGCCTAACGCCTTCAGGTGACCCTGTTTCTCTAATAATGTGCCTGCACAGAACACACGTTAGAAAAAAATGTTCCCTTAAATGGGGCTCCTTAGAGAGGTGCGTCCACGGGCACCCCAGGCTGTCCCTTGAGTGCCTTTGGAGTGTCCCCACAGGAAGGAGTCCAGACACAAGGTCACCCCCAGGCGTTTGGCAGCTCCCAAATCGCATCCTTCACATGCACTTCAGAAGAGTTGCCTTCACCTCACAGCCCCCCAAAGATGCGCTGGAGTCCTAACCCCCAGTCCTTGCAAATGTGATCGATCTATGGGAAATCGGGTCACTGTGGATGTAACTGGGGTGCAGGCTAAGATGAGGTCACACGGGAGCAGGGTGGGCCTTCAGGGAAACATGGATCGTCCTAAAACAAGGCTCACAGAGAGGAGGGTGCCCTGTGGGGACACAGGCACACAGAGGGACGACGGTCATGTGAAGACAGGAAGAGGGGGGAGCGATGCAGCCATCAGCCAGGGAGTGCCGCAGCCACCAGCAGCCAAGAGGCAGGAAGGACCCTTCTCTGCTGATACCTTGACCTTAGGCTTGTATTTGGTGAAGACGTCTGAGGCCCTATGGGACCTTGATTGCTTGGGACACTGAAGATGATACGGGGGCACGGGGTGTCCAGTGAGACGCAAAGCCAATAAAGTGAGAACCCGCAGGTCCCGTCAGCAGCCATCACTACTGAGCCGGGGACATTTGCTCCAGAAGGGGTATGGAGGAGGGAACGCTGGTGGGGGACTGGTGGCTGGACCAGGGTGTGGCCGTGGGGGCAGTGAGGGAGGGATGCGCTGGTGTCGCCACTGGACTGACATGAGGTGTGAGTGAGTGAGGGAGTCTAGAGTGGTGACTCCGGGTTCAGCCTGAACCACCGACAGAACGGAGCTGCCTCTAATGGGAAGATGGTGACTGGGGGAAGGGTCGGTTGGGGTGAATATCAGAGCTCAACTTTGGACACAGGAGGACATGTTGGACACGTCTGAGATGCTGCGGCTAACATGCCCCCTTCCCGCACCCACACCCCCTGACATGGGGCTGTCTGCTCCTTCCGTGGCGGGTGGAGTCTGCCTCCACCACCGTGAGTCTGGCTGGTCCTGAGACTTGCTTTGGCCGGCAAAATGCAGAGGTGACAGCGTGTGGCTCTGCGCCTCGGCCTCGAGGGGCCGTGCAGCTTCTGTTGTCGCTCTCTCAGGAACCTGCCCTGAGACGGCCGTGAAGACTGACGGGGGGGGGGGGGGGGGCGTGGGTGGTGGGGTGGAGGGGGGGTGACAGGGAGCTGAGCCGCAGCAGACCCCAAGCTTCTCAGGGGCAGATGAGCAAACGGCTCAGGAGCAGGGTCCGGCAGGGTGACCAGATGTCCCGCCTCTCAGTGCGCCCCACCCCTTGCTCCCCTGCTCCTGCTTTTTATTGTTTCGGATCACATTTTCTCAGTGCCTGGCACAGAGTAGGCATTTAATAAGCAATGAATGAGCAGGACAACCCAGAAACTCCACTGGGCTTATATTTTGTGTTAATTGTGAATTCAGATCTGACATTTCTCACATCTACTCCAACCACCCCCCCCCCAAAAAAAACCATACACCAAATATCCAGTAATGAGAGCACTTACTACAGTTTTATTCCCCAGAAAAATGAGCCGCTTAAAGGAAAGCTTTTAGCGAACCTCTCTGAAGGTAGTAGGAATTAAAGTTTAATACTTTGCTGTTGTTTGCAGCTTAGTCATGCTGCCTCGCTTGGGCAGGAAATGCTTTCGTCTGGGGCAGTGGAACGATTATAAACGTGTCCTCTGTCGATGTTGGGATGTGATTTTAGGCCGATGGTGTGACTGTGTGACCCTGGCCAGCGAGGGCGGCGGGGCTGGGGGTGGGGCAGGCTCCCAGGACTGCAGGAGGTCTTCAGGTCCACGGACCAGTGCAGGAGATGAGGCCGGGTCCGTGGAGGGTCTGCAGCCACCAGCCCCCGGATGTCGGGACAGTGAGCTTTGCGAGCAGTTGATATGTTTGAAGACAAGGACAACGCGTGACCCTGTTTAAGCAGCCTCCCTGGCACCTCCCAGGCCTTTCGAGGTGACCTGGGGGGAGCGTCCCGTGCAAGTCCACGTGCACAGCAGGCGAGTGGGCTGCTCAGCGCTGGTCGTGCTGGCAGGGCTGGGGGGGATGCGGAGGAAGCCGTCGGCCTCTGATTCTTGCCGTCCGGGCGTATGGCCCACAGCAGCCCAGGGTCTGGTCCCTCCCTCCAGGCAGGGATCCTGATGGCCAGGCTCCACCTGCCTTGGGCACTGCAGACTCAACACAGACTTCAGGCTTTGTCACAGCCCGTGGGGAGCGTGCGGACTCCCACACCGGTGCTTGCATTTTCCGTCCAGAATCGGCCCCATCCTTTGTTGTGGGGGGGAGCAAGTGAGTGGTCACGTCTGAGCTCCCAGGGATGGAACCGAGGAGGAAAGAGAGCTGGACATATTGGCGAGCATGGCTGGATACGAGGCTTGTGCCCAGCGTCGGGGTCCTGGGTGGGGCCTGGTGTGGCCGTGTGATGCCCAGCTGGGCCGCTGGGGCACCAGGCCCCAGGTCCCTCTGGGTCTGGGAGAGTCCCGTGTCCCGTGAGGAGGAGCAGCACTTCTTCCCGGCAGACTCAGCTGGCGGCCCATGGTGACCTGTTGCTTTTTTTCAGGAAGTGGAATGTGGCCGAAAGCGCGGGCTTTGATTGGAGGGTCGTGTGGCGCTCGGTGCTGCTACCAGGGCCCCCTCTACCAGGAGGCCCCTTGGTCTGCAGTCGTCCTCGGACTCGGGTCCAGATTATTTCTGGCCCCCAGACCAGAGCAGGTGGTGGAGCCAAGCCCAGGGGCCTCCACAACACCCGCCCCCCGCCCCCCGGGCCACACAGAGGGATGTCTCCGTTGACTTGGGCCTTGAAGAACCAGCTGCTCAAAAGAACGAAAACAGAAGCAAAAACAAAACCCCTAAGAAAGCGAAGCAGGTCCGAGGGCCTCCCTGAATGCCAACGGCAGAGCTGGCTCCCCCAGGAGCTAATTAGGCTTCCCGGCTAAGTGCCGGTGTGGGCCTGAAGGTCCTCCCGGTCTGGCCGAGGGCCTGCCACTGGCCCTGGCACACGCGTTGTCTTTCCTTGCAGACTAACTGCTGTGAAAGCCCAGTGGTGGCCGATGAATGCTTTCTCACTCAGATAGCCAGCCACCTCCCGGCGCTCGGAGCCCTCGCCTGGGGCTGGGAGCTGCCTTGTTTTGGTGGGTTTCCCCGTTTCTGTTGGGCACTTAGCAACTGCTGCTGGAGAGATGCTAAATTAATTAAAGAGGTAATGGAGATGCGGATCAGGGCTGAACATCGAAAATCAGCTTTTAATTGAGAGATGAAATGCATCTCCCCCACATCAGAGGGTAGATTTGGAATGCTGATGGCTCGTTAGCGGAGTGCGTGGCGTCTGAGACGGATAGAACACAGGACGGTGTGGGCGCACCAGAGAGCAGGGCAACGTCAGGCAGATCTCCGTTGCTACAGTGGAGCCGGGTGAACACACACGGCCCCTTAGAAGCCTGTGCTGAGCAGCCCTGGGCGCCGGGCTGCGTGCTGGGGCCGAAGGCAGAGCACCTGCCTCCTCCATAGAGGCCACTTGGGCAAAAAGGATATTTTGAGCTGAAGTATAGTTACCTTCCCACAGTTTGTCCCCCGCCTCCACAGCCTAAAGCCCGTTTCCTTTGTCTTGTTACTTCTCTACAAATTTATTTACTTTTCCCCCCAAAGCTTTTTTTGAGAGAGGGGGCGGGAGGGGTGGGGGCGGGGGGAGATTGATGTGAGAGTAAAACCTCCATCGGCTGCCTCCTGCATGCCCCTTCCTGGGGATCAGCCCGAAACCCAGGCATGTGCTCTGACCAGGAACTGCACCAGCGACCTTTCAGGGTGCAGGCCGATACCCAACCAGCTGACCGATGCAAGCCAGAGGGCACATTTATTGTTCTTCTGTGAAGATGCTGTATAAGCCGAGTTCCCACCACCCCTCTGAGTGCCTCAGCACAAGTGCTCCCGTGCGTGTGCAGCGTGTGCTAAGCTTCTGTGTTTGTCTTGTTTAACGTGCCTTTTCCGGCTCGAATGTGCGGGCCCAGACGATGAGCCTACGGTGGGTAGAGGAAATATATTTTCTCCCCTGCGGGGCCGGGGGTAGGGTCAGGCCCTGCAGGAAACACGCCATGTGGGGTGACCTCAGGTGCCCCTCAGTGTGGGCAGGAGCTCAGGCTTCCTGAGGACAGGGGTGACCTTCACCCGGCTGTGCCGCCCGCCCTCAGGGAACAACGCCCAGGTCAGGTGGCCTTCGCACCAGTGTTAACACTGGGAGGGACTTCGGAGGCCACTGGTTCTGCCTCTGCTCTTCTCAGATGAGCAAACAGGCGCAGAGAGGCAAAGGGCCTTGCCCGGGCGTGGTCAGCAGCCAGGGCTGGCTCAGGGCTTCCCCCGGCAATGGGTTCTCCCCATCTGCTCGACAGTCTCCCTGCGGGATCTGCTCACAGGGATGGTCACGTGACGTTATTTGTAACTGATTCTGGGCTCTGAAGCCTGGGGCCCTGGGTGGAGGAGGGAGAATGTGCGGCTGGTTCTGGCGCAGAGAGCTGTGCGCACGTCCCTGATACAGCGCAGGGCCCGCGTCCTCGTCTGCAGGGGCCTCCTGGCACTCAGCTGCCGAGCGCAGGTGGAAGGGGTGAGGGACAGAGACGCCAGCCTGTCCTCTGCGGGGGTCATCGGAGGGCGGGAGCAGGGCGCGGGGCTGTGTGGGGTGCAGTGGCCAGGCGCCCGGTGGCTGAGGGCCTGGGGTGCTGAGTGTGAGTGTCCGTGTTGATGAGGAAAGCTACCTGGGCCGGAAACTGCACACTCACCGAACATCCCAGATCCAGGCGCTCAGATCTCCATCCTCCTTCAGGGCCTCCGGAGCCTCTCATGAAACCAGTGGGGAAGTTCCGGGCCATTCCACTTTGCTGGCTGGTGACTCGGAGAGAGGGACGCTCACACCCGGTGTCCTGAGCTGCCCGTCTCAGCACTGACGGGCCTTCGCCCCTGCTCGCTCTGGGGTGTCTGTGTGCAGCTGCGTGTGGGAGAGGCGCTCACGCCCACTCACAGTCACCTGTCCTGCCTCATTTGCAGATGGAAGCATCCTTGCCTCCTCGGACCGCTGGCAGAACCAGCACAGACACGAAGCCTAATCGCATTAGGGACGACGTCGCCGCCGCCGGGTTTTCGCTAATGGGGTAAGTTATAATTTTACACTCCAAAGTCTCAGCATCCATCCAAAGTGAGTGCACCGAGCGCAATTAGTGTCGATTATGGATTTGAAATGAAGAAGGAAATATATTAATATGTCTAATTACTATGTTAATTAGACATCGGAGCCGTAATATTTCAAAGCGAAATGTTAATGTTGATAGAGCTGTAATTATTATTATTATTATTTTTGAGTGCAAAATGAACCTCTGCTATTCGGCTCAAAGTAAATAGCAGACACCGGCCCGGCCCTTGGCGCCCACTGCTTGCCTCCCAGGTCCCGAGTGACCCAGAGACACCCGGCGGGCGGCCGTTGTTAACAGGAAACCCGGCAAACATGCCAGCAGCCCCCTTGCTATGGTATCGCACGCTGCCTAGGAGTAGTTGTTGACATGATATGAAGGCCCGAGCATGTGCACTTAGGAATTTCAAGGAATTTTCTGGACTCACACCTTTAAATGCCACGTGCATTGTGTCTTAAGTTGCATTTTAATGCCTGTGGCTTTCCAGGGCCAAGCCTGTCCCAAAGCCCAGGGGTTGGGCCAGCAGGAGCCCCTGGGACCCTGGTGCAGGGAGCTGTGCTAATGCAGAGTCAGAGGCCGTGGCCACTGCTGTTGCTTGGATTTGAGTGATCAGTAGGGGGCGCCAGGCTTGCCCAGAACTGCCCTGATTTTCAGACGGACAGTCCTACCTGCCGGGGACACGTTCAGTCCCAGGAAAACCACGTGCCAGCCCGCCCTGTGGGTTCCAGGCACCCACCTGAGTGAGACCCTGCCGTGGCCTGCAGGACTGACCACCTACCTGCCAGCTGCCTCATGGGACACACTGCCACCCGCCTAGCTCACGTTCCCGCCCTCAAAGTGGCTGTGTGTTCAGCAGCAAGAACACTAGCAAATTGAAGAGTCGCCCTTCCGTGACACGTCAGTTCTTAACACGTGTGATTCCTTGGGTCATGTTGTTTAAACATGGTCTTGGGGCTCGGACGGCAGCCTCGGGGGGAGAGCTGGACCTTCGGGCCTAGAAGGCAAGGCTGATCTGCAGGGGACGCTCCGGCCCTCACCGGCCGAGGGCCCTGCTCCCAGGCCCAGGTTCCCCGACGGGGTGGAGCCCTTTGAGAGGCCTGCTCAGTGCCCAACGGCTTGCTTTCCTCTGGCACCTCACCTGATTAGCTCCTTCCTGGGGAGCCTCCAGCCCGATGGGACAGGGTCTAGTGCAGGGGTGGGCAAACTTTTTGACTCGAGGGCCACAATGGGTTCTTAAACTGGACCGAAGGGCCAGAACAAAAGCATGGACGGAGTGTTTGTGTGAACTAGTATCAATTCAAAGTAAACATCATTACATAAAAGGGTACAGTCCTCTTTTTTTTTTAGTTTTATTCATTTCAAACGGGCCGCATCCGGCCCGGGCTGTAGTTGGCCCACGGCTGGTCTAGTGGATTGGCCCACGGCTGGTCTAGTGGGACAAAGGTCCGTGCCTCCCTCGCGGCGGAGAAGGTGTGCCACCTCAGCGCAGCCCCCAGTCTTCTCCGTGGACACTGAGTCCTGAGCAAAGCGGCAGGAAACGTAAAAGAGGCTGGAGATGCCTTCTGCCGGTGGGGGCGCGAGCACGGCGACGCTGGGTTTTCCTTCCTCTCCTTTCTGAGGCTGGTTCCTCAGCCCTTTGATTCTCTGAGCTTTTCTCCTGTCCTTCTCATGGACGCCCCAGCGGCTGGGATTTTCCAGGTCGGTTTGGGCTGCTAGCAACCAGAGAACCCTGCTGTATCCAGAGGGCAGTACCCAGGCCCCGGCGTGTGTTCCTCGGCGTCCTGCCCTTTCTGACGCTACCTGTCACCTGCGGAACCTGGCGAGGGAGCGGGTGGAGACGCTGCTGCAATTGTGCAGCCCGGACAGACTGAATCTCGTTTCCGGCTGAGCTCAGCCCTGCGGACAGCGGGCGAGGGGTTCTCTGAGCGTGGCCACGGGGCGTTTCTGGGTCTCAGTCCTCCCGTGGGTGAGGACTGAAGGGTTCAAGCTAGCAGGTGCCGTCCGAAGCAGCCAGCACCCTTCCCCCAGCAGGGCTGTCTGTCCCCATTGGGCGCTGGCCGGAGCGAGGGATGACGCAGAGGACAGCGTGATGGGCGGTTCTGATCGCAGGTGCGATGGGCTGTGGCAGTCTCATCCCAGCAGAGGAATGAGCTCCCTTGCTCTCGCAGCTCAGCTCGATGACTGGGAGAAATGTCCCTCATTTCCCCGCAGGCCTGGTAGCTGCCACCTATTGTCAGGGAAGGGCTGCTGTTGTGTTAAGAACAGGAACCGATTCGCACAGCAGAGGAGCGTTCATTGGGAGAACTCTGTGGCTGACGGGGCAGGAATGCAGATGGAAACTCAGGCTGGGAGGGGCTAGGAGTCTGGCAGGTCGGGACCCCAGCGGGAGGGTCTGGACCCCATTGGGGAGGGTCTGGGCCTGCAGCTCAGTGGGACCAACAGTTCCATTCCAGAGAGCTGTGGGCAGGCCTGGCGCCTGTCTGTGACCCGTGCATCTGTCCTGAGTGGGGCCTCTCGGATGTGCTGATGGTATTGTTGTCGGGCAAACTTGGGGTGGGGTTTTACCAGAATACTGGCGAAAGAGGAGTGTTCAGTGAAAAGGGGAGGTCTGGGAAATCCCGTTCGCCTGTTTCAGACTTCCAGGGTGACGGTCGTGTTTCCGAGGAGATGGTCTCAGTGGGTTGGGGGCTCCGTCCCCTCCACCGTGCATCATCGAGATGGTCAGGGAGCCTCGATCTTGGGAGAAAGGGCCCGGCTGCGCTGCGGACTGATGATCAGAACTTGGGACGCTGTCTCCTTCCTTGTCTGGAGAATTCTGTCCGCCCTCGAACAGTCAGCTTCTCAGACCACGCGTGCTTACTGTGCACATCTGAGCGCAGCTGCTGGCGCTGGGGATGGGGGGAGCCGTCCCCATTCATCACGAAGGATCCGGGCGCAGTGAGGCGGAGGCCACTGCTTCTCCCCCGGAGAGGGAGACGGATGCCCTGTGGCCTTCGGTGGGGACGGAGTGGGTCAGGTGCTGCCCGTGGTGGTCACAGGGAGGGCACACAGCGAGGGGCAGAGAGGAGACCTGCCTCGCCGAGCTCTTCCTCCTGAGTCCAGGCCGGCCTGTGCGGGGGAGGTGGGCGAGGCGGGCGAGGTGGGCCTGGCTGTGGCCAGCCCTGGGCGCCTGGCTCTACCCCGCCTCTCTGGATATCTGGAAGCTGGCTGCCCACTTTCTGTGCGGGCTGAACCCTGCCAGCCTCGGTGCAACGACCAGAGCATCCCCAGGGGACCCTCTCTCCAGAACAGGGTTCTGTCACGAGCAGACACTGCCCGCCCTCCGCTGTCTCCTCCGGCAAGTCTGGCTTCCTGCTCCCTGGGTCTTTCTAAAGCAGAGCGATCCTCAGAGCAGTTCAGAGAAGAGGTCTGACTCATCAGCCTTCAGATCTCAGGCGCGGACTGTGAGAAAGCCTCGGCCTGAGCAGAGGGTGCCCTGGCTGCGCTCGCAGGGTTTGCAGGGCCATCGTGCTGGGCTGGTGCTTGCAAGCTGAAGCGCTCTGCCCCTCCTGCACGGCCCTGTGGTGCGCGCGTGAACATGGTGCCGCGACAGGCTTCTGTGTAAGGCCCCGCGAGGCAGACTTTCGGTTTGGGTGGTTTGGTGGCACCCGGAGGAGGTGTTCTCGGCTGGCCCACGGTGCGGAAGGCTCTCATTCTCAGCGTCACGCACTGCCGTCCACATGAAGAGCAGCTCGGGGCAGAAATTGCCGTCTGCTCTTTGCTCACTTGCCAGGATTCCCTGGCAGCGACGTGTGCAGGATTACGTTTTCTTCCAACAGAGAAATGCATGTAGTGGACATTAGCATCCCTGCACGTTCAAGGCCGGCTTCTGGCAGTGGCCCGAGTGTGGTTTTCCAGAGCAAAATCGAGTTGCTGCTACTGGAAGAGAAGGAATGGGTGCCGGGAAGGTCGGATGGGTAATAGAGAGTCACGGCTTTGGCGGCAGCAGCCACTTTTATCCATCTACCAACCCATCCTTCTATCCATCCACCTACCCACCCACCTACCCACCCACCATTTATCCACTCATTTACCTACTTGCCCACCCATTCATCATCTATTCATCCACCCACCTATCTACCATCCATCCATCACCAACCCACCCATCTATCCACCCACCCACGCATTCACATTTATCTACCCATCCACCCGACCACCCACCCACTCATCCACAATCTATTTACCTACCCACCCATCTACCATCCATCCACCCATCCACCATTTATTTATTCGTCCACCCACCCACTCACCCATCCACCATTTATCCATCCATCCACCAACCCACCCACCCATCCAAGAGGGTACACGTTCAAAACACAGCTGAACATTTGATTATCTGAGGACTTGAATGTTTCATAGAAGTCTTAAATTTGGCAGACTTCGGTATTTCAAACCATACGGTAGTTTAAATTGGTTCTGATTCATTAAACCACACTTTAGAGAACACATTTCACCAATAACACTTACGGTATTGAAGTTGAAGTAACAAATGCCATGAGCCACTTCACGATGAAATGAAGCCGGCTGTTGGCACTGGGCTAAGCTGACAGCTAGTATGGAAGCGTCTGCCCTAATGCAAATCCTGCTCTTCTATAGCAGGATAAAATAGTTGTTGAAAAGAACTGTAATTTAGAAAATAAAGATTACGTGCCCTAACCGGTTTGGCTCAGTGAATAGAGTGTCAGTCTGTGGACTGAAGGGTCCCAGGTTCGATTCTGGTCAAGGGCATGTACCTTGGTTGCAGGCACATCCCCAGTAGGTGGTGTGCAAGAGGCAGCTGATCGATGTTTCTCTCTCATTGATAGTTCTAGCTCGCTATCCCTCTCCCTTCCTCTCTGTAAAAAATCAATAAAATATATTTTTTAAAAAAGAAAAGGAAATAAAGATTACGTAAGAGCATCAAATCGTGTCAAATTAATTTTGCCATCCACTCTTGAAGCTGATTAGTGTAAAATGTACTAGTAATGAAATGTAATTTTTGCTAAACAGCTGAGGCAGGCGGGTAGACCAGCCACCTGCAATTAGCACCGATTGGGACAGAGCCTTCCATGTGTCAGGGGAGACCCAAGTCCCCGAGGCCAGTTACCAAGCTTGTGGTCAATTTCTTGGAGTCCCTACCAAGGCTGGCCACCTGGTTTCCGGGAAGTCGACTGACCTCAGGCTATGGTATTGTTATTATTGTCCTTCGGGGGCCGTGGGGACTCAGCAGTCACTTTCAGTTTCCCTGAGATGGGGAGAGGGTGCCATGGGGGCTTCTTGCGGAAGTCCTTGGTGTGTCCGTGTAGGGGAGGGGGTGTCTCTGTTCCCCGAGTGAGCACAGGAACAGTGTACCTCTCAGCTCCCGTCCTCCTGCCCCACCTCCAGTGACTGATGGTGCAGTCACAACGATGAGCTCTGGCAAATAACCTCGCCATTTGGGCATCAAGAACGTGACCCCTCCCCGACGTCTTAGAAGGGAGCTATGTCCTTATGTCCTGGTGCAACCTGTGGCTTCTGGCCCAGACGCCTGGCACTGTGGGTTGCCATTGGGAAAGTGTGTGTGTGTGTGTGTGTGTGTGTGTGTGTGTGTGTGTGTGTGTAAATGAAGAGACTGTCCATAGGAAAATTGTGTGTATGAGTAAATGAAGAGAACTGTCCACAAGAAAAGTGTATGTGTGTGTGTGTGTGTGTGTGTGTGTGTGTGCAATGATGTTCCAAGGACTGGGAGTGGGAGAATCCGTGATGTCCGCTCTGAGCTGCCCCAGAGCCTGTGGGAGACTGTGAAGATGCCTGGTGGGATGCATCGCGGTCACATGGTGCTCTAGTCCCATCACCGCCCCTCAGAGTGGAGAGCAGGCGGCTGTGACCGCTGGGCCTGGACCTTCGGGCCCGAGCTGCCTGTTCCTGGCTGAATAGCGTCCCTCTCAAAATTCATGTCCACCCGGAACCTCAGAATGTGCCCTTCCTTGGAAAGGGAGCCATTGCGGAAATAGTTCCACGAAGAGGAAGTTGTGCTGGCCGAGGGTGTGACCGGTGTCTGTGAGATGAGAGGACACAGGAGAGCCCTGAGTGATGACAGAGGCAGACGGTGGAGTGATGCCGCCACAGGCTGAGTGACAGGCCTGCACGCAGCCCCAAGAACTCGGGGAGAGGCACACGGCAGGTCCTCTCTCAGCGCCTCCAGGAGGACCAGCCTGGCATCCCCTTGATTCTGGACTTCTGGCTTCCGGAACTGTACGAGAATGCATTTCTCTTGTGTTGACCACCAAGTTCATGGCCATTTGCTACGGCAGCCATGGGCAACTCGTCCACCATTGGGCTCTCCTTGGGCCACACGAGGGTGAGCAGTTCCCTCCTGGCCCCTGTCTCTGCATGTCCCGCTCTGTTTACCCCTCTCAAATGCCCGCTCCCCCGAGGGGATGGGACCGATGAACCTTGGCGACGTGTCCGGGGTCAGCCTGGTGGAATTGATTACAACCTACAGTTTGAAGTTGTTTAACTGGCAAAGTCTTTCAGTTTGCATGCTTTTAAAATTTTCAATTAACTATTTGGCATGCTTCCTAATGCGTTCAATTACCACCTATAATCATTTAGATACAAATTTTGAAAATGTCAGGTGATTCATTTCTTGGCAGAAGTAGCTTGAAAACTGCAGACCTGCCACATTTGCTCGCCTGTTCCCATCAGTTTTCTAGAAAGGCCAGGAGCTGCGACACCCACGGTCGCTGTGCGTTCTGCCCACCAGAATCCTGTGTCCCTTCCTGCATTGCTCCCCACTCTGTCCAGGAGGCCCAGGGCCCGGAGGTGACTCAGCGGCCATGCCCCGGGTGCCAGGGACTTAGAGAAGAGTCCGTGTCGCTGGTCAGGTAGGGGGACATGATATCTGATCCAGGTTCAAAGATTCATCAGCAATGAGGCAGGACACTGCGGGCTGCAGGTGTGGAGAGAATAAACGACTGCAGTCATGTAAACAACATTTCACTTTTGATTTGAAAGTTCAGTTCTGTACTAGAGTCAGAGAAGCATACACCCAAGGGATTGCCCCAGAGCCCCCTCCCCCTCCCCGTCCATGTGCTTCCAGAACATTCTGTGGTTTATTACTTTGCCAACAACTCTCCACTTATTGGTTGGCCAAGTTCTTGGGGAATTGTGTACGTGCTGATGGACCCACAGACTATCTGAAAACACAACAGCCTTCCATTTTCTTCTGTCAATTTGGTGCATAAACAATATCAGGCTTATTCCAGCCCTTTAACAGATGCCGCTTCTGAGACAAATGAAAGTACCTGTCTCAGGTACATTTGCACGTTCACGAGCACGTTCACAACCAGAAATCTTGACGACACTGGAGTCATTAGTTAGAGGCGATGCCCAGTATTTGTTGTCTGGCTTTTATCTGTAAAACTGCAGTAGATATTTTAGTTGAAATGAATGGGCCTTCGTCTTCTTGTGAATTGTAACTCACAGGCAGGCCCCACCGAGTGTGGCAACCCCTTTTTGAGAATGACAGCACGCGAGCCTCCACAGGGACGGACGGAGAGGTCTGGCAGAGTGGCCCCGTCATGAGTGCCGAGGGAGCAGGAGCCAGAGGTTGGCAACCTGGGGAGGCCTGATGTCCACACCCCATGGGCCTGTCCTCATTCGGGCCTGATGGAAGGGGTGCTGACTCCTGCTCCCCTAGCCTCCGTGTCTCTGCTTTGTCATCTGTGGGGTGAGGCTGGTCTCCTCCCCATGAGCAGGCAGGTGTTTCAGGCAGGATTGGATGAAGTGAGATGGTCTCTGGATGAAAGGACAGCACGGTGCCTGGTGGGCTGTAGGTGCTCATGACGTGGGAGCTATCACGGTTACTAAAGCGCAGGGAGCTTTCGCACGCGCTGCAGTGAGCTGTGAGGACATGACCCCGCTCACCACGAAGCCAGCTGACCAGGCTGCCCTTCCAGTGCGGCCTCTCGGGCTGGGGAATTTGGTCAAAGAGAGTGGCCTTTCCAGAAAGAGGGGCTCTTTCTGCAGACAAGGGTGTTCAGTTCAGTTTTACAACCACTGACCTAAGCAGCCGGCAGGGCCTGCCAACCTGTCTCTGCCAGCTCCCTTTGCAGCAAAAGGTGCCAAGTTTGGACATGGGCCGTGAGACCTGTGGTTGGCTCAGCTCATGGCATCTCGGCTCCACCGGCCTGATCATGTGGGCAGTGGATAGCTCTAGAAAAGGCAGCCGGGGCTGTGGTCTCAATGAGAGTTGGGGACCAGGCATCCAGGAGGGGCCGCTGGCGGACCCAGGGGCGACGGGGTGGGGGGAGGGAGAGAGGGGAGGGCCTTGACTTGGGTACTTTTTCCTGTTCTGTGGAGTCGGGGCTCTCCTCCCTGCCCAGCCCACTGCAGGCTGGCGGCGCTCTCCAAGGTGCTGACCCGCATGCTCCTCGCAGGGGCTGCTGGGCCCTCCTGCACGAGATGACTCCTGACCCCGTGCTCCCAGTAAACCCCAGGCTTGCACTGACAGCATCTCCAGCTGTGAGGGCTCAGTCTCAATCCTCAGCGTGGTCTCGAGGCACAGGCACTAAATCTCCTTCGTTAGACTGGAAACGGAGGTCAGAGGGTAGCAGGACGGACGTAGAGCCTGGGCCCTCTCCCTGTAGCCAGATTTCCATTTCACGTGTTTTTGCACCTGATCTCCCCGCCTGTGTGTCCTGATCTCAGTTCACAGCCAACACACCTAAAACCAAGCAACCGAATGCCCTCTGCAGCCTCCTGCCCCCTAGTTCACCAGGCCCCGCCTTGCCCCTCTCTGCCCACCCCCTTTCATCATGATCTGATTCCTCTGGGTTCCCCCCTCCCTCCCTGTCCCAGCTTTTCATTTTTTTTATCCCACGTCTCTAGCTGAGGCTCTGTTCCCCGCCCCACCCCCCTCTTTTCTTTCTTTAAATTCAAACTCCAAATTTGATATTGATGCTACCCAGAATGCACTTGGACACCTGTTTACAGAATGGCTTGGCTTTGATGCCATCAGTCATCTGGCTAATTGCTCTTTACTTCTCCTGCTCCATGCTGCACCCTCAGCCAACCCCACCTCTGCCCCTCTGCCACACAGGATTTCAGCGACTCGCCATCTCTGAATCGTAAGCTAGAAATCCCAGGAATGTCTTGGATGCCCACCTTAGACAAGGCCCCTTAGAGGTAAACGCCAGGAACCTCCCCTCCCGCCCTCTTGTTAGCGAGGTTCTGATGGAACCCAGGGGCTCAGAATTGGTAGGCGACGGAACAAGAAATCACACTATGAGGGCTTACAAAATATTTATGAGCGATAAACGCTCAGAATCCACGCCAGCCACAGTTGTTCACATGGCGTGTCCCATGTATCCCGAGGCTGATGACATTTTTTACATGTTTTTCTAAACAACCTTCATCTTATTATTTGGGAATTTGAGAGGTCAAATCGGAAGCTTGCAATGATTTCTAGGTCTCTACAGAGAATTGCTGCCCCCTCAGAAGCCCTCCCTTCTGGGGTGGGGGCCATTACCCTCGGAGCCTGGTACCCCCACCTGCCCCAGCAGCAAGTGCCACATTCATCTTCGGGTCTACAGCTCCCAGGCCCCTACCTGCCCAGCACAGTCTGGCGGCAGCCCAGTGTTTGTAGGTAAGGGGCTGGTGTCTACACAACGTCTACAGAGAGGCGGCTATGTGCTCTTCGGACGCCCTAGGGATTGTGTGAAAATAGTTCCCTTTCTTGTTAATCCCTAGATGTTAGATGAGTAGAGATATGAAGCTCAACACAAATAAAGCCAGAAGCATCTTTCTTAATTAAATTTGAAATGTTAGTAATTATCTACATTATTAAAGCAAATTGAACCCACCTTACACCGCTAACGGGAGGCTGGTCCCTCCTGACTCACAGTGGTTCGTCACATAAAAATTCAGCCTAGATGACAGGATCAGCTGTTCCCTGCCCGGAGGCATCTACTTCACAGGAGGGACTGAGACGATATTTGTCAGCGTGATGCACAAATGCCACCTTGCAGGGACCACCGATGCTTTCGTGGGAGCATGGGGGTGTGGTTCTGGTCAGGGGCGGATGGACTTCGGGGTATGAGTAGCCTCGGGGGGTGCTGCTAGGGTGCAGTGGCCATCGGCCTGGGAGGCCGGGGTCAGGGTGGAGGAGCCACGGCTGAACACTCTCCCCAGCAGCAGGTCTGGGCTCATTTTGGGCCTCTAAACGCCCGCTCCTGGCCTTGTCACAGGGAGGCCCGTGTGGATGGTGCAGAGCCCTGTTGTACCTTTCGAGGCCAAACCCCGTGGAACAGCTGTTGGTGAAGTTCCTGGAGCCCTAACAACCGGCGTTTGGTAGGACAAAGAGGCTGTGGCCATTGACTGATGTGCAGTTTCCGACCAGCCTGGTGTGACAGGTGGTGCCGGGAGGGGCCCAGGGTTTTCAGTGCTACGCCTTGCACACCTGAGCGTGTACAGTCTGATTTGCCGCTGGCTGGATGCTCTTCACCCTTTTCTTTCGTCTCCTTCCTCTTTCAAACTAGCGTCTTGGCGGCGTTGACAGTGATGGCTTCTGCCTCGAGCAGCCTGGCTCTGGCCTATTCATGAGCCCTCCTGAGAACGGGGGTCAAGGGTCCCCGAGGTGGCCTCCCCGGGGCCACGTGGGCTGGCCTGCAGGGAGAGTCTCTTGCCCCCCAGCAGCCCTCCCCGACACTCCCATTCACGCCTCACCAGCTCAGCTCTGGGCCGTGGTTAATTTATCTTGTTCGTGCCTCTCTTGGTGACAGTCTTTAATGAAGAGACATTCCAAGCATCTTCCCAACTTGTGAGTTTTGAGACAAGAATCACGGCTTTACAAAATCACTTGCAGAAACAAGTGCTGAAGTGCAATTTACTTTGCTTAATGAAAGGAACCAAAAAAGCGTGGCCTGGCGGCTTGGCTGCCCACTTTCCTCAGACACGTGCCAGCCCGCACACGTCGCTAAGCCCAGAGCTTTCTAACCATGCCAGCCGGTTGATGGCCGTGTCTGGAGACGAGTCGACAGGCTGGTGTTGGAATCCCGGAGCCGGGAGTCCCAGCTTCGCACCGCATGGCTCACGGCCCCAGGTCAAATGCCTGTCAGTCCCTCCAGACCCACCACAGCGGGTGCTCCTGGTCCTTCTGACCCGGATTCGAATTTCCCACAGAGCCCGCCGGTGGTGTGGGACGTGAAGCCCAGAGTCCAGGGAGTCGTCTGGCTTCTGGGTGGCTCATCTAGATAGAGGACGGCTGGGCTCGCGCCTGTCACTGTCTGGTGACGGTGACGCTGAGCAGGCCGGGGGCACGTACATGAGGGACACAGTGTCAGTTTAGCAGGGGTCAGGGTCTAACCGCTGGGTGGGGAGGGGTGCCGAGTCCCGATGTCCTGCTGTCCATCTGCTCAGGGGCCTCCCTGCGTCCAGCCCCTCCCGAGGGCGGAGGCTTTGCCTTGTAACTTTTTTTTTTTTTTTGACAGTTTTTAGTTGTGCCTTTATTCACCTTAGTTCATTTAAAAATGTACTTGTTTTAAAGATCCTATAAATACAGAGTGACTACCCACTAACGTGGGATATGTCACCCCTCTCAGCATGGTATTGTTTTTTAAAAAGCAGAATTTCTTATAGGAATCTTATCGATCACACAGTAGTTACAAGAATGTCAGATATAGTGACATACAATCTAAACAAGACAGGCCGATTAAGAATGTACATAATGTAAAAATATACATATTAAAAGTTAGCCATGTAGACAGACGCATGCAGCAGTAGGGGGAGGTGATAAGAGGTTGGGGGGGTGAGAGCCCATACGCAGTAATATTGCCTAATCCCAACATTATAGTAAATAATTCCCACTAACTGATACAAGTATTCCATACACATCTAAATACACAAATTTGCCTTATAACTTGATGGTTCGGTGGTTGCATTTGGTCTCCCGCCAGCGGCTCTCTTCAGTGTCGACTTCTTTTTCTCAAGTTCCCGTCCTGACTTCCCACAGACACGGTGTTGTGGGCTGCAGTCTGGGTGATTCGCCATGAGTTCTGGTTGCATCGGTCCAGTCCTCGTGGGACCCTGACGTCGGGCCCACAGGATCCTGTCACGTGTCCCTTCCAGCTGCCTTGCAGGCACATGCAGATGACAGCTCGGATTCTATCTTTAGTTCAGGTGGGGCGCAGGCAGTGTGTTGAGGGGGCGAGCATGCGGGATTACCTGGGCGGCCCAAGGGCACCGCCATCCCCGGAAGACAGAACACAGCCCTCCGGCTTAAGATGCTTTGTGGCCTGTGTTCCTGCGTGCTTTTCACTGCACGTCCCTTATCCGTGGGTGGCGTGTTGCCTTTGTGGCCTGTGTTCCTGCGTGCTTTTCACTGCACGTCCCTTATCCGTGGGTGGCGTGTTGCCTTTGTGGCCTGTGTTCCTGCGTGCTTTTCACTGCACGTCCCTTATCCAGGGGGGGCGTGTTGCCTTTGTGGCCTGTGTTCCTGCGTGCTTTTCACTGCACGTGCCTTATCCGTGGGGGGCGTGTTGCCTTTGTTTCCTTTAATTCGATGTGAACACGTTTTTCAGGACGTTTTCATAGAGAGCGTGCAGGTTGGTGAGTCAGGGGGCTGAGTGGCGTCCGGCTTGGCCTCCGCACAGCCGTGACCCATGTCAGCCACTTCCCTGGCTGTGTCCTGCTTCCTCTCCTGTGAAATGCGGGCTCCGATGAGATGGTCGCCGGCACACTCCCCTCCGAGTCCTGCCGCATCAGGTCTGTCAGTGCGAGATTTCCAACCCCAAAGCCTTTAAGCGCTTTGCTGACCTTCCAGATTCTTTTCTCTTGAGAAGAGAAAAAACACACAAAACACCTCCAACAAACCAAACCAAACACACACATTTCTAACGTGTTAATAAGCTCCCAGAGACGGCCATTCATCATTCTGATGGAAACCTTTTAAGCGGCTAACTGGGCTCTGCTTTTCTCGCTACCTTAATGAAGTAGCTTTCGGGGCAGCGGTGATGAACTGCAGGCCCGCCGGGCAGGAGGCGTCTGTCTTCAGGTGCCTGCCTGCGCTTTTGGTTGTAAATTTGTCTCCACTCTCTGTGTGGAGTGAGTCGGACAGGATGGTGGTGTTGCCACAGGACCGACAGTTACTGCCTCCTCATTTCATCCCAACGCAGCGAGTGGTGATAGGCTCATATTTTGCCTTACGTCAAGCTCACTGCAGGGTTGCCCTTTGCTGAGCTGGCTTCCAAATGAAATCTACAACCCTATAAATACATATTTGAAAAAAAACCTTAATAGACGGTTTCTTTAAAGATTTATGAGGTTCTGCACCTAGATTCTGTATAAATAAAGTACAGACTCTAAATTTTATGTGGATGAGAGGCACAGACTCATCGGCTTTTGGGGACTTTATAGAAAGTCTATAAATACCTTCCCTCCCCCCCCCCCCCCCCGAGTCCTGGGAGACTTGGCGTTTGGGTCGTCGCTTCAAGCTCCGGTGTTTATTTCCGGGTAAGAGCTCCTATTGAAATGATTCGAAATGCATCCCTCAACCACCTGGGCTGAGCGTCCTTGGGCTACTTCCCCCTCTCGGATGTAAACAATATGCAACCCTGTTTGAATTCCCAGCCCGAGAATATTGTTTCCAACGCCCCGGGTCAAAGAATTGTTTTCGGTCCCTTAATAGTCAGCCGTAAAGGGAAAGATGTAGAAATAATTGCCGTGGCTTTGAGGAGAGTCCATGAAACGGTGCTGGTCCCCATGGAACGAGTAGGTTATGAGATATAAGGATTATCTGCGCCAGGAAACATGAAGGGGCCGTAACTCACCACTATGATCGCATCCAGCCCCCCGTGGAGAAGAAAGGGAGCCAATGTGGGTGGCAATAAAAAGAGGACTTTTTTTTTTTTTTGCCATAAAAGTGACATGGTGCCTAACGGCATGGCCTCGATGCCAGCCAGTCACCCCTGCTTGCTTTTACCTCACTCAGATGGGTGTGTGTTTCGGAAAGACGGAGCGAGTGTGGGGTGGGGCTGGACACAGGGCACACAGAACATCTCTGCTGCTGGCACCGCCGGGGACTGGACCGAGGGTCACGTCCACAGTGCCCCGGGGTCCCACAGCAGCCTCCCGCTGCCTTGGAGATGCGGGTGTCGTGCCCATGGTGTCACACCCACTGAGCACCGGGGTGGCCCCTGAGCCTGGAGCCCCGATCGCCTCACAGTGTGACCAGATGCAGGGTGGGGACCAGACAGACAATGACACTGCGATCTTTGTAAATAAGCCTTCTTTTTAATTTTTTTTTTCTTTTCGTGAAAATCATAGAAGCAGTTCAAGTTCTTAGTAGAATTCAAGATAAGAATATACAGCTAGTTGAAAAATGAATAAAGATCACCCTTATATCTAGCACCTAGGGCCAACATTAATGTTGTAATATATATTCTTCCAGACTTTAAATATATGTGTATATTATACTTTTAACAGATTGCACTTTATATCCTTTTTTTTTCTTTTAAATAGAACTAGCATATATATAAAGTGCACTAATCTGAAGCATACAGCTTGATACATTTTTGCACAGGAATGTACTCATGTACCCCCTACCTGCTCCCCTCAAGGCTCACATTACCCAGGGAGGCACCCCTAAAACCCTCTCTGGAGAGTAGCCAGACCTTTGTGCCGACTCATTCATCAGCTTTCCTAGGCCAGAGGTCAGACCTCTGGGCCCACTCTTTATACACCCTTTCGTGAGATATGTGTTTGTGTGTAAACATCGCTCCTTCTCTTTTACCGTATCCATTGTATACACGAGCCACAACTTAGGATGGGTCCTTCTGCTTTTGGATGGTGGGTTGCTTGCAGCTCTTGGCCACTGTGAACAGAGGTGCTATGACCTTCCTTGCACATGTATTTTGGACACACAGCCTTGGCGTATCAGGCAGATGCTCTAACCAACGGAGCTACCCGGCCGGGGCTGCGTATGTATTTTGGGAAAAGTGTATACTCATTTCTATTGGCCTTACTCTGATACGTTAAGGAAAACAGGGCTTGGTCTTCAAGTGCAGGTATGGTTAGCTCTAACAGATGCCACACCATTTTTGGAGTGTCCTCACTGTTCCACAGCCTCACAAATTCCTGTCTTTTAAATTTTAGTCACCCTGGTGGGTGTGTAAAGGCTTTAAATTATGGGTATAATGTACATTTTTGCTGATAAAGATTTCTGTTGGGCACCTTTTCATATGCTTATTAGCGACTTAAATATCCTCTTTTGTGATTTTTCTGTTCAAGTCTTTGACCATTTTTAAAAAAATCAGGTAGATCTGTTATTACTGATTTGTGAGACTTTTTCATATATTCCGGATGTGGGTTCACTTTTGGATGGTTGGTTTGCAAATTTTCACTCAGTGGTGATATCGTTATGAACCGGAGTTCATAATGTTAATGTGGCCAATTTATCAAACTTTTTCTTTTCTGTTAATGCATTTTGTTACGTTAAGCAATATTTTCCAACTCAAGATGATGAAAATATGTCCCTATGTTTAAACCTTATGGTTTACCTTTTGCATTTAGATTAATGATAAATCTTGAACTAATTTTTTGGATATAGTTTGAGGTAGGATAAAAGTTTAGTTTGTTTTTTGCTCCATTGGGATATTTAGTTGCTTCATTTTCATGTACTGAAGAGCTTGCCCCATCCCTGCTGAATCTAGGGGACTTTTTACATAAAGCAAGTGACTTTGTGTATGCACATTTATTTCTGTATTTTCTGTTCTATATCATTGGCCTATTTACCCATCATTTCAGAAATATCAAATTGCCCTGATTATTATGGCTTTAGAGTAAGCCTTTATATCAAACCGTTTAAGTCTCCCAACTTTACTGTTCTTCCTAAAGATTGTCTTGCCTATTTTAGGTTCTTTGCATTTCCATGTAAAAATTTTAGACTTGACTTGTCAATTTCCGCAAAAACACCTGCTGGGATTTTGATTGGATTTGCATTCAAACAGGAGATCAATTTGAGAAGAACTGACATTTTCTAGATAATAATTTTTCTAATTCATTAACTTAGGGATAGTTCTCCCTGTTCTTTATTTCAGTCATGTTTTATACTTTTTCATGTAGAGGTCTTGCACTTAAAAACTATAAATTTATTTAAAGATATTTGATATTTTTGATGCTATGTTAACAGCATTTGACATTTTTTCCTAATTTTTTGTTGCTAGTATTTAGAAACAAACTGGACCCTTTATATTGATAATGTTTCCAGTGACCTTCTAGATTCTCCTATTAATCCTAAGAGTTTATTTTGGATTTTCTATATATGCACTTATGTCATGGTGAGTCATGACATTTTTATTTATTTTGCATCTGTCTACCTACTTCCCTATCCCTTAATCCACCCACTCAACCATCCACCCATCCATCCGGTCACTTTACCTCAAATGCTCTTACAGAAAACCTTCAGCACAATATCTAAGGATGATATTGAAGTGATGATAATGGGGAGCTGGAACCCAGAGGGAAAATGTTCACTATTTTAATATCAACAATGCTACTAACAGTAGGGTTTTCTTTTCTGTCTTATTCCTTTTTTGTTGTTGCTAATCCTCACCAAGGATATCTTTTTCCATTGATTTTTTAGAGAGAGTGGAAAGGAGGAAGGGAGAGGGAGAGAGACAAAGAGAAACACCAATGTAAGAGAGGCACATTGATTGGTTGCCTCCTATACGCACCCCGATAGGGACCAGGGATGCAACCCAGGTACATGTCCTTAGCTGAGAATTGAACCCACAGCCCTTTTGTGCACTGGCCGACACTCTAACAACTGAGCAACACTGTCCAGGACTGTAGGGTGTTCTTTTTCCCAATAAATACTCTTTATCATATGTAGGAGATCCTTATTATTCCCATTTTTTTGAGCATTTTAATCATGAATGGGTATTGGATATTATCAAATGTTTTCCTTCATGTATTGAGCTAGTCCTATGGCTTTGTCCTTTCCCCTGTTAATGCAATGAATAACATTTATTACTGAAATATTAACTCACCCCTTGAATTCCTGGAGTAACCTCTCTCTGGTTATGATATCTTTTTACTCTCCCTGGATTCAAATCACTTATGTTTTGATTAGGATTTTTTACATCTTATATTCAGGATAGATATTGGACTATAATGTATCTTTTTCTTGTGTCTTTGTCATTGTTTGTTGTCAGGGCCGTCTTGCACTCAGAAAATTAACTGGCAGGTGTTCTCCTTTGTTCTCAGCTCTGAGTATTATTTTTTCAGATGGATGTTATTATTATTATTACTATCTTAAATATGTTTTTATTGGTTTTTAGAGAGAAGGGAAAGGAGAGAGTTAGAGAGATAGAAACATCAATGAGATAGAAACATCATTGATTCACTGCCACCTGCACACCCCCAGCTGGGGATCGAGCCCGCCACCCAGAAATGTGTCCTGATTGGGAATCGAACCAGCAACCTCCTGGTGCATACGCCGACCCTCAGCCACTGAGACACATTGGCCAGGCCATCTTTAAAGGCCTGGAAAAACTAAGCAGTGAATCTACCTGGGACCTAGTTTTCTTTATGAGAAGGTTTCTCACTGTTGATTCAATTTTTAAACAGATACAGCACTATTTAACTTTTCTATATTTTTCATGCTAGTTTTTTTAGGTTGTGTTCTTTAAAAAGTTTATTCTTTTTATCTAAATTTACAAATTCTGTGATATCAAATATTCCACAAGAGCCTTCATTCTCTTCTTCAGGTCTGTAGGACTTAGTAACGCTCCCCTTTTCATTCATGATATTGGTAAGTTTCTTCTCCTTTTGCCTCACATGTCTGGTACGGGATTTTAAATGTTATTAATATTTTTAAATAACATGATTTGACTTTGATTTCCTATATGGCAAATCTTCCTATTTCACTGCTTTCTGCTCTTGTCTTTGTTATTTATTTTCTTCAACTTCAATTGGAAATTCTTCCAGATCCTTGAGATGAGAGTTTAGATAACTATGTCAATCATTTCTTCCTGTCTTCTTTCAATATGTCATACATGTAGGGCTGTAAATTCCCCCTCTAAACACTGTTTTAGTTTCATTCCCTAATTCTTAATATTCACATTTTCATCATCATCCAGTTCAAAATATTTTCCTTTGTAAATTAATCTTTACCCATGGGTTATTGTTGCTTAATATCTAAACATTTATGTGCTTTCCTATTAATTGTCCGTTATTTATTTTTACTTTCGTTTCATCATTAGAGAAGAAGCTCTGTATGCTTTTAGTTATTGAAATTTGCTGAGACTTGTTTTATGGCCCCGAAGATTGATTTATTTTGGGAAATGTTCCATGTACACATACAGAGACGGTGTATTCTGTCACAGTGTGTGCAGTGGTCTGTATATGCCATTAGGCACAATTCATAAATCATCTTGCTGAGTTTTGCTTGTTTAATTAGTGTCCTTTCATTCCAGTTTGAATACCTCCTTTCAGCACTTCCTGTAATGCAGCTGATAAATGCCCTCAGCGTTTGTTTGTCTGGGAAAGTTTCTCTTTCCTGTACATCAAACCTTGGTTCTCCAATGTCTCCCATCAGTTCTTGACCATGTTGTTCACAGAAAAAAGGTCTTGGTTGTTGAACCAAATTTTGGTTTGTTGTTGTTTTTTTTTTTTAAAAAAATATATTTTATTGATTTTTTATAGAGAGGAAGGGAGAGGGATAGAGAATTAGAAGCATCAATCAGCTGCCTCCTGCACAACTCCAACTGAGGATGTGACCACAACCAAGGTACATGCCCTTGACCAGAATCAAACCGGGGACCTTTCAGTCTGCAGGCCGATGCTCTATCCACTGGGCCAAACCTGTTAGGGCCAAACTTTGGTTTTTGATCTGACAACCCACTGGTGCTGATACCTCAGCATGATAAAAACGTCAGCCAACAAGAGAGAATGCTTTTGTTGCTGGAGAAATCCATGATTAGCACAATTTTAAAGCATAAATAGGCCATCAAGAGTGCTACTGTTGCTGAGGGTGAGAAAGTGCTCACAAAACAGCAATCACAGGAAACTGAATAGGTAGAAAAACTGTTGGAGATTGGATAAGGAAAGAAGTTAGCGGGTGATTGCATTTTGGAGGCGATCATATGTGAAAAAGCGAAGATACTGCCCCCCTGGAATGAGTGCTGAAAGTGATTCGTTTAAGGCTCATAGAGGGCGGTTCCATAAATGTAAGAAAAGAAGTGTTTGTTTATAGATTAAACAGTCCACTAAGCATGCACTGCATATGAGAAAGGTTAAAACAGAACCATCCGTGGGCCTGGAATGGATTAATTCAATTCACATGATTTCTAATGGGGATAAAATGATTTGGTTTTCAAACAAATGGCTTCTCGAACAGCCTCCTGGAACAAATTAGGTTTGAGAACGGAGGTGCCACTGTATTCCTGAATGATAACTTCACTATGCGAAGTATTCGTGGCTGGCGTTACCTCCTCAGCAATTTGAATACACCATCCCACTCTGTCTTGGCCTGTAAGATTTCTTCTGAGAAATCTGCTAATAGCTTTATTGGCATGGGGATGGGAAGTCCTTGTGTGTGATGTTTTTTCTCTTGTAACTTTAGAATTCTCGTTTTGTTTTAACTGCAGTTTATTACAATGTGGTTGGAGAAGACATTTTTTGAGTTGAAATGTTTGGGGAGCCTATGAGATTTATGAACTTGGATGTTTAAATCTCTCTCCAGATTTAGGAAGCTTTCAGCCATTATTTTTTTTTTAAATAAGCGTTCTGCCCCTTTCTCCCTCTTTCTCCTCCTGGGACTCTAAATGCACAGGTTTTTCTTCTTAACTGTATCCCGAAGTTCACATGGGCGTTCTTTATGCTTTTATTCTTTTTCTTTTCTTCTTCTCTGACTGGATAGCTTAAAATGATCTGTCTTAGAGGTCACAGATTCTTTCTTCTGTTTGATCCAATCTGAAGCCGATGCTCTCTCCTAAACTTTTCACTTCAGTCATTATACTCCTTCGCTCCAGAATTTGCTTGGTTATTTTTTAATGATTTTTATCTCTGTTAAATTTCTCATTTTGATCATTAGTTTTTCTGATTTTGTTGAATTGTCTTTCTGTGTTTTCTTGTAGCCTCCCATGCTTCCTTAAAACAACCATTTTTGAATGATTTATTGGGCAAATCACAGATCTCCATTTCTTGTGGTTGGTGACTGGGAAGTTGTGTGCTGTGGGTGGTGTCGTGTTTCCTGGATCTTCATTTCCTTGATGTCTTGCGCGCCTGTCTTTTAATTTAAAGAGGCAGTCACCTCCTCTATGCTTCAGTGGCTGGCGGAGGGAGAGAAGGGCCTTCTGTCAGCCCTGCGAGGGCTTCCGAGACCTTTTCCGTGGTGGGAATGATGTACACGCATGTTCCCGCTTGGCTGGTAATTCTTAAAAGTGTCTGACTTCTCTCGATCCTGCAAAGCCAGGCTGATGGCCTCCTGTCGGCTTTCTGAGGTTGGCGCTAATGTTCAAGTCCGTGCTGTGGCCTTGCTGTCATTGGCCTCAGCCTTGACGCTGCTCAGCCCTGAGATTTCCCAGAACATCCTTTTCGGTCCCTTCCTCTGGCAGCCCGAGTGCCCTCATTGGCTGGAGACAAGCCCCTGGCGCTCCTCACGTACCCTGTTGGCGGCCCCCAGATCCATGGCACTCTGTTGTACTGCAGCCTCAGGCGCTTTCATCCATGCACACCTTCCCGGATCGATGGCGGGTTGTTAGGGTGGTGGAGGCCACGTGTCCTGTGCTGTGGACCTGCCACGCCCCATGCAGAGAGCAGGTCACTGGCTGTGGGTACCAGAGCAGTCTGCTCCTCAGAGGGCCACTGTGATGGGGTGCCCGAGCCTGTCTGCCCATCACAGGCCGGCCAGCACAACCATAACCTGTAACCCATGGCGTCACCAGCCTCTCCAGGCTCCGAGCTCCATCTGCTTAGATTTTATGAGGTGTCTGTGTTCTGCAAAGGGGACTCATTCGAATGAATTATGTTTGCAAGGCTGACTGGAGGATCTGCAGTGCGGGCTGCCTCCAGGCCAGGCTGAGGGGAGAGGGGTGTCCCGTCATTTTGTAGGGGAGCCCTTCCCCTTCCTCTCATATTCTACTGGCCACTCGCAGACGTTCCCCCCTCTTCCTGGGGCTCTGCATCCCGGGCCTTCATCATCAGAACCAGTGGATGGAGGGAGTTGCCAGGCCTCAGGGCTGGTCCCAGAACAGGGCGGGGCGTGCCACCTCTTGGCAAGCAGTTTGCATCAGCCGGAGGCTGTGGAAAGGTTCCCAGAGCCCAGGTCCCCAGGCAGCCGTGTTGGCTCTAGCTCTGTGACGAGGCGGCAGCCAAACCTACTTGGACTTTTAAATTTAATTTAATTTTTCTCTTGCTTTGAAGCAGCTGCATTGGGTTCACCCCCGGCTGGAAGCTGTGTGCGCCATTTGGGGCCTCGGGGTGTGCTGGCGAGCGGGGCTGGGACCCGGCAGGCTGCCAGGCCTTTGTTCTGAGTCATCGGGAGCCAGGCGGCTCGGTCTCTAACCACCAGGGGCCGTCACTGGCCTCTGTGACGCCTCCACTTCAAAAGGCCGTTGGGTTTGTGCGAATCCGTGTGAAATGTGCTCAAAGTCAGGGCCTGTTCTCTGAGAGCAAGCGCCCCTTTCCTGGGAGAGGCAGGGCGGCCCTGCCCCTGGGGGCAGCCCTGAGAGCTGCTCTCTGATCGCAGGAGAGTGCCCTGACGTCATTACTGTCATTACCATCATCATAGCTGCTCTGATCCATTAACGCCTGTGCTCAGCTGGTGCCCTGTCCTGACCTGACCCCCCCCCGGCCGGCCCCCAAGGCTGCTTCCCTCTGAGGATCCGTCGGGCACCGCTGTGTCCTTGAAATTGCCTCCCTAGCGGGTTGGCCGGAGCTGAAGGGCCGGTGGGGGCTCTGGGCTCTGGGCTCTGTGCAGGCGGCGTGGAGGGTCCTCTGCTTCAGGGCGGAGCCCCCGAGCTGACCCAGCCCGCCCGACACCTCGGGGCCACCTCCCTCTTGACCAGGACCGTGGGCTGGACCTCCTCCGGGTGACGCAGAGCCAGGCTGCGCTGTCCAGTGCTGCTCAGGCTCCGCATTCCAATGGACGGGCGTGGCCTCCCCAGCGCCGGGCCCGAGCTGCTTTGTAATATGTTTCTGTGACTTGTTTGCTGAGGGCAGGGAACTCAGGTCCATAAAGCCACAGTCAGTGGATCAGTGGACAATTGCTGTGGGGACACCCCTGGTGCCTACAACCCCAACTCCCCTCTGATTTCAGCCCCAGCGGCTGTGGAAGGCCCTGGGACAGCTCCGGCCGCTGGTGTGGCCGCGTTTCACCTGGAGCAGGCGCTGCTCCCGGGGCCCGGCTGTGGCCTAGACTGTGGGGCAGGTGACTCCCAGCGCGGAGGGCACCTGCTGTCACCTCTCTCCAGGTGCGCAGCTTCGGGAGGGTGTGGGGACTCTCCCTGCTGGTGTGTCCCCTTCCCTGTCCTCCTCCCCAGCAGAGCATCCGTTTCTGAGTGCCCGCCTGCGTTTCTGCCTTCGGGGAGCCCCACCTGAGACACTGCGTCAGGTAAACACCCAAGTGGGGGCTCCTGGGCGGCCTTGGGAACTCAGGCGCTGGAGGGAGCTTTCTGAAGGCCACAGGGGGGAGCTCCAGGGTCAGGAGTGGTGGGGTGTCTGCCCTGGAGGGGCAGGGCCCGCTCACAGGGTTGGCATCAAGGTTCTGTTCCTGCAGCAGCACCCACCTTCCTGCTGCCCCACCCTGAGCCGAGTCACATGGCTTCTACCTCTTTCCTTCCCGAGAGAGGCCCTGGCAGGGGGCCTGGGGTGGGGGAGCCCAGAGCGGGGGCTGGTCCCCAGTGACTGTTGTTTCCTGAGCCTCCCCCACCGCGGCCTCCTCTATGCAGTGGCCTGCAGGCCAGAGGGCACAGTTGCTGGGCTCCCCCTGCCCTGACCGCGGGTGGAAACAGATGTCTGTTCCCAGGATTTTTACACCTGACCCAACCTGTGGGTCGCGACCCCTTTGGGGGTCGAACGGCCCTTTCCCAGGGGTCGCCTAAGACCATCGGAAAACACATATATAATTACATATTGTTTTTGTGATTAATCACTATGCTTTAATGATGTTCAATTTATAACAATGAAATTGGGGGTCACCACAACATGAGGAACTGTATTAAAGGGTCGCGGCATTAGGAAGGTTGAGAACCACTGATTTAAGTAATGAAAACCCTGTTAAAGAAGGGACTCTTAAGAAGTCATCTTTGCACACCTCTGCCCGGGGCCCCATCCTGGGCACCTCATTACGGCCGGTTTCCAGCCAGGCCATGAGGTGTGACTACAGCTGCGATTCTCAAAGGGCCCGGGCTCGTGGGGCTTTCTGTTTTCGCTGCCGTGCGAGGCCCTGGTTTCCCCCTGAGCAGCTGAATCACGAAGCCCTGCGAGCGCCGTACTCACATCTGCAGGGGCCGCGCATGTGCCATGGCGGCGTTTTTGTGCAGCGGCAGGAGACAACGCCGTGTTAAATGCCAAGACGTGTGCAGAAATGCCGTTGGATTTGTCATGTTGCTGTTGCCTTAAATTTTGCGGTTTGAGGACGCCTGCATTAGTACTGTGAGTTCACGTGGTGGGAAAAGGCAAGAACAGTATCTCGTATCGAATGAAAGCCAAGCAAACGACACGTCTCTGTCGTGGTTGCTGCTCTGCCCGACCCCTGGGCTGGACGGTCCCGCTGTTTTTCCAGAGAGCACGTGTGATGGCCGCGCACACTCGCTTTAAGACCTACTTCCTCACTCTCACCTCTGGGGCCGCTCCTTGTGCACGATGCTGAACTGGCCGGGAGTAATGCCTGTGGGTAGCAGATGAGCTCACGTGAGAAGCTCTGATGTTTGAGACCCTCTCCCAGGAAACACACACATGTTATACATGGCCTGTTGAGAATGAGGGCAGGGGGCCGGGTGCCAACCAAAACCCACTGTGTTATCCCAGCTGAAAAGCAAGTTCCCGACCCGCGAGAAAGAAGCCTGCTGGTGAGAACCACGGATTGTTCTATGCAAACACAGTCAGGGTGTCCTATACCGTTCAGAGCCGCAAATTAAAAAAAAAAAAAATGAGTAAGATGAAAAAAGAAAACCCACCACGACTCTGAAGAAGGGAGGCAGCCTTGATGAGCCTTGAGAGCCGTGACGGTGTTTGACATCCGTAAGAATTTCCCATGAAGGGGACGCTGCTTAGCATAATCGCTGCCCGGCTCCCTGCGAGCCTCCCGCGTATGCGCCTCGGTGTGGGCGCCCTCCTCTGCTCTGTTGGGACCCTGGTTCGGGAATGGGCGGAGCCAGTGTCACACCAGCTGCCTCTTCCCGCAGCCTTGGTCAGGGGCGTCAGCGCTCCGGGAAGGTAACGCTTCCGCACCCCTGTGGGCCCTCTTCTCTGTCGGGAACTCGATCTAACTTGGCGTGTGTGTGAGAGTGTGTGAGTGTGTGAGCACGGGTATGAGTGTGTAAGCATAGGTATGAGTGTGGGAGCGTGTGTGTGAGTGCATGTGAGCATGTATATGAATGCGGGAGCGTGTGCATGCATGTAAGTATGTATATGAGTGTGTGAGCATGTGGATGCGCGTGGGAGCATGTGTGCACACATGTGCGAGAGTGTGGGAACATGCGTTCATGCATGTGAGCACGTACAATTGTGCGGGCACACATGGGTGTGAACACATGTACGTGAGCATGTGTATGGGTATGTGAGCACATGTGTGAGTGTTTGAGCATACATGTGAGCACATGTGCAATCGTGTGAACACATGTATGGGTGTGTGAGCACATGTGTGGGTGTGGGAGTCCTGGTCCTGTAGGAGTGACGGGGTGGAGGATGAAGATGATGTGCAGGAGCGGGAAGGAGTGGGTGATCTGTAGATAAGCTGGGTTTGAGGTGCCTGCGGGACGTCCAGTCCGAGGCTGGACGTGCGGATCTGGACCTGTGGAAAGCTCGGGAATAAACGTGGCACTAAGCATCGGCCCAGGGTGGCAGATGAGGTCATTTGGGCGCAGCGGGTAGAGGGTGCAGGTCAGGGCTCCTGCAATGCCAGCAGCGTGCAGAGGAGGCTCAGAGGCTGAGCCACACACTCAGGTCCTCCCCTCCGTGGTGGGGGAGCTGGGAGTAGTGCCAGGGTCCCCCAACTTCCCCGGGGATGGCTCCATACTAGCGGCTTTAGATTTAGGAGGGACCTTGGGAGTCACCTTCTCAGAGCTCTGGCTCAATGGATTCCTAAGTCTCAGTGTCCTTATCGATGAAGGTGACATAGGTGCCCTCCTCCCAGAGTGGCGAGGTGTCCACGAGATGACAGGTGTAAAACGCCAAGTACAGTGACCGCCGTGGGAAGCACTGAGAGCGGGGTCGCCTCTGCTTCCTCAGGATGGTTCCAGCGGCTTCCGGAGCTTTCGGGACAGATGGACGTAGCTTAGGGAATCTCTCTGCTGGGCTCCTCGGCCCCGCAGTGGGCTCTCCTCAACGGCTGAGCCGGGGTGTGTGTGTGGGGGGTTAAGACCTCCTTGCTGCCTGTCTGCTCCGGAACCCGGGCTGTCCCCTAGCCAGGGCTGCCCCGGAAAGCGATGCCACCTGCTCACCTTTCCTCTGCAGGATGGAAGGGCAGGGGGAGAGGAAAGGCTGAAGGGTTTTCATTACTGGGAGGGAAACGTTCCATCTGCCCTCCATCGGTGCGGGTCACCCTCACCCCGAGTTCACAGGGCCACCTGCCAAGCCATTATGGACCTTCTCTCTGGATGTGGAGTTCTCAGAAGAAAACACCTGGAGGGTAGAGTTGAACCCTCAGGAAAATCTGGTGGAGTTACTTTTAGGTGCTGACGTATGAAGGCATATGACACACTCACGTGAAGGGAACCGCTGATCTCAGACGTACATCAACACAGGACAAGACCATTCGGGGGGCGTGTCCAGCACACGTGCTGCTAACAAGTACTATCTAGGACAGTGATGGCAAACCTATGACACGCGTGTCAGAGGTGACATGTTGATTCTTTTGGTTGATTTTTCTTTGTTAAATGGCATTTAAATGTATAAAATAAATATCAAAAATGTAAGTCTTTGTGTTACTGTGGTTGCAAATATCAAACAATTTCTATATGTGACACGGCACCAGAGTTAAGTTAGGGTTTTTCAAAATGCTGAGACGCCAAGCTCAGAAGGTTCGCCATCACTGGCCTAGTATGTGTCCAAGTCATTGGGACCCTTTGCAACCTCAGACCACGCGTCTCTTTTTTGTTTTGCTTTGTTAATCCTCACCTGAGGATATTTTTTCCATTGATCTTTTAGAGAGAGCAGAAGGGAGGGAGAGGGTGGGAGAGACAGTCACTGTAGGAGGCTGTGACAGTGTCGGGAGATAGACCATGAGGGCTTGGCCCAGAGCAGGACTCGAGGACAGAGAGCGAGGGACAGATTCGGGGCAGTTTGGGGGCACCTTTAGCTGAATGTGGGGAGTCAAGGAGATGGAAAGGGCCACTGGGGATTTGCGTTTGGACACGTGGCTGGGTGGATGGGTGGATGGATGGTGGTGGGGGCACATAGGACGAGCAGGTGAGGAAGGGGTGCTGAGCGCACGCCGCAGCTTGGGTCTGGGGCCCGGGTGACCTATGGGCTCAGTGCAGGGAGCTGTCGGGGCTGCAGGCATGGCTTTGGGTCTCCAAGTCTTTGGGTCTGGAAGTGAAGGGAGTGTGGAGGGATGGAGCGGCCATCTCGCCCGCGCTTTCCTGTTTGCAGCTCCTGTAATTTTCATTCTTATCTTGCTTTCAGCTCTTCTGTCTGCTGGTGGTGGACGTTTTGTCTCGTGTATTTTGACGCTGGGTTAGGAGCGCGGATGCTTGCATTGTGCCCTGTGTCGCATTCCTGGCGAATTATGCGTCGCTCCCCTCGTCCTGAGAGCACTCCTTGTTCTGCCGTCTGCTTTGTCTGGTATTAATGCAGCCGACCAGCCGGCTTTCTTCCCATTAGTGTTTACACATTGTATCTTTCCCATCTTTTGCTTTTCTTTCAAATATAGCCCATATTAAACATGTACAAGTCTAGATATGTCTTTATGCTTACAATGTGTTTCTTGTGGGCAACAAATATTTTGGTCATGCTTCTTTGTTCCATCTGGTCATCACTGTCTTTTCATTGTTGTTGTGTTTTTTCCCCCCAAGACCACTGGCATTGAATGTAATTATCCGTAATGTTCCATTTAGAACCATATTGTTACTTGCTTCTTTTTTCCCCTCCAATTACCTCGGTGTCCTATTTTCTTAACGGCTCTTCCTCCCTCCCGGCTCAAGTCCCTTCGGTTCTGCCCTGCTGCGTGCTTTTCTCTCGGAATAACGTGTTCTTAGCGTGTCCCTGAGCACGCTCCATGCTCCGGTTACTGGCATGCTTCGTGTGAGCGAGTCTCATCTCCATTAGGTGGCGGGTCCTCCAGCCCGGGGGCCAGGCTTCCGTATCGTCTGTGTTCCCCACAGCACCTGGCAGGTGGAGGTCTACAAGGACCCACTACCAGCCAGGGTGGCCTAGTCATGGTTGCTTCATTCACCGAAGATGCTGAATGATATTGGAGGGACATCATGCAATTGCCAACAAGCACATAGGATCCAGGGGCTGTCCACCTCCAGCTCCCCCTTAGTCCCCATGACATCGGCATGAAACGCCTGGTTTTCTCAGTTTTTCAGTTCACCCTGCCCTTCCCTCTCGTTGGTCCAGAGGTGCTGTCCTAGTAGCTCCACTCATGGTCCCCTTCTTTGTTTGTACCCTTCTCTGCTGATCCGAGTCACTCACACCACCAAGCTGAGCTCTGATGGACTTCTGTGCCCTGAGTGTCTGGCGTATCCACCCGTCTTCCCACCCACCCACCCATCCCCCCACCCATCCATCCATCCATCCATCCATCCATCCATCCATCCCCCCACCCCCCTACCCATCCCCCCCACCCACCCATCCCCCCACCCTCCCACCGATCCACCCATCCATCCATCCCCCCCCCACCCACCCATCCATCCATCCCCCCACCCATCCATCCATCCATCTTTCCATCCCCCCCATCCATCCATCCATCCCCCCACCCACCCACCCATCCCCCCACCCATCCCCTCACCCATCCCCCCCCACCCTCCCACCCACCCATCCCCCCAGCCAGCCACCCACCCATCCCTCCACCCATCCCCCTGACACCACCAGCCCCGTGCTTCCCGTGCAGGCCTTTCTCGCTGACTCCCTGTCTTAGACAAAGGAATCGTTTCCACATGAGATCCACCCTCAAGGTCACTCCCTCCTTCTTTCCCATCTGCTCAGTCACCGAGTCCTGTCTTTCTCTTGCGTCATCTTCTGCTGTTGTCTCCACCACCACTGACCACTCTCTCCGGACCAGAGCAGGGACCTGAGCCCGAGCTCTCTGTACCTTAGGGGCCTTTCCTTGCCCATGTCAGCCCCAGCCTGGACTCGTGCACCCCATCCCCCCGCCCTCGGCCATCCTCTGTTCTCCCCTCTGCCTTCAGTGGGACCGAGCGCTCTGTCCCGCTTTCCCGCGCTCCCACTCCCACGCTGCTCTCCCCTGTCCTCCGAGGTCAGGAGACCCTCCCGACAGCGACCGCGCTTACACCCCACTGTCCCTTGTTGCCCACATCTGTCCCGCCTCTTAGGAGGGAACCTCTTGGTGGCGGGGCCTGGCCTCTCCCTGTTTGCAACGTGGTGGCTGCTTAGGACAGTGATGGCGAACCTATGACACGCGTGTCAGAGGTGACACGTGAACTCATTTTTTGGGTTGATTTTTCTTTGTTAAATGGCATTTAAATATATAAAATAAATATAAAAAATATAAGTCTTTGTTTTACTATGGTTGCAAATATCAAAAAATTTCTATATGTGACACGGCACCAGAGTTAAGTTAGGGTTTTTCAAAATGCTGACACGCCGAGCTCAAAAGGTTCGCCATTACTGGCCTAGGACGTTCTTGCGCCCAGCAGGGCTCTTGCTGGGACCCTTCTGCTGGCCTTGGAGCGAGAGTCCTACGGGGAGGGGCACACTGACCAGCTCCCACTCCTGCTGCTGCCACAGGAGCCTCTGAACATTCAAGAGGTTCACCTTCCTACTTGGCCCTTTTCCTCCCCACGCAGGGGCACAGCCCCGCCCTGTGCTCCAAGAAAACGGCGCCAAGTCTGAGATAGCAACAGAGAAGTTCATGGAGGCCTGCAGCTGTGGGGGCCCCTTCGTCGGGGAGCGGGGGGCTGGTGTGTTATTAATACTTTCATCTCAACTGGGGAAAGAAATGCAAACAAATAAACAAGGAAAGCAGGAAAGGGTTTGGTCACTGCAGAGCCGCCGCGAGGCCTGACCCGCGGCGACGCTGGGAGGTGTTTCAGGATGAGAGCGCTTCTTCCCCTGAGAATGGGACCCCGGCACCAGACACCAGGGTTGTCTTGCCAGTTTAATGCTCACTTTCCAGGGGGCTGACTCCTCTGTGGAGCCAAGGGTCTTGCATTTGCCCAGCAGCTGATTTGAGGGCGGGAAAACAGCCCGGTCCCGTCGCATTAGCCACCGGGACGTTTCATCCGGGCTGTTCTGCGCTGCTGCGGTGCTGACCCGCGGGCGGAAGCCAGCGTGACACCCCAAAGTGCTCTGGGTGTCCCCGTTCTGCCTTCCTCAGGCTTCAAACCTCGGTGCCCTGATGCCAGTCCCTGGGGATGAGCAGCCCTGAAGGCACACACTGCTGGTCCGAGGCTGCAGGGCCGCGCATGGCGCTGGAGGCAGCATTTGCGATCCTAGCTGCTGACAGTCCCTGGGGGCCGAGTTGTATCAGAAAATCCATTAAGCACTTAAAAGATTAATTTTCCTTATGACTGCTAGTTAGTAAATATTATCTTTTCTATCAGCCTGAACCGTGATATGACGAATGGGAACACTTTAACTTATTTTAGCTTAACTTAAAAGCTTTAATTGTGGCAATCCTTTGCATGGTTATCAGCATTGTAAGAGGACTGAGGCAGACTATTTTTGGGGGTTGGTTTATGCAAACAGTTCTAAATGGCTCAGGGGACGTGCACCTCCGCTCCTGGGTGCAGGCGTAGAGACGGGGGCACTGAGTCTCACGGGAGAGAGTTGCTTGGGATCCCGACCTGGTTCAGGCAGCACCTCCCAGGGTTAGAACGGTCCTGGAGGACTCAGTGTTCCGTCTGTCCGTTCATTCAGTGAGGCTGATGCGCTCTTTCCTTTTGGTGATATTAATTTTTTAAAAATTTATTTCCATAAGCACTGGGTGTATGTATCTAAGGTGTACAATGAGTTGATATACACATACATACGTATGCATAGTGAAGTGATTTGAGATGAAATCAGTCAAGCTAATGAACAGATCTTTTCCCAGGTACCATTTTTGTTGTGTGATGAAATTACCCTCTTAGCACATTTCCAGTACCGAGTAGAGCATTACTAACAGTCAGCATCTGTGCATTAGATCTCTAGCCTAGACTATGTGTCCTACATAACTGCAGCTTCGTACCCTTTGGCCAGCATCTCCCGAGGCCCCCCACCTCCCTTGGTAACCACCCTCTGCTCTCTGGTCTAGGGAAATCGACGTGTGTAGAATCCACATGTGAGTGAGACCATGCAGTATTTTTCTTTCTGTGTCTGGCTTATCTCACTTGGCATGAGCTCCAGGTCCATCCATGTTATTTATCTAAATGGCAGGGTTTCCGCCTTCAAGGCTGAAATAGTCCGCGGTGTGCCTGTGCACGTGCGAGTGCACACACACGTGTGCATCACAGCTTTACCGCTCACCTGTCGGTGGGCACTAGGTGTGTCCACACCTTGGCTGTTGTGAGTGACGCTGCAGTGAACGGGGGGTGCAGCTGTCCCTCTGAGGAGCCGATTCCATTTCCTTTGGGTAAATACCTGGGAGACAGGTGGCTGAGTCCAATGGGAATTCTACTCTAAGTCTTTTGAGGAACCTCTGTGCTGTTTCCCAAGTGAGGCTCCTTTCAGTGCTGGCTGGTGTGGGGCAGAGAGTGGTCTCTGTCCCCTGGACCCACCTGCAGGCTCTCGTGCCTGAGGACACTTCCAGCTGCAGAGCCTGGACGTCGAGAGAACGCGTGCTGGTCTGGTTCGAACAAACCGAGTCTTCCGTCCCGTAGGGAGCAAGTGTGAGGTGCTCTGGGCGAGGGGCCCTGGGAACTTCCGCAGCCCCCACACTCTCAGGCTTGGTGGACTGTTAGTTATGACACTTTCATCCCGATCCCCCTCCAAGTCTCATTCAGAAGCCTCTGCCGAATGGAGGCACGTCACGTGGGAGATCCAGGAGGAGGAGCAGGCCGTGGCAGCGTTGTCCACAGTGTTTCTCTCTTCCTGATGCCGAATTTTGGCAGAACTTCGTGTTGGCCGGTTTCCTGTAACGCTGTGCACGCTCACTGTCTGTCCATTGCACGTCCCCTGAGAACGATCCCAGCCGTACTTGTAGTCAATTGAAGTTACAAGCGTAAGAGGAACTCCATGTGCACTTTACGTGATGAAAAGTGCGAGGGCTTGGCCTTGCCTTCAGTCCTGGCGCTGGCGCTTCCTGGCTGGGTGACCCTGAACCACCCAGGCCCTCCGAATCCTCATCTACACAGCGGCAGGGAGCAGACGGTCGCCCTCAGGGGAAGGCTTAGAGGAGTGGATGACAGGGGGCTGCCCCGTGGGTAGGCAGTGCTGGCCCGCAGCAGGCCCGGGCCAGTGCTCCGTGTGGGGTTGGCCACCAAGAGCTTGGGTTCTAGGGAGACAGACCTCAGCTGTGAGGCAGCTCCCGGACCACCAGCTGCACATCTAGGCCAATGGTGAGGCCCTGGACTCCTGTCCGCTTCCCTAGCGCCTTGGCCTGAATGCCCCTCGGACTGAGAGTCCCAGAATCGCCCAGTCCTTGGGCCTCACGCTGCCTTTGGGCTGTTGGAAGCCGGGCAGGACGAGTGACTCGCCCAGAGTGGTCTGCACCTCCTCCCGTGGGCTCCCCAGTCTGGCATAGAAGATGCCTTATGGCTTTTGCCTCGGGCCGCGTTTCACTCCCCCTTTGCCCCAGGCCACCGCAGAGCTTAGCTGCACTGTCCCACTGCGTCCTCGTGGGCGTGACCCCTACAGTGCGGCAGGCAGACACATCGCCGGTGACATTATTTCTGCTTCAGGAACAATTGACCGTGCCTGCTAGGATGCGGGGTGGGTTTTTAGAAACAGGACTGAAGTAGAAAGCACACCCTGTCCAGGGAGAAGAGAGAAGAGGTCCTATGGCCCGGGAGCACCCTGCCAGCCAGGCCCTGTGGTGACGACAGATGTGCCCCCGGGAACGGGGGTTTGTGGCACCAGGGGCCGCACTCCGGGCAGGTGCCGGGCTGGCGGCCCAGGCTCCTCCCGTGCTGAGTTCTGGGAGCATCGTCTCTCAGCCGGGCCAGATGTGCCCGCCTCCAGGCTCCGTCTGTTCCTCCCTGTCAGGGTTGCTGGAGTGAGCACGGCTGTTTGAAATGCTGCCCCGAGCACATGGGGCCCCTCTGGTTTCCGAGGGCGGCCGAGTCAGCGGGGCCGCATCACCTCACAGCCTCTCCCAGGTCCTCGGGCTGTGCCAAGCCGGAGAACCTGCCAGCTGGCTCAGGGAGAGGCTGTGAGGTGAGTCACGGTGTCTTAGACAAAATGAATGTCACTTTCCATTTCCTGCCAGGCCCGGGACAGGTGACTGCTGGCCCCCACCTGCTGGAGGACAGGGTCCCGTCCGCTGGAGGCTGCTCGCGCCCCCGAGCGCGTGTGTGCTCTGAACGGGCTGCTTTGCTGGGGCGTCCTGTCTGTGGGTGAGCCATCCATGGTGGCTGTGGGAGTTCACCCTGAAAACAGCAAACTGGGGGGCCAGCCCCAAACAGAGCTCCGTCTGCAGGGAGGCCCCGCACCTGCCGGTGGAGGCAGTCCTCGCCCGGGTCCGCTCCTGTGTGCCCGTACATGCCCCCTCCGCTGGTCTCATGTTGGTCTGCAAGGCAGAGAGCATGGTGCGCTGACGCCCGCCGCCTGCCCCTCAGGAGGGAGCGAAGCTCAGCTCGTGTGCAGGAGGGAGGGGTCGCTCCTCTCGGAGGAAAGATGAGACGTACGGCCGGACTCCCTCCTTCCCTCACCTGAGCCCTTCTCAGTGGGTTTCTGACATCATCCGAGCTGCCCGCACACACGTGCTCTCTGGGGCTCTGGGTGCCTCACGTGTTTAGTCCCAGGTCTGTATTTAGTGGACTTGCCACTCACCACCAGCCTGGTCACCGGGGCCTGGCCCGCCTCCGCCCTCGGAACTCGCTGGGGCCCCGCCCTGCACCCAGGCCTTGCACCTGGCGCCGGAGGCCCTTTCTCTGTGCGATGTCTCATGAGCGTCCAAGCAGTGATTCCTCTGGAGAAAAGAGTCTCTTCCCACGTGAGCGCGTGGCGTTTCCTGGCGTTCCCAGAGCCACCCAGAGCCACGGCTTTGAGACCAAGCTGCGAGCTGCTCATGCCGCACTAATTCCCACATGGAGATTGCGTTTCTTGTTTACTTTCCTAAGAATTTCACGTTTAGCCAGAGGCTCCGCTGAAGGAATTTTAAACAGCCTCTGAAAGCTGGAAGGATGGGTTGGGAATAAAATGACCGCTCGGCGTCAGCTAGCGCCGTTGCTTGATAAGCGTGTCATTGAGTGGAGGGGCAGGGTCCCGACGAGAGGTGATCTCGGGCGCGGGGAGAATGCTGATTTCATCGGACACGCCTCTCCAGATGAGCTGGTGGTGAAGGGGCAACCTGAGGGCCAGGCAGGACCCGTTGCGAGGTCAGCATGTGATTCCGAGCCCCAGTGTTGGCTGGGTGTTTCAGTGGCCGGGGATTGTGCCACCTGCTGGGCGCTGTTTCACCGGGAAGACACGGAAGGCACAGAAGGCACGGTGGGGACAGACAGCTGGAGAGGCAGGGCCAGGCGGACCCTGTGGGAAACCACTTTCTAAGGGTAATAAATCCAGGACAACAGTGTTCTCCCACCCAGAGAACACACCACGTGGTGACAGGTGTGAGCTCGATGGAGGAAGGGCAGGAGAGGCGTGGAGCGAACCACTGCCTGCTGAGTTTAGACGTCACCCCTGAGACAGGGCCCGTGTCTCCTATTATCTGGGCACCACTGGGGCGTGGGACCTGAGGGTGTGGGACACGGGAGGGGTGGGACATGAGGGTGTGGGACACGGGAGGGGTGGGACATGAGGGTGTGGGACACGGGAGGGGTGGGACACGGGAGGGGTGGGACACTAGGGCTCGACCATCTGCTGTTGGTGGTGGTCAGTACGCTCTCTAGAGCGCAAGTTCTGATGGTCAAAGGGGAGGCCACTGCCTGCTCCACCACCAGCCTCCTGGGGGCTGGGGGCGAGTGCCTGGCCCCCACTGGAGAGCCCCAGGGTGCGGTATGCTGTGCAGTGCCCGTGAGGGTCTCTGTGGACCTCCCTCCACCCATTGCAGACTCGGCTGGTCTGCGAGGGCCGCTCCTCCTCGAGGGCCGGGCGCAGGTAGGACGTCTCAGATCCGGTGGAACGGGACGGGAGCCGGACAGAGCGGCCTCCAGGTGACACTTAGGAGCGTCTCAGCGTGTGGCCTTGTGTGGCTCCCGTGTTTGAGGCCCGGCCGCCTATTCTCTGCGCGGCGTCCGGAAGGCCGTGAGTCCGGTGCAGGAACGCACGGGAGGCCAGCGCGCCCGCCCAACCGCCAGCCAGGCGAGGGGCCGCCGGGGCCACAGGGCCGTGCTTCCCTGGGAGTTAAAAGCAGAATTAAAAACAGTTTGACGACCGGGACTTCCCGGGTTAAGGGAAGGGCTTCTCAGACGTGTGCTTGCTAAACTCAAGACATGGGGCCTCGAGAACGTGTCTCTGCTTCTCAGGGTGAGTCTTGGAGTTAAATACAGACGACCGTGTTTCTTAGCTTCCATGAAGCCCAGTGGTGTGAGTCCCCAGGGCAGGTGACAGCGGCATCGACCAGCTGGGCGGGGCTGGGGCCAGCGGGGCGAGGGGCAGAGGCAGGGCCGCCACCTTGGCCCGGCTCCTTCCCCTGGAATGTGCAGATAAAACGCAGTTATCAACACTAATAAAAGAGAAAAATGGTAATTGGCGTACGAGCTACCCTTTTCATTGGCTAATCAGGGCTATATGCAAATTAACTGCCAACTAAGATTGGCAGTTAACTGCCAACAAGATGGCGGTTAATTTGCCTATGTAGGCACAATGCAGGGAGGCGAAAGGGAAAGCAGGAAGAAGCCCCCTGCCACTGACAGTGATTGGAAACCCAGGGGGGAGCTAAGAGCTGGGGGGCAGGGCAAAGCCATGATCGGAGAATCAGGTGCCTTTTCCGCCCTGGCCAGTGATAGCAGGAAGTAGGGGTGGAGCCAGTGATGGGAGCTGGGCACGGTCGAAGCTGGCAGTCCCAGGAGCTAGGGGTCCCTTGCCTGGGCCTAAAGCGGAGCCCACGATCGCGGGGCCGCTGCAGCTGCGGGTCCCCACTGCCCGAGCCGGACACCTAGCCAGAGGCGTTAGGCCTGGGCAGGGGCGGAGCCTGCAACCGTGGGGAGCTGGGGGTCCCCTGCCCAGGCCTGACACCTCTGCCGGAGGCCTCAGGCCTGGTCAAGGGGCCTATCCGGTGATTGGTGATCGGAGGGTGATGAGGCATCAGGCCTGGGTGGGGGGTGGAGCAAGCGATCAGAGGGAGATGGGGGTCCCCTGCCCAGGCATGATTCCTGGGCCAGAGGCCTCAGGCCTGGGCGGGGGCCAGAGCCAGTGATCGGGGGGAGATGGGAGTCCCCTGTCCAAGCCTGACACCTCTGGCGGAGGTGTCAGGCCTGGGCAAGGGGCCGATCAGGCGATCGGAGGGTGATGGGGGTCTATGCCTCTGGCTGAGGCATCAGGCCTGGGCAAGGGGCAGAGCCAGCAATCGGAGGGGTCTGGGGGTCCCCTGCCCAGGCCTGATGCCTGGGCCAGAGGCATCAGGCCTGGGCTGGGGGCAGAACCAGTGATGGGGGGAAATGAGGGTCCCCTGCCTGGGCAAGGGGCCGATCCTGCGATTGGAGGGTGATGGGGGTCAACGCCTGAGGGCTCCCAGTATGAGAGAGGGGGCAGGCTGGGCTGAGGGACACTCCCTCCTCCCCCCCCCCACACCCAGTGCACGAATTTCGTGCACCGGGCCCCTAGTTAATTATAATTGCTGCCAGCTCTTTATGAGGTGCCGGAGTCAGGAACTCTGCCTTTCCCTCCCCCACCCCTGGCCTGATAATGGAGGAGGGAAGAGGGTGTGGTGGTGGGTGGGGAGGCCTGGGCGTGGCCAGACGGTGAGGGCTAGGCCCTCGGGGATCATGAGATGGGTTTCTCTCCTTTCGTGCCTGTTTGACCATTTCTGTAAGAAGCAGAGTTGAGACCTCTTCCTTTGCCCTGTAGACGAAGGAGTGAAAATGAGCCCAGAGATAAACAAGAAACATTTTCCAGTTTGAGTCAAGCCTTGGGAGCCAGTCCTTTCTGGGGAGTGGAGGGACGGGCACAGGGTGGGCACATGCATTCACGCCGGTCCTCATTAGAGATTTATATTCCTAGACTTGGGGTTCCAGGCTCCACCTGGCCCAGTGCAGCTGTGTGACACCCACAGTCCTGGGTGGGGGTGAAGGGTCTGTTTTTCAGAGTCTCCCTCCACTCTCTCCCCGCCCCAGGTCAGAAGAACAGCCCGTGGAGGGAGTACTGGGTTCTGAGTGTGGCCGAGCCTGGCCCAGCGCAGGCAGCCAGCACTCTGACCAGAAAATGCTGGAACATTGTCAACGAAACCTTGGTCCCTCCCCTTAACGCGCTGTGTGCGGCAGCTGGCGGCTCTGCTGCGGCCTTAAGTCATCAGCCGGCCTTGCGAACCTGACAGCTTTCGTGATAAAAGTGGAACCATCACTGACTGCTTGTCTCCTCCAATATCAGCGATTTCGGAGACACTCGGGGGTGGCCGTGCGGTTCAGACGCGCCGGGAGCTGCTCCCCTGTGTGCGGCCGCCAGGTGTGGGTCCCTTCTCCCCCACTTGGAGGGGGCCTATGGCTTTGGCTCATGATGGGCCTCAGGGCCTTGCTAACGACCTGGTTGCTGGCGCCGGGACCCGGCAGCCCTGGGCTGGCAGGGCACAGGCTCGCCACCTGCACACACTCGGGCCTGGAGCCCCCTCTCAAGTGGCTACATAGTCCCAGGCAGGCCTGGCGGCAGCCTCCCTCCCAATCTCTCTGTGATGGAAGGAGGGTAAGATGGAGAGAAGTGTGTTCTGCAGCTTCATTTAGAAAATGACTTTTTGAATTAGGGCTTCGTTAGTACCCAGAGGAGAGAAGGGTTTTCAAAATCGATTGGCAGCATTGTAGCCCCTGAGCCTTTTCCCCGGGAATCTGGACTCCGTCGGAGTCCCCTTGGCCGCGGGTGTCGGGATTAAGGCAGACCCGTCGCGTGGCACAATACCTTCCATGTATTATGGATGTGATTGTAAAAGTAAATTGCATGGCTCACAGTCACGCCATGCACGGGTGTCAGTCCATTAACATCTCATGGCTGGCGGGGACGGCTTGCTGGCTGTTGGAACCACGTGCCGGATCCCAAAGGGCAGAAGAGTGTGCTGAAAATGCAGAAAATGTAGCTTTCAATAAACATATTACATCGTTACAGTTTGTTTACGATCGCGGCTCACTCGAACTATAAAGTTATTTTGTTTTTCATTTTTGCAGAGCACTTCGACATCTCCCAAGGATTTCACAGCGGCTGCACAGACACCCGACACAGTGAGTGGAGAAACCCATTTAAAGCGCCTGCTTTCCTGGGTCAGCAGTATGGAATGTTCTCTCGGAGTGTGTGTGACTCTTGGGAGGCGAGTGCCTCCCCTGCTGCAGCTGGAGTGGGGCCGTGGGTGGGCAGCTGGAGCTCTGCTCCCCCGCGTGGCTGGCCCGGAGCGGCCTGAGCCTGCCTGGCTGCTCGGGGAGGCAAGGAGCAGGTGCTGGACACACAGGCGGCTGGTGGCCTGTGCCAGGCTGCGCTGCCAGCCCCTGCCTGGGGCTTCCCTGGCCCTGAGCTGGCTGTCCTGAGCGGGGGTGGGTGCGGGCAGGGACTCAGGGTGTGTGGAAGGGAACTGGGCTCACGGGTGGACCCACAGCTGGTGAGAACTCTCGTGGAGCTAGTCCTGGGGTGATTTCCTGGAATCTGGGTTTTCTGAGTAGAAACAGTCAGAACATCCAGGGGTATAGCAGAGGGGTGGCCTCTGCCTGGTCAGTGGATGACATGTGACAGACATACCTGGAGGAGGTGGGGGGTCTTTGTCTTCAGGACCTTGGTCAGGGTAGAGCTATAGAGATTCAGGGAGGGTCACTGATGTCCCGGCATTGGCCGTGTGTGGCCCCATCCTGGTGGGCAGTGTGGGCCCTAGCCACGCCGCGTGGAGTCTTTTGGCCCAGTTTGTCTCACGAACAGTGAGGTTTGTTCCAAGCTCTGGAGACTCATAACCACGTGGGATGAGTCGCTCTTCTTGAGAAGGACCAGTGTCATAAGGACTTGAAGCTACAGGGAGTGAGAACACGGCGAGATGGCCCAGGGACTGGCTGTGTGTCCAGAGGCGGGGAGCGGGTCCCAGCTCTCAGGGGTTGCCGTGTCTCAGTGGAGTTACCAATGTGTGCGTGAGCCATGACGGGGCACTTCCCACTGGGGGCGTCCCGGGGAAGGACCCAGAACGGGGTGCCAGCTGGACCCAGGAAGATGTTGAGATGTCTCCGGTCATGACACGGATCCAGGAGGGGAGACACGGCGCCCCCTCGGTGTTGTGGTTTCAGGGGCACGGATGCCCGGATGGCTCTGGGTACAGCCGTCCTCCAGTCGCTGTGGGCTCTCGGAGGCCAAGGACCCCAGGCGTGGCAGGAGGTCATGCCGGGTATTTCAGGATGCCAGCAACACGGGCCTGCGGGCGATCAGGGCACATGGCCCCAGTCTCAGCCGTGGCTCTGCCGCCTCGAGCAGCTGCTCCATCTGGCCCTGCCTCAGTTTCCCCTACTGTAAAGCGGGGATGTCAGTGCCTATGGATTTTTCACGCGGATTAATTGAGGTGGGTTTTGCACAGCACGGTGCGCGCGCGCCTGAGCACCGGGGAATGGCTGCTATTGCTCCGACGCTCTCTCTAAACGATTTTACCGGAGAAAATCATCGTCTTTGATACAGACATAATCTCTGGGGACGAAATCTTCATATTTATAAGCAGCGTGTCTCTCTCCTGCTATTCTTTTCCGTAAGTAGGTCAGAATCAGAATATGCAGTGAGTTTAACCCCCAAACGTAACTAACCGGGGCAGCGCTTATCTCGCTCCGGATAATGAGGCTCCGAGACCCTCTCACCCGGCTCAGCCGCGGGCATCGATCGTGGCGAAAACTCCGATATTTGTGAGAGTTTATTGTCAAGTTCCAGCAGCACCTAGAACTCAGGCGCGAGCTTCGTGCGGATTCAATCACCGGGCCACCGCGGGGCCGCGTGTCCCGTTTACTCGCAGGAAGAGGGGAAGCCGGTAGGACTCCCCTGCTTCCTGGGAAGCGTTTCCTTTCATGGAATGAAGTCATGGTCACAGGAGCTCTTCCCTCATGAGACCGAACGCACCGTCTGCCCTCTGTTCACCAGCAGTGAGAGCCAAGAGCCAAGAAACGTGCCTCCAACTTGGGCAGAAAATGTCGATCCCGGGCCTGACCGTGCTCCCGATGGGAATCCGTTCATGCCAGTGTCAGGGAGAAGTCTGCTCTGTGGGGTCAGCTGTGAGACCTGGGATTGGCCTCTGGTCTTTCCTAAGGACAGCGGACAAGGAGGCTGGTGTGTGTGTGTGTGTGTGCGTGTGCGTGTGCGTGTGTGTGGTCAATGTCAATGACACACGGCAGAAAGAGAATCCTTCATTGTAATTCCCTCCCCAAACACCCAGACCCCAAAGCCGAATGTCCTCATTTTCAATGTCTGCTGGGCCACCTGCGTGGAGGCCAAGGTGACCCCCGCTGACCCCTGCACCAGCTCTGTGAGGCAGTGGGCAGAGGGCGGAGCCCCCGGGAAGCTGGAGGGCCTGGCGACAGGAGCCCTCTGTGCTGACCCAGAGGAAGTGCTGTCCGCGGCGCCCTGAACTTGCTGCAGATTCGCTGGCCACGGTCACACAGCCTGTTGGGCAGCCCGTCTCCCCGCTAGTCCTACTACCTGTGCATGGGCTGCCCAAGCGGAAGGCACAGGTGTGAGCAGATGGGATATTCCCAGCGGGGACCTGGAGGCCGGAACAGGAGCCTGCAGGGTGGCGTTAGGACCGCTGGGTGGCGGGGGTGGGGGGGCACCTGTGATTCACGGCGCATTTACCCTGGGCCTCATACACCCTGGGGACCCGCCATGAAAATAGCAGGCTTGCTCCCAGAAGGTTCCAGAAGCTCCGTAAGGGCCACTAGTTGGCAAGATTTGTGAGCAAGCAGCTGCCAGACAAGGCGGAGACCTGGCTCCCAGTGGCTGTTGTGGCCCAGGCAGCATCTGGTTAGGACAGGGCAGCCAGGCTGTGAGGCCGCGCGGACCGGGATGGCAGCCAAGCCCAGGCCAGGTGTTGGGATGGGGGCCGCCGAGGCTGGCGGGCGAACCCGGCCTCGAGGAGAGGAGCCAGGCGCGGGAGCAGGCGGGCAAGCACGTCGCAGGCTGAGCACGCGCGTTGGCAATTGAAGGCAGCCTTGGGGCTGGGCTGGGGGGTCTGGAGAGTCTTCATAGGAAAGGGGCACCCAGTGAAGTGACGTGTGTGACATTCGGGGGACCTGGCGTGAGGTTGGATGGGAGGCGAGGAGAGGAGGTGAGGTGCTGAGATCAGCAATGGGGGAAAGCCTGGATGGAGGAGGCATCGATCAACAGAACTTACACGCGGCTGAGTGTGTGGGCGGGTCGGTGGCGGAGTCCAGGCGGCCCCCGGCGTGACGGGGTGACTGGGAGATGGGTGGCACCTTATAGCAAGAAGGAAAACGGAGCAGACACCAAGTGGGCATGAGGCGAGAAGAATACTTGTGGGACATTGATGGAAAAGGCGGACGTGTGGAATGTTCTAGAGCTGGGGCGTGGTGAGGCTGGAGGACCTGGACCGAGAGTCATCCCAGGGGACTCCCCTCTGGGGAGCGCTGTGACAGGTGACCCGTCGCCCAGGGGAGCATCGCCTCCCGCTGCACAGCGCCCCCCCAGACCCTGTCCTCAGCCTTCTTTACACAGCCCACTGAGCCACATGCTCATCCCTCCCCAGACACCTCACAGGCGCCTGGGATCGTGTTTACGGCACCCCGGGCGCCCCGAGCCCAGTCGCGCTGACATGACATCACCCAACACGGACGGGAGCCGCCCGGGCAGTGGGTTCTGCAGGCGGCCATCAGTCAGCGTGCAGCTCGCAGCCCGCCGGCCTCCAGGGAGCGAGAAGGTGGGGGACGGGCTCTCTCAGCCCCTCAGGTGACTGTCCCCCGAGCTGGAGCTGGAGAGTCCCATGGCTCAGAAATGCCGCTGGTCCAGTCCCTCGTCCTCCCCACAGTGGAGGCGCTGGGAGGGGGGCGGGGCGTGAGCGTGCTGGGTCCCAGGCAGGTGCAGCTCGGGGAGCCAGGGCTGGGAGGACCCCTCAGTTCATCGGGGAGCTTTGAAGCTGCCGGTGCCTGGGCCACACCCCAGAGATTGGGGGTGTGTGGATCCGGGAGGGGGTGGGTGCGGCCCGGTGCTCTGTACAGTTCCCCTGTGGCTGGTGGTGAGAACTGCACATCTGGGCGTCGGGAGTTGAGGGCTCATCTGGGCAAAGACGAGGCGTTGTAGTGCTCCCAGCATCACCGGACGCGCTGCCGGGGGCCCGGAGACGGTGTTTCCTGTCCTCCAAGTAGGCTTGGCCACGTGACCAGGTCTGACCAATGGGGTGGCAGAAGTGCCACCACCTCCCAGTGGGGTCAACAGGTGTGGGCGACCCTGCTGCTCGGCGACCCCACTGGCCGGGCAGCGTCGGCGAGAGAGGCGTCTGGCCCGCAGTTACCGAGGTGCTGGGCTTGTCTGTCTCCGGGTCAGACCCTGGCCCGTCCTGAGACGCACCTGCTTGTATGAAGAAGCCCCGGCACTAACCACTGCTCTGCACCTGCAGGCCCCTCCGTTACCTGCAGAGAGCCCGTCACTGTGCTTTCTCTCCGAGCCTCTCCGCCTGTTTTGTTTCTAACCCGTGGCTGGTGACAGATGAAGCGGCCTCTGATGCTGAAACATCTCCCGTTGCCTCGTCAAGGCCGGGCGCTGGGAAGTGTGCGCGGTCCAGGGCAGGGGTGGGCAAACTTTGTGACTCGAGGGCCACAGTGGGTTCTTAAACTGGACCGGAGGGCCGGAACAAAAGCACGGATGGAGTGTTTGTGTGAACTAATATAAATTCAAAGTAAACATCATTACATAAAAGGGTACGGTCTTTTCTTTCAATAGTTTCATTCATTTCAAACGGGCCGGATCCGGCCTGCGGGCCGTAGTTTGCCCACGGCTGGTCTAGGGCCTGGTCCTTAAGTCTGTCCCTAGGACATGAGCGTGATGTCAGGCAACACGTCCAGAATGGCTAGAGCACACGCGGTCTTTTCTCGCGGAGAGAAATGCCTTGAAGAAGAGGATTGAGCCTCACGTGGTTTCTGGCTGCAACTCTCTCCTCTCAACTCCCCCCCGCCCCCCCCCCCACACCCCCAGGGAAACCTTAGGTGCTGGGGGGGGGGGGAGGGAGGGAGACACATCCCTTCCTATCAAACGCGTGTTTTCCAGGGAAAATTTAGCAGCGGTGTCAGTTATGCTGCTTTCGGTCGAGTTTCTTTCAATACATAACACGTTAGACTTCCCGTAAGCTCCCTGCCGGGCCGAGAGCTCCCATTAGGCGCGTGATGGTTCCGACTTTATTTCATTCTCAACGAGACTGCGGCCTAAGCTCAGGGAAGGAAGTGGAGGCGGTTAGGATAATAGAAAGGAATTTATTGAGTTCAGGTGTCCTGACATTTGCATTTGGTGAAATTTCCGTTCATGCTTCGGGGAGAAATCATTTTAAAACACTAGTCAGAGGAAGCAGCCTTCACAGATATTCAATACATATTTCATATGTACTTTTCCTAGCTCCGAACTGCTAGGTAGGGGTGAATTACTGTATGGCTCTTTTTCGAAAGCCACAATTCACCTGGTGAGGGGCAGTTAGATTTTTTCTGAATCCTCTGTGTGAAGGTAGGAAGCTGGTAGTCACCCAAACCTCTGCGAGTGTAGGAGGGAGAATGCCGGAGCGCCTTGCTCTTCAGCTGCAGTGCGAGAAGCGCCCGAAGAGGCCGTCACACACCCTAGAGGTGCCGTCCACCCGCAGCAGCGATCCTCGGAGACAGAGGCACGTGAGGGCGTGGAGTGCCTGCCCTTGTCCTTGCCTGTTACCTGCCCAGCCCGGCAGGGGCCTCATCCTCGGGGAAGCTCAGAGAGCAGTGAGCCGTTTCTGATCAGATCCTGGGGTGATGCCCACAAGGGCACCCCGTGTGCCTGGGAGGGGGTGTGATTTGTCGGGTCAGTGCTGCTGTGAGGACAAGCTTTCACGTTCATGGGCCTGTCCTCCCTGGCTCAGGCGAGAGCGGTGCAGACTAGACCCACCTGGGCCCCTGGGAACTCCTGTCCGGCTGCTTCCCTCTTGTCCTTCCAGGTTCTGGGTCTTTCCTGAAGGTGGCTCATTTGTATGGTCAGCAGTTGGCCGTGCGAGGGGCAGGGGAGGCCAGGACTTGGCGGGGCTCCTTTCCGAGTTCTCCAGACCCGGAGACTCCACGCGCACCACTGTCCTGGGAGCTGGGGTCGCCCAATGAGGTAAGGCAATCGGCTGCCTGGGCTTTGTGTACGTGAGAACCTTCTACAGCTCATCTTCCAGTTATTCATTTTGGCAGAATGTGGGACTTGACTTTATCTCCATGTACACCATCTTGGGGGGAAGGGGAAATGGTATTTGCAAGGTGGCGGGATGGTTTCCTGGCTGACCTCCTTTTCTCCAGTCACTGCTCTGCCCTTCTCCTTGGCACCTGCGTGGTTTCCGTCGTGTCCTGGACGGGAGGCTGGGGAACAGGTGCCGAGTGCGCTGTCATGGTTCCTGCTGGCGTGGCGCACACTCCTTGGTGCTGAGGCTTGTGTTCCGGGTGGGAGGAGGGGACAGTCCAGACCTGCCCCCAGGAGGCCAGCTGCTGCAGGTGAGCTGGAGGAAGCAGGTGGCAGACATCTGCCAGGTGGCAGAGGTGACCCTCGCTGGCCGAGGAGGGCCGGCCTCACCAGCTGTCCTGCCGGCTCTGTCCTCCCCCTCCTCCTGCTGGTTCTCCTCTCTCCGTGGTGAATGGATGAAAGGAGCAGTCTGCTAACCCGGGCCCCCAAGGGCACGCGGCTTTGCAACCAGAAGGGCTTGCGTCTCCCCCTGGGAGAATATTGGATTTAAACCAGGTAAAAGCGGTTTTAATGCTCCTAGCAGGATAGCGATTGAACTCTTCAGTGGCGTTTCTGTAATTCAGAGTTTCAGTATACTTAGCAAAGGATCCTTCTTCTTAATGTGCGTTTTTACTGCTCTGGTTAGAGGCTGCTCAGCAAACACTTTCTCTCCGCAATTCTGGTTCTTTTCTTCTGTCAAGTTCATAGTCCAAGTTCTTTAACCACATGCTACCACCTACCTTATTGCTCTAGGGTCCATGGTTTTTCAAAAACGTGTCCGTTTCCCAGTCAACCAACACAGCGTCGCGGTGAAGAGGTGAGACGCCGGGGTCAGGTTCTGCGATTCGCGCCCAGCACTTCCCAGCTGTGGCCTGTGGCCTTGGCACGTCCTCCTCTGGGCTTCACGTTTATGACTCGTGAAGTGAGGTTGGAACAACAGTCCCAACTCAAAGCCTTACATACGTGCAAAGTACTGAGGCCAGCGTTGAACATGGCAAGGACTTAAGAGTAGGTCTTGGGTATTATTCTGTAGGCTCCCAGTCCCCATGATGCATATTCTGTGTACTGGCATTTGAAAACTCAACAGACTGGAGATGAACCAAACAACCATCGAAATGGTAACTACCAAGTTTCCACACCTGGTGATGGCAGATGAGGTTTGGGCCGGCCCTCCCCTCAGGACAGCGAGAAGAGCTGGAGAAGCATTCTGAAATCCTGTTTGAAAGCACAGAGAACTGCCAAGTTCTAGGGGAGGGGAGACACAGGAACAAAAGTCTGTTATCTGGGATGGCTTTTAACCTGGTGACGTCTTCAGTTTCTAAGGCTGAGGGGATGAGCAAGTTTCCAGCAAGCTCTGGGGGCCGAGGAGGCAAAGCTTGAAGTGGCTCTGCAATAACTAAAGGATTTGGGGTGTGACCTCTAGGACAAGCACGGAAGGAGTTGTAAAAGGATATGTAACCATCAAGCTAGGATAACAAATAGAAAGATGAGAACATCTAAGGAATCTAAACGATGGCAAGAAAGAGATACAGGAAAATAGAGGGCCCAGGACAGATAGAAAGCAAATCGTAAGCTGGTACATTCATTTCAAATAGACCAACAAACCCTATGCTTTGGTTTGATTTACAACTCAAGAAAAATTTACAACCTGGGACTAGAGGGGCCCCCACAGATAGCTTTAAATCACCTCAGTGCCTGATTGGATCAAGGTGACCCCTGATTACTAGGGATCCCAATTTAGACACCTGACAGTAGAAGGAAAGAATATACGTTCTGAAGGGAAATGCATCATTAAAAGCTTCAAATTGATTCCATTATTTTATAATGCAAAGTTTTACATTTCATGAAAACAAACACAACAGCTAGCATATGAGGAGATGAAACATAGTGAAAAACTAAAAAGAACAAAACAATTACACATGGTGTCTAGGAAGTAGAATGATCAGACATGAAATTATATAGTTACCAGACAGAAAATTTAAATAGGCATGCTTCATATATTTACATGAATAAATTAGAAGATTGAAAAAATGAAGAGTTGGGAACTTTAAAGCTTTAAAAAAGTGATTAAAATAAAATGGTAATTCTAGAACCGAAAAGTACAACGGCAACGAACTATTTAGTGGCTGAGTTTAATAATATGTAAGACAAGTGAAGAGAGAATCAGTGACCCTGAAGATAGGTCAGAAGAACCTGAATCATATTCCGATTGAGTCATTAAGAAGCAAAAGGATGGAGACCATCCTTAAAGGGGTCAATATTCTTGTATTATTGTTTATTGTATTGTTTTCCATAGGAACAACTGTAAACTTACTTTTGCCCCACCCTGTATTAGGAGGCACTAATGAGATATGTAGGAAAAAGGATTGAATTCTGGCAGTTCCTCATAATTCAACATAAGATGGAAAATTGTGGCTCAGAATAAGAGAAGAGTGACAACAACAAGACAGTAAAGGACCAATTCAAGAAGCACGATAAAACTTAGGGTAAATATAAAGAAAATCACTCTTAAGCCCATTAGAGCACAACTGCTAAAATCAAAGAGAAAGAGAAAATTTTAAAAGAAGCCAGATACAAATAACCCTACCCACAAATATTACTTCCAGAGAAACAAGATTGACAGATGACTTTTCAACAGAATGATGAAACTCAGAAAAAGTGTTGACAGGAAATCACTGCCCACCTATACTTGCAAATGCTGTGACAATATCTTTTCAAAGTGAAGTCAAATAAAGATTTTGAGACTATCAAAAAATCAGCAGAGACAACAGTAGAAGAAATTCAAATTACCACAGTGTAAAGAGAAGAAAAACGATCCCAGATGGAAGTTCGGTGATACAGAAAGGAAGTAAGAGCAGAGAAGGGTTAATGCATGGTGTTTTGAAAAGCATAATAATAAGGTCCTGTGGGTTTTAACATAATAGAGTCTTAAAATACATAAATTCAATTGCATACATATGGGGGGGGGTAGTTAATGGAGCTAAATTGTTCTAATTAGAAGGAAAAATTAAAGGCTTATATGCATATATTAGGACCAAAGGTAATTAATCATCAAAGAATCCAACCACAAGAATAAAATTAAACCCAAAGGAAGTAGAAGGATGAAAATAAATATGATAAGAATATAAATTAATGAAATGGAAAATAAGTACATAATATGGAGCTTGATTGAAGCCAGAACTGATTCTTTGAAAATTGATAAACCTTTGGTGACACCAGGAGAACATCAGGACTGCAGAAGGCTTTCTCATTAAGAAGGTCATAAGAGGACAATCACTGTGAACAATTGTATGGAAATGAATGTGGACATTTTGGTGAAATTAACAAATTTCTGGAAACACAAATTAAATAATGGACCCAAGAATAAGTAGGAAATCTGAATATTTTCATCATAGTTAAGTAGGTCAATTTTATAATTATTTTCACACACACACACGTACACACACACAGACTATATACTCCGTGTTCAGATGGTGTCACCAGCAGAAGAAACCACACCAACTTACACAAAATCTTTCCGAGAACAGAAAAAAAAGGAAAGAAACTCTTCCCAATTTCGTTCACAAGAACCAGTGTGAAAAACTGAAATTTGACAGACATTACAAAAAAATAGAAGTCAAGTTTATCTTTACTCACAAATGTAGATTTTTAAAATCCTATATAATAAAAGGGCAATATGCAAATTGTCCCCTGGACCAGGAGTTCAACTGGAGTTCCACCAGGTGGTGGGGCTGGCCCACTAACTGCCTAGGGACCCTCCCTGGGGCCTGCCCCGCCCCCAATTGGTCCCCCCACCCCATGGGGTGTGGGGCCGGCTTGCCAACTTCCCATGGCCCCTCCCCCTGGCCAGCCCTACCCCCGATCAGCCTCCTCCACCCTGATTGGGGGCAGGTCCAGCTGGCTGGACCCCACCCATGCACAAATTTGTGCACTGGGCCTCTAGTCCTAAATAAAATATTAGCAAACGGAGTCCAGGAATGCATAAAAAGATGGTGTATATTTTAAAATACAAGATTGATTTACATTTGAAAGTTAGGCAGTGTAATTCAGCATATAATCAGAGTAAAAGAGAAAACTTGTGATATTTTAATAGGTGGGTAAAAACCATTTGATTAAAAGTCTTAGAAAAAGGAAGTAATGGTATACAATTTAATCTACAAAGGGGTTAAAAAACCCACATACACCATCATATAAAAGGTGAGACATTTAAATGTTCCCATACGACTGGATAAGTTTTAGAAATTAGGTTGTTAAAATGAAGAACCTCTGGTCATCAGAGAAGATGGTCAAGAGAGTAAAAGGCAAGCCAGCTGGGAGGAGATTTTTGTAATGAAATAATGCAGAGCTGGCCTCTCTACAGAATATCTTTCATCTGCCGGAGGGGAGGGGAGGGGGGACTGGCTGAAAGAAGGGATTAGCCAAAGGCCATATATGTGTGACCCATGGACACAGACAGCAGTGAGGTGATGGCCAGAGGGAAGGGGGTGGAGCCTGGGTGGAGCAGGGCAAAGGGTGGGAGGAAATGGGGGGGTATCTGTAATAGTGTCGGCAATGAAAGTAAAGTTAAAAACAATCAAGAGCATAAATGGACCCACCCTCCAAAAAAAAAAAAAAAAAAAAGATAAATTAGAGTTGAACTCAGGGAAAGAAAGAGACAAAATCCTATCAGCAATGAAGATCAAATGACAAGACATCCAAGAAGAATAGATTAGAATGAACATATAATAAGAAGCATGGAAAACAGAAAAACAAAGCACTGACAAAGAAAAAGAAGTAAAAGACATCAAGGAGAAAGCAGTTGAAATGGAACGCAGGCAAAGACAATTCAATTTACATATCATTTACATATAAACAAAATAATGAGACAGAGCCAATATTTAAAACCATAATCTAAGAAAACACTTCCAGTAATTAAAGAATACTTGACTCTACAGATTGAAAAGGCCCCTGGGTACCAGAGGAGTCTGACTTGTAAGAATTAACTCCAACCCATGCCCTACTAGAACGCTAGGTAAACAGCTCACAAGGACAAAGAGTTACCCAACTTCTCAAAATCATGCAAAGCAGAGGAACAATGGAGCAGAATTTTCAAAGGGCTCAGAAAGAAAACGGGAGCCAGAGGTTTGACACCTGGTTGGGCTGTTTTTTAGGCATCATAGTTATTTTATAAACAGCATTACATATGTAGGAGCCTTTGTTGAGGAATCTATTAGAACATAGACTTTATCCCCTGAGAGAGATGACTGGGAGGGTTCAGAACAGACTGTTGGTAAATATTTAATACTAGTGGCCCGGTGCATGAAATTTGTGCTTGGGGGAAGGGGTTATCCCTCAGCCCGGCCTGCACCATCTCCAATCTGGGACATCCCCCTCACAATCCGGGACCACTGGCTTCTAACCACTCGCCTGCCTGCCTGACCACCCCTAACCACTCTGCCTGCTGGCCTGATCGCCCCAACACCCCACCTTTAGTCCTGATCACCCCTAACTCCTCCCCCCGCCGACCTGATCGCCCCCACCTGCCCCCACTGCCGACCTGCTCACCCACAACTGCCCCCCGCCCCCTGCTGGCCTATTCACTCCCAACTGGTCCCCCTGCTGGCCTAATCGCCCCTAACCACCTCTGCCTCAGCCCTGCCACCATGGCTTTGTCCGGAAGGACATCCAGAAGGTCTCCTGGCCTAATTAGCATATTACCCTTTTATTAGTATAGATGGTTAATATCTATATTTAATAGTTGTGGATCTAAGACTGAAACAATGTCCCCCTCTCCTCTCCCTATCTGTGCATGTGTGTGTGTGTGTGTGTGTGTGTGTGTGTGTAAAGTAAATAAGTTGGAAGGATAAAGGAGAAAAGAAAAAGTAAAATAAGCTCATTGACTGTTGTATGGGCAATAAGTGGAAAGTAAGATACCTTAAAAACAAACAAATTGTAAAAATGTGTATATACAAATATTAGAATAGACCACTTAAACAGGTATGAGTAACCTCTGGCACAAAAATATGAACTGTCATAAATACCAAAATAAATAAAACAAAAATAAAAAGCAATGAAAACACATCAGTTAAACAACAAAACAACAAATGAAATATACACAATAATTATGATTTCAAATAATGCGTTACTTCAACAGATGGTGCTGGGACAACCAATTCGATCTTCACAGGCATGAGGACACATTTGACCCCTTCGTCACACCCTTCACCAAAATCAGCTCAGAATGGTTCACAGATCTAAATGTCAGATCTGAAACTATAGAATTTTAAAAGAAATTTTTAAGGAAAAGGTCTCTACAGACTTGGATTAGACAAAGGTTTCTTAGATAAAACACCATACACATGATCCATGGAAGAAACAAAAAGATACATTGGACTTTATTAAAATTAAATTTAGTACTTCAAAACATACCATTAAGACAATCAAAAGATAATCCACAAAGTAGAAGAAATGGCAAATCGTATGTTTGAGAAAAGTTTTGTCTCTGGAGGATATAAAGAATTCTTACAAATCAAAAATAATAAAAATCTCATCAATTAAAAATGGGTAAAAGGCTTGAATAATTTCTCCAAAGTAGATACATGAATGGCCAACAAGCACATACAAAGGTGATGAGTGCCACTGGCCATTAGTGAAAGGCAAAGGCAAACCACACATACACACACACACACACACACACACACACACACACGCACGCACGCACACCCCCCGAGGGTGCGAGGACACGGGGAACCCCACGCTGGGGGGATGCCAGAGCCTTGGAAAATGGTTTGGTGGTTGTTTAAAAAGGTAAACACATATTCATCACAAGACCCTCCATTTCTACTCTAAGGTGTTTATCCAAGACAAGCAAAGCCATGTCCACACAAAGTCCTGCACGTGGATGTTGACGGCAGCTTTACACACAAAGCCCGAAAGTAGAAACGACGCATATTTCCATCCCCTGGTCAACAGAACAGTGAAACGTGTTCCAGCCGCTCAGTGGCACATTATCCAGACGAAGAGGAAGGAGCACTGGGGTTGCTACAACATGGACGGACCTCAGAATCAGTATTCCAGGTGAAAGAAGCCGGAAGAACATCACGGATTACAGAGCCCCGTTTATTTGCAATATGAAGTCTACGGAGACAGAGAACAGATTAGTAGCTGCCTGTCCTGAGGCTGGGACTGGGGAGCGACTTCTGATGGACATGAGGTTATTTCGGGGGCAGGGGGTGATGAAAATGTTCTGGAATTGGACTGTGGTATTGACTCCACAGCTGCGTAAATTTACTTAAAAATGATTGAATTTTACACTTGAAGTGGGTGAATTTTATGACGTGTAAATTATGCCTCAATGAAGCTGTTAAGAAATAGTATGACAGGCTTTCAGTCAAACATATCAGTCTTCTTGGTGCAGGTGAACGGCTCTAAGTCATGGTGAAAGGGAATATTATTTTCAATTCACTGCAGGAAGCAACCTCGGCTGTGTGCTGCCTACAGGAGCCACACCCCAGGCCCGGGTTCCTGGTGAAGATGGAGACGTGCCCTGGTGACCGCTAACAGAACCAAAGGACGTTGGAGTAGCGATGCTCCCGGCAGCCCTCAGCGAGTTCCAAACACAACCATTAAACATAGCAAGGAAGGATGCATGTTATTGCTAAAAGCCACAGTTCACAACTCAGTTATAATAATTACAATATTCATATACCAGGTAGCCAAGGAACCCACTTTAAAAGGCAAAAGCCATGAAGAGGTTCAAGGAGGCGTACATAGAGAAGAAGGAATTTGAGACGTCACTCTCAGTCTGAGATAAAAGGCTCCGCACTGGTTAGAACGTAGAGGACCTAAAAGACATCATTCCTAAGGTGGAGGTCTGGATATGTTGCCGTTTACAACCTGGTCATTGTCGACACACATTCTCATAAGATGCATTTGAAATATTAACAAAAACTGACCCCTTATGAGGTCACGAAGATAACAATATTAAGTTCCACAGAGTATGAATGTTATAAAGAACACCCTTTGATCACAATGTAAGAAAAGTTGAAAGTATTAATAAAGTAAAAAAGGCCTGTCCTGGCCGGGTGGCTCAGTGGCTGGAGCATCATCCTGTAAACCCAGAGGTCACAGGTTCAATTCCCGGTCAGGGCACATGCCCACGTTGTGGGTTTGAACCCCAGTCGGGGTGAGTACGGGAGGCAAGTGATTGATGTTTCTCATATCGATATTTTGCCTTCTCTCCTTCCCTCTCTCTCTAAAATCAATAAAAAGCATAATCTTGGTTGAGGATTTAAAAAAAAAAAGACTCTAAAAAAAATAAATAAAGGCCCTCCCATTAAAACTTTAAAACCCTATTAACTCTTGAACCAGGGGAGACTACAAGCCAGAATTACAGAATTCATAAACAATACTGACAATGAAAACATAGGATATCAGAATCTGTGGTGTGTACTTAAAACCACGATCACAGGAAAACCTAAACCTTAAATATCTGCATAAATAAAAATCTATAATAATAAAAGCATACTATGTTGATTAGACCGGTCATCCTTCTGGACGTCCTTCCAGACGACCACCTTCCGGATGAAGCCGGGGCTGCGAGGAGAGCCTGGGTCCCGGGTGCCAGAGGGAAGCCGGTGTCAGCAGCTGGGGGAAGGAAGGCCTGCTCTGGCATGAATTTCGTGCATCGGGCCTCTAGTACAATAATGAAAAGAACTGAGTTACTTTTCTCTCTCAAAAAGAAAGAGACCACAAAACAACCCCAAAGAAGCCACAAGTCAGGAGATAGCAAAGGCAGAAATCAGCGGAGTCTGGAACCATCTTAAGGAAATGATGCTCCGCACTAAGTGGGGGTTTTCTCTGTAAAGGCTCTTTTACTACCAGAGAAGCCATGAATACTGTACAACACACACCGAGTGGCCAGATTATTATGACCACCTGACGTTTGTAGGCAAATGAGCTATAATTTCGCGCTGAAGTTGCTAGAGGGCCAAACCATTATAAATAAGGAAGCAGGTTGTTTACCACGACAGTAGAAGTGATTTTTTTTCTGAAGATATGGATAAACAATGCGATTTAACAGCCTTTGAACGTGGGATATATTTGAACGGGAGTGGCCAGATTATTATGACCACCCCATCAGTACTTCGTTGGGCCACCTTTTGCCTTCAATACTGTGGCGATTCTTCTTGGCATCGACTCCACGAGATGTGGGAAGGTGATGTGAGGAACCTGACACCATGCCTGATGAATAGCACTGTCCAGTTCTGTGAGATTTTATGGTTGTGGAACCAGCTGCCTGATGGCTCTTTTAACTTCGTCCCACAAATGCTCACTCAATCTGGTGATTGTGGGGGCCACCTAAGCAAGGTAAAGTCTCCCTCATGTTCTTGAAACCACTCCTGCACAATACAAGCACCGTGGCATGGCGCATTGTCTTGTTGGAAGAAGCCATCTCCACTGGGATACACCATCAACATGATAGGATGAACTTGATCAGCAACGATGCTTAGCTATGTTGAGCTATTCAGACGTTGTTCCATACGAGTTAAAGGGCCCAGATCATGCCAGGAAAATCATGCCCCAAACCATAACACTGCCCCCACCAGCTTGAAGGGTTGTACTCATGCATGTGGGGTGCATGCTTTCATGCAGTTTCCGCCAAATTCTCATTCTGCCAACTGCATGATGCAAATGGAAACGTGATTCATCGGACCACATGACTTTTTCCCAATGCTCGACTGTCCAATCCTTGTGTTCCTGTGCGAATTGGAGATGTTTTATCTTGGTAACTGCAGACAGCAAAGGTGTTCGAACAGGCCTTCGGCTTCCACATCCCATACGATGCAGTGTACGGCTAATGTGCCTACAAACCTCAGGTGGTCATAATCATCTGGCCACTCTGTGCATATCAATAGGTCCGAGGGGAAAGCACGGCGCTCTCCTTAGGTAATGAAGAAATCTCTTACAAAACGTAACAATCAGTCCTGATACAAACACTGAAGAAAACAGCTCTTGGCAGACACTTTGTTAACATGACAAAGGACATATGTTTTCGTGCTACCAGCTGTGACCTACCTGAGTGGGAAGAGATTTTGCAGTCAAAGATCCAATCGCCACAACTAGTCTACGCTAAGCCACAGGTGGAGGACTAATTGTCGCCTCAGAACACGAAAAGATTTCAACCTCGCAATGAAATAAATTCAAATTAAAACTACACCGAGACTGAAACATTAAGCTACACTTAACCGATCGACAAACATGTTAACAAAAATGAACTCCCCACTCTGTTGTCCAGGTAGTGGGGGCGCAGTCACCCCCCATCCACTGCTGGTGGGAAGGCAAATTGTCAAGCCCGTAGGGAAGGGAACTTAGCCATAGCTGAGAAAACTCATGTGTTCGCCGTCTGGCCTAGCATTCCGGTTCCAGAAATGACCATACTGATGCGCTTCCCAAAACATACAACTACACATTCCCCGAGTTACCACGGCAACGTTGTTTATGATGATGATATGGGAAGCAGCCTAAATGCTCACGTATGGGATTGTAGCTGAGTGAGCCTGACAATCCAAACCGTGAAAGGTTTACTTCACAGCTTTAAAAACAACAGATCAGTTTCTACATCCCGTTGGGGAGTGATCCCCAGGGTGTATTATTAAATAGGAAAAGAAGCCAAGTGCCAAGAATGTAGCTCACTATTGTGTGTGTCAGTAAGCGGGGAAATAAGCAAACACACATGCATTTGTTCATCGTGAAACAGGCCACATACGCAGAAAAGTAAAACTGGAGACCTAGGAACTGGGTGCCCACTCGGTGCCCACTCAGGTGGGTGCCTGGGGGAGGGGTGGCCACCTCGTGGTGCAGCTCTGACTTCGGGACCCTGTTCATATTTCAGGGCTGGGGCACCTGGAATGGGACACAGGAAAAAAAGAAACAGCGACTTGTTTTCCAGGCCGTGGAGCGTGACTGCAGTGCCGCGGGGAGGGGTGGGAGGCGGGAGGGGTGCGCCGTGGGGGTGGGCAGCCAGGTGACTGGCCACCGTGGGTTCTGGTCCTCAGGCTGGCCACAGAACACTCTGAGCACGCCGTGACCTTGCTAGGGGCTCATTTGTACAGCCACGTGGGTCAGCGAGTCTCAAAGTATTTGTTTTTAAATTCTCGGGTTATGCAAATCCGTAAACATGCAGCCGGAGAGGAGAGCTGTGAGTAGGACAGGGAGGGGGGCGCAGGCAGGCCCCGGGGCGCATCTGTGTGAGCGCAGGCCGGCGGTTCCCAGCATGAAGCTCTCAGTCACCCTCGGAGATTTATTCTTGGCTGACGGACCACATACCTCTTTGCTGGGTGACAGCAGAAGTGGCTCCTAACCTTATGGTACTCAGGCCAAAGGCCCTGCCCCCACCGAACGTGGTCTGGGTCACGTTGGTGACAGTTCACAGTATTTGAAGGACACAGATTCAGGAACTAGGCTCCCACAGTTTAAATCCCTCCCAACACCCAGAGCTGCCACTGAGAGCATTAACATTCCCATGCCTCAGTTTCCCTGTCTGTGCTCTGGATACCACCTGGCTAGGGGCGAGGGCAAATGGGTCAATGTACATGGGCCTTTCCTATGGCGTCTGGCCCAGTGGATGTGCTTATCAATGAGCTCTTATTAAGATTGAGTTATGTCCGGCTTGCGTGGCTCAGCGATTGAGTGTTGACCTATGAGCCAGGAGGTCCCGGTTCGATCCCTGGTCAGGGCACATGCCCGGGTTGTGGGCTTGATCCCCAGTAGGGGGCATGCAGTAGGCAGCCAATTAATGATTCTCTCTCATCATTGACGTTTCTATCTCTCCCTCCCCCTTCTCCCTTCCTCTCTGAAATCAATTTAAATATATATATGATTGTGTTAACCTTTTTTTTGAAAATCAGTGCTTCACTTATTCAAGTGTGTGAGTTACTGGGTGGAAAGCCAGCGTTGGGACAGCAGAAATGTTTTGGTTTCCTTTATAAACGGGTACCCGTGGGAACCTAACGGGTCCTTTCCCAGGACTCCGGGAAAACTCAGCCGAGATGTGTGCAGAGGCCTGAAATCATGCCTCACCGTGATGGTGTTTTTGGGCATCGATCTCTCAAAATGCTCAGTGAGAAGGCGACTGAGACCACAGGCCTGGGGGCAGCCCAGCCCCAGACGCGTCCTTCACGCGGCCGGCAGGATCCAACGTCCTGCAGGGCAGGCCAGGGGCGCTCTGTGCGGCTGCTGTGTTTTGGGGTTCACTCCCATCCCATTCCCCTGCCTGGTGGGCACGCCGAGGGCACGGCTCCTAACACGGGGGCTTTCTTCTGCTGCTGGAGACCCGACAGTGGTTTCGGGGACAGAGGGACACCCTTTCAGGTGCGAGCCACCCACTTCTCAGACAGGCACGCTGTCCGCACCTGTCCCGGGGGGAGAGGTGGCCGCTAAGGTCGCTTCTCTTTCCGATGCTTGAACGCAGAAGGTGGCCTGTCTGGTCGACACTCATGTCACTTCTTAATGTGCCATTGGCATTTTCTTTTGAGAACTGCTTGCCTCGTAAGTACCATGAATGATAAAAATGATGCCCACGTGTTGGCAGCCTCCTGTGAACTGGCTTGGCAGCCAGAATCTACTGTTCTCTCCGCCACCCTCTGGGGCGGGACCCGGGGCTCCTGCTGGATGCTCCGGGGCCTCCGAAGCCTGAGGTCTTCTCACCAAATGCCTGCTTGGTTCTGTGGTGGAAGTAGGTGTGGGTTGTTGTTTTTCCCCCCCTCATTTTTGTGTTCCCATGGTTACTCACAGGGAATTAAGAAATTTTGTTTTAATATTGGCTCAGGTAGTCTTCACATAGATTTTTATTTTATTTTTAAAATATATTTGTATTGGCTTCAGAGAGGAAGGAGAGAGAGATAGAAACATCAATGATGAGGGAGAATCATACATTGGCTGCCTCCTGCACACCCCACACTGGGGATCGAGCCCAGGCCTGTGCCCTGACCGGGAATGGAACCGTGGCCTCCTGGTTCCTAGGCTGACGCTCAGCCCCTGATCCCCGCGGGCCAGGCTTTGCGTGGATTTTTAAAACATCAGGATGAGCTTAATGCTGTTCAAGAGTGTTTTCTAAGCATCTGGAGGAGGGAGACCCTCGTGCGCGTGTCTGTGTCGGGCTGGGGGCCAGCTGCTCTCAGAGGCAATGGGCTTTCGCTTACATTCATTACAGCTGCAGGAGGGAGGCTGGCGGCGATGGCGTTGTCATTCTCTCGCCTTTACGGCTCCGAATGGGTGTGGAGAGATGCCAGCGCTCCGGGGAGCCGAGGGGCACGTGTCTGTTAAAATTAAGGCTGCCCGGGACCGGACAAGCATCTGTTAACGTGTGATTAGCCAAATTCCCCCCATTTCATGTGACTGGCGCTAAATCGGCACATTTGCCAAGTAACGAGCAAGACAGATGCTCCAATTACAGGATCATATTTGCAAAAACAGTTTCCTGAAGTCAGCATGTGATTAGGTGAGATGACAGCTGAGTGACACGTGGCCCCCGTGTCACCTCGGCAGGCAGTGGCGAACACTGCACCTCCTGTCGGAATGCAGCGCTCTCTCACCCCTCATCACATTTGTGACCAGAAACTCCCAATAACCGCAGATCTGGTCTGTAACGTGAAATCGACGCACGAAAGCAACTTGTCTCCACAGCATTTACACGAGGAGGGGGACGCCTAGGTCCCGTGAAATGGGCAGAGAGGCAGCAGCTGGTGTCGCCATTATTTTCACTCTAAACTGTAAGCGTGGTGTGGGCGGCGTGCAGCAAACACTTCCTCCCTCGCAACACTCGCCGTGGGATCGGAAAGGAACTCTTACACGGGGGTGGGTGGGCTGGAGCCATTTGTTTCTTGTCTCCACTCTCCGGGGGTCCCCGGTGAGGTCACGAGTGGGTTCCTGGCCTGGTCCTGGCACCTGGGCCACTGGGGGGGGGGGTTGGGGGTCTCGGGAGCCTTCTGTCCCTGAAGGCAGTGAGCCCCGAGCTGGGGCTTTATTTGGGGGGAGGGTGAGAGTGGGGACAGCCTACACGCAGGCCTTTGCTGTCATCGCTCGCCTCGCCCACTCGCGGGAACCTTCCTCCAACAGGAGGCAGAGGTCGCCTGTGGGGACACGTGGATGCGGCTGGGCCACAGGCTGATGTGCAAACAGAAGCCGGCGGGCTTTCATCTCCACAAATCCCTGCTGCCCACTGCCCGTCCGCCGGCACCAGTGTCCTCCGGACTCCCTGCGGACTCCAGCCACGTGTGGAGCGTGGCGCCCGAGGGGTGGGGGCGGGGGGAGTTGGGTGGCTGCCCTGGGAGTCTGGAAAGCTTCTTTACGGAGGAGGCTGCGTGCCTTCTGTGTGCGCACAGAGCAGCTACCGAGTATTCCTGTCGTTTTGTTGGTAAATTGTGGCTAATAGAGCTACTAATTAAGTTTAAGAGAAGTCACTAGTCTTGTGCCTAATGAATGAATTTTAGAAATTATGTTGTTTTATGATTATAAAAGTAATGTATGCTTACTGTGGGAACGCGCGTAAAATTTAATTTTAAAAATAGCATAAAGAGCTGTACATATTCATAAGCACCGCCTTGCACCTGGCGCTGTGCCCCGCGTACAGCACCATGGGCGTCTGTCTTTACTCCTCACTGTAAATGGAGCCCATGTGATGGTGACAGATGCCTCCCGTGGGCACTGCTCACAGCCATGGCTGCCCAGAGCAGGAAGGACCCCAGGGGTGGTCTCTCCCCCCTTCCATGCACACACACAGGGTGGGGACAGTGGTCCCCCCCCACACACACACACACGGGGTGGGGCAGTGACTTGCGGGGTGACTTGCTAGTGCAGGTGGGGACCCGTGTCCAGGCCTCCCCACTGCCACACTGGCCTCTCTCCTCCATCCTCACGCACGGGGCTCCTCTGAAGGCGGCCGGGCCCCACCCCAGGCCCCATTCTCCGTCTTTAAACCGAAGAGGTGAGTCTGTGGTTCCAGAAGAGGTGGCTTAAGGAAGGGCATGTGGCTCGCTTTCTGGCCTCGGGCAGGACCCTAAAGACAGGGCCCAGCCTGACCGCACGGTGGCGCTCTCTCCCCACCAGCTGCTGCCTCCTGCATCCTCAGTCTTGCCCCGATTGTGGGACAGTCCCTGCAGAGGAGGGACCAGCCCTCTTTCTACCGTGCCAGCCAGCCTTTCCTAAGGACTACGGTTCCACGTGGGAGGTTCCTTCTTCTTGACCAATACCTCTTATTACCCAACCACATGGCCGGGTGCTAACAGGCTGAGAAGACCGAGGGTCGCGTGTCACCACACGGACCTCCAGGGAGAGTGACCGTGACTGGGGAGGCACTGGAAGGGTTCCTGGAGGCAGGGCCCTCTGACATCGGTCCTAACGGCGTGCCCAGCCTTCTCCAGGGGGCTCCGGGGTCATGCTTTGTGCTTCCCTCTGAGATATCAGATTTAGGTTCTGACCCGTTTTTGTCTTTTGTGTGTGTGTGTTTTTTTAAAAAAATATCAGTTATTTTTAAAAACAATTCCAGGGGATATGTTTAATTAGACACTCGACAAGTTTTCAGAGAATGAGAATTAGTTTCCCATTCTGAGCTCACTTGGCTGAGCTACCCAATTCTGGTTTCATGCACTATTTGCACAAATGCTTCAATTACGTGTCCGCTTCACTCAGTGGGCCCAGCGCTCCTGTTAATGGGAACGGAGTCCCAGGCTGCGCTGGGAGGTAATTGAGAGAGAAACCACCCAGGTAGTGTGGTGTTGGCCAGATATTTTGAATGTGTTAAAGTGATAATCGACTTGATCATCTGCCTCCGCAGTAAGTGAGCGGGCGATGAATATAAATGTTGCTGCGTGGAGGGCTGCGGCCACGACACTAGGAATTCTGAGCGTGGCGGGGAGGAGTCACCGCGGGGCTGGAGGCCCGTGTTGTCCACTCTGACCACGCGGTTCTCTGCCCTGCGCTGCGTCTCCTGGGAGTCCTGCCCTTCCCTCTCCCCCACCCCAGCCAAAGCTGGTGCCTCGCCTCTCCCCTCCCCCTCTGCAGCCACGTTCCTGAAATCCCCCCAAAGCCATTCCCTTCGGGGCTCCTAGAAAAATGCAGCTGATTCTCTGCACAGTCAGGAGGACGCCCTGGCCCACCTGTTGGTGTGATGCCTAGAAAATCTGTCCATTTCACCGTCGGCAGGGCCACCTGGGCCACCCGATCCCGTGCAGGGTGAGGACCCAGTGCAGTTAGGGAGGCGCCCGTGGACATGCACGCTCACGGGACCACGCCATCCACGCGGGCTTCTGGAACCCGCTACTCCTGATGGAGAAGGCTTAGGGCACATCCCTGCCCCAAGCGGGACCTCTTTCCTTAGGCCCCCATCCGGGCCTCCCCCCATCCTGCGGAGGATTGGAACTCCTTTGACAGGAAGTCACAGGAGGGACCCAGGATGTCCGTCTCCCTGTCTATGGTGCTCGCGGGTGTGTGGCTGCGGCTGGACCGACCCCCGCCAGGCTAGACTGTCTCCTGTGCAAACCCTCCTGGCCGATCCCCGTCGTGCCCAGAACCTCAGAGTCACAACCTGGCCATCAGCATGTTCACGGTGTGTCAGCGGCCTCCCGCACTATACGTGACCTTGTGACCCAGGGTTTGGTCTGCTCGGCTCACTCCCAGCGCTGGGGACTCCAGGCCCTTTCCTGAACAGAGATGAGCTGATGGGAATGACAAGACATTATTTTATAAGATGGAGCCCATGGTTTCATTTCTGCCACCCGGGGGTCCGCAGACTCTCTCCGGCCTCCTGTGAGCACGGCCAGCTCAGGCGGCTGGGAGGCCGGCTTTCACTGGCCCTGGAGGGGGGGGGGCGCGGGGGAGGAGGCGGGGGGCGGGAGGGGGCGGGAGGGAAGCCTTTCTCCCCATGGACCACCCCACTAGGCCTTACTTTGTGCGGATCCCCGGCCTCCTCCGTCCAGCTGGCCCAGGGACGTGCCCCGTGAACTGCTGGGCGCCCATGAGCCTGTGCCTGCCTGGCTGTCCTCACCCTCCTCTCCCTGGGGCCCCGCACGCCCCGGGGCTGCCACTCAGGAACTCATTCCCGCGCCACGCACACGCCGCAAGGGCCGTGCAAGGGACGGTGAAAGCTGGGACAAGGACACTGACCCTCCGCTATCTCCTGTCGTCTGTCCGCACAGGAACCCGTTGAGGTCCCCTGCCCCCCACTTAGTGGATGAGATAAAAATTCTCCTACATCTGGCCATGAGGCTCATGTGCTCCCACCTCCATGAAAACGAGGCACGTTTGTAAGATCCCAGCCTTTCTCTCCCCAGCGCCCGCCTGACCCGCCCACTTTCTCTGCCCCCGCCCCCTCCCTTCCGGGTGGGACCCTTCAAGCGGACCCTTTGTGAATGGCGCCCCCTGGGGTTGTGCGAGGAAGTGGTGTTGACTCCAGTCCGTGCTTGAGAGGAAAGGAGGGTGGGCACGAGGTTCATTTGTCACTGGTCGCTTGACCCAAACGGACCCCCTGCTGGAGGTCAGCGCTGTGTCCTGCAGCTGCAGGGACAGGGCGAGCATCTCCAGGTGACCAGGAGCAGCTGCCCCGCGTGGGGGGACCCGGGAGAGGGAAGAGGGGGTTAGAGGAAGCATGTCCCCTCAGGGTCCTTGAGACACACACGCAGGCCCTCCCCTACGTAAGTCCCTTCAGCCTCCTGGGCTGTGCTCCCATAACCCTGTCCCCTCTCTGAGTGCTCAAAGCTGTTCCAGGTGTGTCCAGGTTGACCATGGACATCCCCCGGGCACAGCAAAGCTGACCCTAGGTCAGGTGTCCTCCTCCTGTTGTCATAGAAACACTGTGGACGGTCTGGCCACTTCCCCCGCCTTCCTCCCACCGGGGGCTCTCACAATTAGGGGCCATTCTGGGTAGAAAGTCTTGATGGGCCAGTGCCTGCCCCCTCCCTCACCCCCAATTATGGACTGACTTAGAGCAGCGTTTGCTGCCGATTAATTCATAATGGGATATATTTGGTATGCAAATCCAATTTCTTAACTGTCAGCTTTTATTTGCCAACATGGCAAGCCTTTATTTATTTCTATTATAAAACCAAATCCCTAAAACTCTAAGTTCTTCATATTTTGAAATTTCAATTATGCGCCGTGATTGTATCTGCATTCACAGACACATTTGCATGCCGGGGGCGCTGGCCATAAGCCGGAGCCTTCGCAGGGAGGAGCTGTTTGTACCGCCAGTGAGGGCTGGGGACGGCTTTGCTGGAGAGAAATGGTTTTCCGGAGCAGCCGGAGCAGGGCCTGTGCGCTGGGAGCCCGAGGGTGGCTGTGGGGCCTGGGACCGGCCCTGTGGGCAGCCCACCTCGGTGAGCTTTGCAGTGTGTGGGCACGGTGCCTCAGCCAGGCCTAATCAGTGTCTCGCTGGACGCTCAGAACCGTGTAGTTTGCTGTGGTCCAGGTGCACAGATGTGTCTTGAAATGCTGGGAAGTGGCAAAGGAGGTGGACGCTGCTGTGAGGACAGTGCGAGCCCCCTCGGTTATGGCCGGTGGAACGGACATCACACCTGCCTGTTCCGTGGGTGCGGGTGGGGGGGCTCAAGTGCCCTCTGTTCCCTTCACTCAACCAACATTTACTGAGCACTGTCTGGGGGTCCATGGGGAGCCCACGGAGCCTGGTGGATGTGGACACGTGCGCCAGCCGTCAGCATGTCCTTGCAGAGCGTGCTGAGGGTCCGAGGTGGAAGGGAAGGTGCTGAGGGTCCGAGGTGGAAGGGAAGGTGCTGGGGGTCTGAGGTGGAAGGGAAGGTGCTGAGGGTCCGAGGTGGAGGCAGGCACGGAGGCCTCCTGGTACGTGACCCTGGAGCACACCTTTGAACTGATGTTGACACATCTTGATGGCTGCGTGTCAGCCACATAAATGCACTGTCCAGCCCCCGTGGCACAAGCTGCGAGCACAACCAGCTCTTGTTGGCAGAACGACTGAGCACCTCCTTGCACCCGTGGCTTTCCTTCCTCCAGCCCTGTCCGGGGAGGGGCACAGGGTCAGACCCCCCTCGCTGGGTAGGGGCTGGTGCAGGCTCCACGTGGGCACAGCTCAGGCCCTGCTGGGCGGGCACTGCCCCTAAGGGTAGTTTTGTGTGGAAAAGGGGAACCCCAGGCCAGGTCAGCACCAACTCTGGACCCAAAGCCATGCAGCCACCTGGGGGGTCCAGGGGCCAGCACCCCTGTGCCCCCCCACCTCCATGCCACAGACCCCGGTGCTGCCCAAGCAGGCCCAGCGGGTGTCGCAGCCAGGCTGACGGGTCCGAGAACAAGGTGCCCTGCGAGAGGAGCCTTCGAGCCCAGGACCGCCCGTCTCCGGCCGCCTCCCCGTGGATGCAGGGCTGGGGCCCCTGCAGGCCGGTGACCTGGAGAGTCAGGGGGCGGCCCCTGCTGCCAGAGGCGGGGAGAACAGGAAGCGCAGGTCTTCCTCTTTTCTTCTGGGTCTAGAGTGATGGTTGGCAAAGGGCGGGACTCTGGTCTGCTGGGCCCTTTCCCGCCAGCCCGAGCGGAGGGCCCGGGGCCAGCATCCTCCCCGGAGGTGGTCTTTTTATTCTATTGATGGAGCGAGCCAGTTCCACGGTCCCTTTCCCGTGTGTTTGCTTCATTGTTTGAAATTCTCTCGAACAGTCTTCCAGGCCTGGTGTAATTCTTTGTTTTGCTGTTTTTCCTCAGCGCATAGATTACATGTTTTTAGCAGCATCTGCTGTGAATTTTAATTACGATGCTCGACTCTGGGGGAACTCGGGAAGCAGCCAGCGTCATTAGCAGTCAGAGCCACGTGTAGGGCACAGACAGAGGCCGAAAATTGTCAGGAGACGCGGGCGCAGGACATCGGAAATACCGTCCAACGATCCCCCTTTGTTGCCCCTCCAGCCTGATGTTGTTAAGAGAGCCAGCCCCCGTAGCAAGGGACCACGTGCATAAATTGCTTTCTGTTTTTGGTCAATAATTGTCCTTTGGCTCTTTCAGGCAATATCACAGAGCCCCGGGAGCTTTCAAGGTAGCCGTTACGGCGTTTGGAGCTCAACTACAACGGGAAAGGCAATTCTGTGATCGGTTTCCTCCAACCGCAGAAACGGTCTCCTGGGATGCGATGAAAACGGGCGCGGGCCACCTGTCAGCCTGGAGAGGCCTCCCAGGGTCCTGGGCGTGCAGGAGCGCGACGCCCGGGGGCTGGGTCCGTCCTGAGGAGCTGTGTCTGCGGCCTGCAATCCGTGGCCCTGAGGCTCCTGCTCCCTCGAGCAGGGCCAGCTCTGCGTGTGCCCAGGGCCTGCGAGGGGCCGGCCTCTGGCTGGGTGTGGGCTGGGCGCTCCGCCCTCAGGGGACCCGCTCCTGGAAGGGAGGTTGTGTCCGTTCCTCCTGCATATGATCCAGCCCACGGCTGCAGTTTATTTCAGAAACAAAGCTGCTCACGGTAAACTCTAATTACGTGGTAATTAGCCCGCTGTCGGCATCCTAAGTACAGGGGAGCTGAGGGCGGGGGGTGGAGCACCTCCCCTCGCAGCCCTCCGTTCCGGGCCAGCTGGATGTCTGGCGTCCATGCAGGCAGCCTCGGCTCTGCCAGCAGATGCCCTTTGCTGTGCCCTGGAGGAGCAGGAGCGGGCGGTGGCACCTCGGAGCCTTGGGCACCACGTCCTCTCAGGGTGTGGCTACCTGCTGCTCTGCCTCCAGGGTCTGCAGGAGGTGCTGGCGTTTTCCCCGGGAACAGGGCTGTGCCGAGTCCTTGACATGACGTGGCCCAGAGCAGGCGTCAGACGTCGGGCAGATACATGTGACGGTCTGCGGCGCCCTTGGCCGGGTCCCCCAGACGACCCACTGCCCCTCTCGTGGAAACAGGGATCTGTGGTGGGGCTGTGTCCACGTCCACGGGATTTCATACCTAAGGAGAGTCCCAGGCGGCCCTCCCACGACCCTCGCTCTCTGACCGTGACCCTGAGCCTGGAGAGGTTACATTATTTGCCTCCAGCGAGTGCCATCGGCCCCAGAGCCCAGGTTGGTCACGACGCCGCTGCTCGGCCCAGGACCCTGGGAACCCGCCTCCCCCTGCCCACGAGGCCTCTCCGTGTTCCCTCCCCTGTGCATTCTGTGAGATGCTGTGCCCTTCTCCCTCCTCGCATGGCAAAGGCGGGCCTTGGCAGGACGCTTGCCCTCCTGGGTCTTACCTGGCCGCTCACCTGGGGACGAGGACCAGCAACCAGTTGGGAACCTGAGAGGTGGCGGACGGGTTGGGAAAACAGATGTGCTAAGGGGTGAGCTGCATTTTTCTGCAAGTGAAATGGTTCCAATGACTGGGTTTCCAGGCAAAACGGAATGAAGACCTAGTCTAGTTGTCATCTGAGATTTCAGCTCATTTAAATGAGAGCTTGCTATGTGCCTTTTTTTTTTCTTTTTAATAAGCAAAAGTTTATTTCACTTTCACAGAGGGAGAAGAAGTGAGCCATAGAAGAAAACAAGTTACAGATGCGAAGGAAGGGCCCTTAGAGCTTAGGAGAAAGAGAGAGGGAAGGAAAACGCACTTGGGAGAAGGGGAAGGGGAAAGGCGGGGGGGGGGGGGGGGGGGTTGCGCCAGACAGAAAGAGAGAGAGAGAGAGAGAGAGAGAGAGCGCACTTGCTATGTAATTTTTATCCTGTATCTTGGAAGAAGTTCAAAGCTTTGAGTAATACCGCTATACCAAAATTCCATTCTCATCTACACATTTTAGGTGAACGAGTTTTCTCAGTTCATACATCTATAAAAATAAATGGAAATAGAATCAGTCTTTGACCCCAAACCCAATCTAGCAATCAGTACTAGAGTCATCCAGAAACTCATGGACTATTTGGGAAAATCAGCCCCATTGCATTCGATAGTGCACTTTAATACAATGTCATTTTTTGTTTGATGTGTATCTGTCAAAACATAGATTACATTTATGCTGTTTTGATTGTGCCCTTGTAATAATGTGGAAAAATTCAACCCAGACAAAAATTATTTTTATCACTTAGCATCTTATGGTCACTAGAAGTAAAAGTACACACACACACACACACGCACACACACACACATATATATTGTACCAATATTCCTGAGCAGAGAAGGATGATAGGATGATGAATGGCACAATTTTCTGCATAAACATTGATTCCATGGGGATGAAGTTTGTGGGCGGAGAATGGAAATACAAGTTTAAGAGGAAGAAAACAGAAATAGGTAAGATTTCCAGCTGGCCTGTTCTCGAATTTTTAAATGGGCGATGATGGGTCCAGAACGCCTTGCTATTTAGATATTTCATTCTGCATTTGGTCACGACGTGACAATTTCACTTTAAATGATACTACTTATCAGAGGCACTAGAGGCCAGATGCACGAATTCATACACAGGGTGGCCTGGGGTCCCTCAGGGTGCCTGCGGGGATTGGCTCCAGCTCGCGCCCCCAGGCTCACAGCCCCAGCTCACACCCCCAGCCTCGCAGCCACACAGCCCCGCCTGGCACCCCGCCATGGCCTGGCGCCGCCCCCTCACCTGCTCCACCATCCCTTGCGGGAGGGCGGGGGTATCGATTGGGGTTGGGGCCCTGCCTGGCTCTCTCAGTGCCTGGGAGCTGGGCAGCGGCCCCACCTGCCCGCCGCCACCACTGGTCGCTGTCTATGGGGCGATTGATCAGGGCTGGGCCCCCTGCCGCTGCTGGTCACCATCTGCGGGGTGATCTGTGGGGTGACTGGGCCCCTGCTCGCACCCACCTTGGCCTGGTGCCACCCGCTCACCTGCTCCACCATCCTGCCGCGGTCCCGCTCTTGTCGGGGCCCATTGGGGCCAGCAGCACCTCTACTGATGCCCGCCATGTTCTGTGCCCCACCAGGGGCAGTCCCCTGGTGGTCAGCACACGACATAGTGAGCAGTCCAACTCTCAGAAGAATAATTTGCATAGTAAGCTTTTATTATATAGGATGAATGTGCAACCTATTCCGCTGTTTGAACCTATAATGACCCCTTTAGAGGCCAGCTTGCAAATTCCAAGGGGCCAAACGGAGAATGGAGTCAGTGGGCCCCCGTGCTCCGGCCAGGCTGAGGAGGAGGAGGACATGGGTCCAAAAACACCCACAGCAAACGAGTATTTTCAGTTTTCATTAAATTTTAATTTTAAAGGAGTTTTAGATTTACTGGAAAGTTGCAGCAATATACAGAGTGCCCCGGCCTATGCCACACCCAGTTTCCCCTGTTAATAGCATCTGACTTTTCTACGGTGCGTGCGTCATCACTAGCACACGTGATTATAGATGTCCATGCTTTATTCTTACCTTCTTAGTTTTTACCTGACGCCCTTTTTCTGTCCCTGGACGCGACCTCGGATATCACATTTCATGTTGTCTCCTGTCTCCTTAGGCTCTTTGTGGCTGTGACAGTCTCTCGGTCGTCTTTCTTTTTGGTGACCTTGACAGCTGGAGGCGTATGGAGCAGCTATTTGTGGATGCACCCCATTGGGAATTGTCTGATGTTTTCTCAGGACTAGATCGGGGTTTTGTGGTTTTAGAAGGAAAACCACAGAGAAAGTGCCATTTTTATCACATCATATCAAGGATACGGGCTGTCAACATGACTTACTGCTGTGGATGCTGACCTTGACCACCTGGCCAAGGTCGTGTTTGTCGGGTGTCTCCACTGTCAAGTTACGCTTACTCCTCCGTCCACCTTGTCCTCCCCGGGAGGAAGTCACCATGCACAGCCCACACGTACACTCCTGGGATGGGGGGATTGATGCAACTTCAACATTGTGCTTTTAGATTTGAGTTTGCTCAGGGCGCACTGTGTGTGTATAGTTGTGAGTCTTTATATGTTGTATGTATGTGTCATGTTTACTGTATGCAAGTCATGTGCATATATGTGTTTATGAATGTTTGTGTGTTGTGTGTATATGCTGTGTTATGTATATTGTGTTGTACGTGGATAGGTATGTTATGTCGTGTGTGTGTTGCATGCTGTGTTGTGTGTTGTCTTGTGTGTATATATGTGTGTTGTGGGTATATCTTGTGTATGTTGTGCTGCATGTGTGTTGGGCTGTGTATTTGTGTGTTGTGCATGTTGTGTGTGTGGTGTGTGGTATGTGGATAAGCTGTGAGTGGTGTGCATGTGCAGAGAAAGCACACACTGACCACTTCCTCTGGGCCCTGTGCACAGCAGACTGTCCCTCAGACGCACCGAGCCCTGGCGCTGAGAGCATTTTGAATTTGGAGCGAGGCCCTTCTTCTGCGGATGTCTTTCTGGACGCCCTGTGGAGGGATTTGCGTGCCGTGTGCCCTGTGGGGAGGGGCGGCCTGGGCTCCGGTGCAGTTTAGAGTCTGCCGTTGGGTGCGGGCCCAGGTGGGCCACCATGTCACCCCCCCCCGCCCCCCCCGCTAGGATGACTGAGGACGGGGTCTGTCCAGGCTGTGGAGTCTGCTCTGGGTGAGTCTGGCGCGGCGCCCACCATCACGGGGCCTTGTTGGGGACAGTTAGCTCTGGGATCCAAACACATCGAGGTCGTAAGAGGAACCCATGTAACTGTATCCCAACACGGACAACTACATCAGAGAGAAAGCGCCCTGCCTTCCGTTCTCGCTGATGATGCCACCGACTGCCCCAAAGAGAAAATAGAACATTGATTGATTGATTCATTCATTCATTCATTCATCAGTTGATGGATCGATTCCTTCACCACTGCTCCTGAATGTCCTCAATGTCTGGCACGGCATTCCTGCTAGGATAACGGGATTAAGGAGACAGGTTCCTGCCATAACAGACCTTCACCTGTTGGGGGAAGAGGGGCATCAAAACGAATAGAAACAAACAAAAGAAACGGGCATTCGTCAGGTAACTGTCACAGTTCAGATACAACTGGGAGAAGTGTGAGAGGAAATACCACAAAGGTGTGATGGCAACCGGGCGTCACTCTGACTTACCTGCAAATGGAGAGCCCGTACTTGGTTCCCATGTCCAGCAGGAGGCGCTGGCCCAGGCTCCGGCCATGGGACAGCAGGCCCACCCAGGGTGCTGGGTGCTGGGTGCTGCTTCTACCTGCTCACTGTGCACCGATCGAAGAGGCGGGGGCTGCGAGGGTCTGGCTCGGGGCGGGCGGCGGCTCCCTGTCTGTGGGCACTGCAGCTGTGTGATCTGTGCGCTTGCAGACACCACGCCAGGGGGGTCCCTCTTGAAGGGCGCATTGAGTTCCGTTGAATTTCCAATCAGACTGATTAGGAGAGGGGGCTCTTCTAGCTCCATCGCGTCATCTCCGCATGGAAATCGAGTGTCTCCTCCGAGGGTACAGGTTCTGCAGAAATACCAACGGGTCCAAGCTGAGCTCCCAAAATAAATACAAACTGATTGCAACCTGCCTCCAAATCAAGGCTGGTAACATGACAGCAGAGAGAGCATTGATTTCCATACTAATTCCTGTCGGAAAGTAATTCAGGGAGGTCCCGACCCTGCGAATCCTTGTAAGAAATGAGGCCCTGAATTTGTCCAATAAATAAATGGGACCTCGCTGCTGGTCCCCAGAGCCCCAACGCCTGGGACCTGCTGGTGTGTCTCCCGGGAGGGGAGCATCAGCCGGGCGCCCGGGCAGAGGCCGCTCACCCCTGGCCTGATGGAGGAGCAGAGCTCTGTGTGAAGAGAGGGCGGGTGGCCCTTGAGTTCCACACCCCTCCCCCGAAGACACCAAGAATTGCTTCTGCTGGATAGAAACGCGGTGCCTTTCAGACCGGACTGCCAGCCACGAATGAATCGTGTTTCCACTGTCGAGAGCGACTGGTTCGCTGGGAATTTTTAAAAGCGGGAGGGTCCTGGGCATCCCCGCTTTCACATGTCTCGCTGAGCGACGGGAGGAAAACCTGCGAGTGGCTGAGGCGGCAGTTCAGGCCCCGCCGGCTTCCCGCGCCCTTGTGCTCCAGTGCCCTTGGCCGCGTCCTCCTAAACCCTCTTCTGTTTCTTAAGGTGGAGTTGAATGTGAACTTTCTGCAGGGCCAAGCAGAGCGTTTCGGGTACGGACGTGGTGGGTCTATAAGGAAGCCCTGCACCCCTCTCCCCCCACTTCCTCTCCCCTTCTGCCCCCCCCCCGCCGTGTGGCACTCACCTGCTGCCCCCGGACTCTGCACCAGGCCTGGTGGCCCTTGGTGGCCACCTTGTCGGCTGACCCAGAGAGGCTTCTCCACGGAGCTGTGTGGGCCGACAGCAAGATTTCCGTTTGTCAGTGTCACCCGGACGCGGTGCCTCAGGCCCATGGTAAGGACCCCAGGCCACTCCCTCTTCTGTGGGCCGTGGGGGGCGCATCCCGGGCAAAAGGAGTCCTTGTCCCGAAGGCCCCACTCCTGCCGCTGGGCCTGCGGGAGGGCGGTTGGGTAGGCCGGGTCACCACGTTGATGCCACAGCACCTTCCCGTGACATTTTTATGTGAAAGAAGCTCTGGAAAGGAGGACTCTCCTGAGTCCCCATCATCTGGCTCCCCAGTGACACTGACCTCAGAACCTCGGGAGGGGTCCCCCTCCTCTAAGACAGTCCCCAGCGAGCAGACGGGGCCGCCTGTGGACACCCACTGATAGCCAGGCTCTGCGAAGTGGCTCCTCCTCAGGGCTCCATGCCCCGTGGGCGCTGGGGCCGGGTCCCTGGCGTAGCTCATCCGTGGGATCCACTATCCCTAAGCTTCTTGCAGAATCACATGGTCGCATCTGTCAGTCGTCTGCTCTTTTTAGTTAAATACGTGTTAGAAAAACGAGGCGGATGAAAACCTGCGGCATGTGCTGCGGGCTTTCCGGTTCAGGGATATCTTGTGAGTGTGTTGGCCAGGACCCAAGTGGTACCTGTGAGTAGCAAGTCCCGCCAAGGGCCAGAGGGTCAGCGCGGTCCCCGGCCAGGCGCGGGCTCTGACATCGCTGGCCAGTGGGCTCAAGCAACCGGTCTCATCAAGAGTCAGGTATCGGATGACCTGGTGGCTGGAGCTTCTCGTAAGAGCCTGTGAGCTATGGGATGGTGGACACTGAGGTGACTCGTCCATCTGTCCAGCCAACATGTTTTAAAAATCTACTCACCTGTTTATCCATCCAGCTCATCAAGTGTTTCCACGCCACACTCCTTCCTTCAGTGTGAGAGGCGCAGCCCTGGGTGCGGGAGGCTCAGGGCTTACCACGCCCCGTGGTGTGCGTGGCGGGGGGGGGAGGGGGGAAGGGGGTGGCAGCTGAGTGTCACTGCCCAAGGCTGTGTTGGTGTCTCTGGCGTAGTTCACACAGAACTGCTTGCGTGTTAAAGCGGCTTCCTGTCACCGTTAGAGGGAAGCGGTTTGGTGGGTATTTGACCCCCCCACCCACTGCGTCCCCCGCCGCTTGTAAACTTGCATGAAGTTGTGGGAGCTCCTGTTCTCATGTGTCCGACCCCAAGTCCCGGCTGTGCTGGATGCGGAGCCAGACAACTGGACGTGGGACGAGCCGAAGGAGATCGTCCTCCCCCCGCCCCGCAGCAGCCTGCCGCACGCTGCCGCACACTAGCTGTGCGGGGACCCGCACCGTGTCCTGCTGCCGGGGGGCCGTCCACCCCTCCCTGCTCCCCTGCTGGCCAGGCTACCCTTGTCCACGGGAAAGTCACGGCGAGGTGTGTGGTGGCTTGGATGTCCCCACGACCTCCACTCAGCTTCCAGGGGTCGGAGGGCCCGCGCCCGGCGATCACACTTCATCAGATTCGCAGACGCCCCTTTCCTCCCTGTGACTGTCAGAGGGTATTATCTTTGTAAAGCCTGTGGCCTCGGCACTTCCCTCGCGGTGACTGCGCCCGGCAGCTGCTCCTCCTCGCGGCAGTGGATCAGAAATGAAGCTGAGCCCGGGCTTAATGAAAATTGTCCCTGGAAAGGTTTGAATTGGGAGCATTTATTCCCCATTAATTTCAAGTAGACTCTCAATTGAGCAAAACGCTCTGTCTTTGCTCTCGGCTGCAGGTTTTCGCTGACAAATGGGCGCCAGGGTGGCCTGGCTCAGGTGCGGGCCTTGTCATAGGCAGCCTTCCTGGCGGGCCCGCAACACTCCAGGGGGCTCGGGGCCCCGCTGAGCTCAGTCAGGGCTGGACTGTGGAGCGGGTGAGGGTGCCCTGTCAAGATGAGGGCACAGCCCACTTTCATTGCTTCTGCAGAGACGGACGTGGGGGAGAGGGCAAAGGATTCGGCCCTGAATGGGGGTGGGGGGAGGTGGCCGAGGCCCCCTCCCCTACCTCACCCCTTTCCACAGGCGGGGATCTCCTCCTGTCAGCTGACCTTGGGGCTGGGGGTCCTCCGGGATTTCTCCAGAGCACCATCTGGCGGTGGGGCTCCAGTTAGCAAGCAGTCGGGCCCTGAGGCTGTGTTGGTGTCACCTTCATAGGAGGCTGAGAAATCACCAGCGCGGCGGTTCAGGGGTTGGAGTGTTCAGTGTGCAGAGGGTGCTGTGGCACTTCCTTCCACCCTTTGCCCCACCCGCCTTCCTGGGCGCTGTTGGGTGCCCCTGTCTGGACTGGGACCTTGACCTCCGGGCACCCTATTGTTGACGAGCGTTTCTCCTGTGATCGGCTTTCACGGATACTTTGTTGGTGTTTGTTCTTTGGGATTCACTGTTTTTGTGATTCTGATTCGGATGCCATATATCTTTCCTGTGTCTGGAAGCATCGTGGACATTATATCTTCAAATAGCGCCTCTTCCATCTCTTTATCCCCCCCTGAAGCTTCCGTTACACGCATGCCAGCCTTCCTCACCTCACTCATCATTTCTCTCGTGTTTTCCGTCCTTTCTCCACGCGGGACTCTCGGTCTTCCTCCAGGTCTATGGCCCGTCCACCAGTTCTCTCCGCATCTGCTGTAACCCCATGCGTTTTAATGTCACCTTTTTATTTTGTTAAAGTTGTCTTTCTGTTTATTTTTAGATCTGCGTGATCATTCATCTCCTGTGCTTTGTTAATATTTTGCGTGTCTCTTTTGTTTGCGCTCGGAACACAATGAAACATGATTATTTTACATTTTGAATCTAGTATTTTATTGAGTCCGATGCTGTTTATTATTTCCAGTTGTTGCCCATGCGCCTTGTTATGTTTTGGTTTGTTCGTTTCCTTATATTGGGGACTCTTTGGGGGAGTGTTTGGATTTGCTCCTGGCAGGAAACCAAGGGGCTCACTCCCCGAGGCCACTTTAAGCTTCCTGCTCAGCTTGTGTTGTTTGGGTCCTGCAGCCAGGGAGGTGTGGTTCCCAAACCCAGGTGAGGCGGGGTGCCCCTGTCAGCGCCAGAGTCGGGCCATGAAGCCACATTCTTCGTTTGCAGGTTAGAACGTCGGGCTCCTGTTGTCTGTGCTGTCACTCTGCAGGGACGGACCGTGGGAGCCCTGGCTCACGGAGGCCATTCGGTGACCCCGGGCGGCCACCAGATGTGCGCTCCCCTGATGTCCTACACTCGCGTTGTTTGTAGCCTCCGAGTCCTTTTGTAATTTCTTTCAGGTTCATCCATGTCCTTGAAATAGCGTCTTCTGTGTCCCCAGCATTTTTAGATTTGGGGCAGTAGGACTCTGGCGTGGAGGGCTTGCTGTGGGGTACATTGGCCACGCTGAGCCGGGAGTATCCCCAGCATCCCCTTCTTTGTACGGCTCCTGAACGGAATCGGCTGAAGGAGAAAAAGTCCCATGGACATCGGAAGGGGGAGGCAGAGTGTCAGCCCTGCTCCTTGGAGGCCGTGGCGGTCGGGTCAGTGACAGATGTGGCGGTTCTGGGGGCTGTGAGCGGGTGCTTGGCCCCGCCCCGAACTCTGCGTCCAGACTCACTCCTCACTGCAGGCCCTGGGCCCTCCCGGCAGAGGCACGGCCTTCCAGGCCCTTGGCCATCGGCTCCTCGTGTCGCCCTTGGGCAGAGGGTGTGTCTGGGCTCCGATTTCCCTGCGAACCTCGGTGCTGTCGCGGGGCAGGCACTGCGGCTGCGTGAGGCACACACTGTGGGGCCGGCTCCTGGAGGCACCGGGGTCCCCAACGCTCACAGGCAAGGCGGCTTCTGAGCTCCGCTGTGCTGTCGCCCCACCAGCATTCCCACTGCAGGGCGGGCACAGCCGCACAGCTGGGGAGTCACGGGCTGCTTTGCAAATTGGGTGAAACTTAGGGGTCTCCGCCTTAGAAAAAAGAAGCAAAAGTATATAAAAACATGTTTTCTTAAATGTTAGGGAGTTTCCTATCTTAGGTAAAGAATCTCTGATCTGTTAATAGCGGCCAATACTTTTTTGACTATTGTCTTATAAAATCATAGGAAACAAGTTAATTGTTTGGCATGAAACATTATATATATTTGAGTGTTTCTAATAACAGGTTTGCCTCTTTGAAAATGTAAACTCTCACATGAATAATTTTACACATCTTCCTAATGTCGATTCCATATCTTTATGCCTCCGTTGAACCATACTCGGCATAATCTTTACTTAATGTTCCAGGATTTTGATAAGCATGAAATTATAGGACGTACGTCAGAGAAGAAACAGCGGCCACGCTCAATCGCGGTCTCAGCGCTGGTCACCTGACACCACCCTTTCCAGCTGCCCGATCTCCGGCTCCTGTGGTGACTTCATGTCCGACTGGGCGTCTGTCTGGAGCTCACGCCGTCCGGGCGTTAGAAAGCGTCTTCCTGAGACTTCCCAGGTCAGCCTGAGCTCTCACACTGTGGGATGGAGCTTCTCTTTCAGAGGATGGAGCCTGGGCCCCTGAATGGGATCCAGCACACACTGGCCCTTCCCGTCAGGGTCCCTCCCAGCCTGCCCGCCCCGCACAGCTGCACCGTCCAGGCCGGCTTCCCACTGTGCGAACCGCCCCACTACTTCCTCCTTAACCTTCACCATAACCGGAGAGGGCGCCATGCACGTGGTTGGATTTCCGACAAATGAAAGGGATGGTCCCTCCCGGGTGATGGGATGAGAGGCGGTGTCAGCGTGAGTGACAACCGGGCGGACGTGGCTGCTGCCTGGTCCAGCACATCACGTAGCCCCGGCCGTGGTTCAAAGGCAGCCAAGACCAAAGTCCAAATAGTAATGATTTCAGGAAGGTTTCGGAGGAAGGATCACATTAGGGCGTGATTACAGGAAGATTTTAAGAGGAAGCAGCGATTCTCCTAGAAACCAAAGCAAGGAATTGTCGGGGAGGCCAGCCCCCCTCGTTCAAGCCAGTGCAACCCTGGATGTTGCAAAAAATCCTTTCTTTGACCCATGCACTGTATGTGCACTGGAGCGAGACACTTGGTCACAATGAAAATGGCCCAGACATCATCTGCTCTTAAACTCCGCGTTGGAGGTCGCCGGTGTCACTCGCCTCCAGCTGGCAGATGGCTCTAGTTTTCAGACAGGGAAGGCACTTCAGTCACCTGCTGAATGGAGTTTGGCACAGAACATCAGCCCTGTCATATTTCCGACTTGTCACAACGACAGGATATGCTGGGACGGGAGACAGACTTGCTGCGTCAGGAAAGTGTGATTCAGACGCCGTGTCAACGTTGTCAAGTGTCAGAGCCGAGAAGACGCTGCGAGTCAGAGGCGTTGGCTCACTTGGTCTGATTCCGCCTGACCTGGTGGTTTGTTACTGGGGGCGAGATGTTGATGAAGCGAGGAGAGTCTTTTGTCTATTCTGGGGCATGAGCTTTTGAAATGGGCCTCGATTAACCTCAGATTTTTATGCCAGACACATGTTCTACCAAGAGGTATCCTATGTAGTAGTTCTGTTACTTCAGACCTGTCACGCTCACGTATCTGATCCATCCTTCAAACAACTACAGGATTTGTCTCCCTAAAATACAGTTTTGATCACAAATCCCTGAAAAACTTTAGGGACACACCTAGTACATTTTTGAGCCACTTCTGTGGCTTGTTTTAACTTACCTTGATCGTCATATTTTGCGTATCAGATATGTCACCCTTTTAAGTATGCTTTTTAAATGTAAATTTATTTTTTAAATTTAAAGCCAATTGACTGAGTTGTGCAACCATGGCCATTAATCAGTTTTAGAACCTTTTCAGCACCTCAGGATGATTGCTGGGCAACCGCCCATCTGCTTTTCTGTGTAGCTTTGCCTTTTCTGGATATTTCTCATAAATCAAACCATGCAATAGGTGGGTTCTTGGGCCTGGTTTCTTTCACTCACATAATGTTTGTGAGGTTCATCCATATTGTAGAGCGTACCTCCACTTTTCCCCTTTTACTACAGAATGGCTTTCCACTGTCTATCTACCAATTGATGGGCATTTAGGCTGTTGCCAATTTTGGGATGTTATCAGTAAATGTTCATAATATACATCAAAGAAATATGCAAACGCTTTTGGGTGAATGTATATTTTCACTCTGTTGGGTGTATTCCTAAGAGTAGAATCGCTAGATCATATGGCACATTTATGTTTAACTTTCTGAGACACGCATTTTTCAAGCAGATGCACCATGGTACACTCAGACCAGCAATGCATGAGGGTGCCAATTTTTCTACATTCTCCCCCCCCATTTGTCACGGTCTTTTAAAAATTATTAAAGCCAATCTAATAAATGTGAAGTGGTACCTCATTGCTGCTTTAATTGCTAGTTCCCTAATGTATTAAGCATCTTTTCGTGTGTTTATTAGCTAGTTGCATATCTTCTACGGGGAAATGTTTATTTAAATTTTGTGACAATGTTTTGATTGGGTTGCTTGTTGTTTTTTTAACTGAGTTGTAAGAGTGCTTTTGTATGTCCTGGACTCAAGTCCTTCATTAGATGTATGATTTGAAAATGTTTTCTCCAATATTTTTTCATTCTCTTAGAGTGCCTTTCAAAGAGCAGAAATTTACAGTTTCTATGAGCACCAATTTATAAGTTTTTTCTTTTGTGGATCCAACAACTTTTTACCTAAATTAAAGTCACAAATATGTTGCTCTGTCTCTATTTTCTTCTAGAAGTTTTATAGCTTAGGTTTCCCTTTTAGGTCTATGAAACACTTTGCGTTAAATTCCGTGTGTGGAATGGATATATACTATGTGTATGGTATACAGGTGTCCCAACAATGTGTATACACACTTTGAATAATTATAAAGACAGTGTTTATTAAAATACATTTCATTTTCAAAATCGACCTACCAGCTGTTACAGTGTGTGTACATTTTGGGGGGACTCCCTGTATTTGCATGAGGCAACTTGCAAAGTTGATTTTTCCCGCCATGTAGAAAGTTGGTTTTCCCAGCACCATTTGCTGTAAACCCTGTCCCTTCCCACTGACCTGCCTTTTGACCTCAGTGTTTGTGTTTGTGCGTCTATTGCTGGAATCCTATAAAGCACTAATTTGATTGCTAACTTACTAACAAGCCTTCAAGGGAGGTGGTGCTATCCACCCGATGTCTTTTTTCTCCACCGCTTTTCACCATTGTAGGTCCTCGTGCAATTCTATGTGAATTTTAGAATCAGTTTGTAAATTTTAACAAAAACTTTGGTGGGATTCTGTTTGGAATGGCTGTGTATTTCTAAATAAATTTTGGGAAAATTGATATCGTAACACTATTGTGTCTTCTGACCTCTGAACGCAGTGTGTATCTCTATTTATTGGTCTTTAATTTCTCCTAGCAATATTGTGTACATTTTTTATTTTACACACATATTTTGTTGGACTTATTTATTTTCCATGTTTTAAATGCAAATGATATAGTTTTAATATTTAAATTTCTGATTGATTTCTGGTCTAGCAGTAAAATTGATTTTGGGGCACTGGTGTTATTTCTACACTGCAATCTTGTTAGGCTCACTTATTTCTCCTAGTAGCATTGATAGATTTCATTGAATTATTGTCATCGATGACTCATCTCAGAATAGACACAGCTTCACTTCTCCCGGGTCGATCGGCATGCTTTTCATTTCTCTTTCTGGCCTGAGCGCACTGGACAGAACCTTCAATACGATATTGATGGAGTGATGAGGGTAGACACCCCTGTCTTGTTCCTGATCTTATGGGAAAACATTCTCCGTAAGGTATCACGGCAGCTGTAGTTTTCGCATAGGTGGTCCCTATCGGCTTGGGGAGTTCCCTTTCACTTCTCATTTCCTAAGAGTTTTAAAGGGGGAATCAGAAGTTGGATTTTGCAAAATGCCCTTTCTATTCATTTGAGATGATCATGTGGCTTTTATTTTTTTAGTTTGGTAATGTGGTGAATTACGATGATTAATTTTCAAATGTTAAACAATCTTTGCATTTCTGGAATAAAGCTTCCTTTGTCATGATATATTATTATTATTTTTAAAAATATATTTTATTGATTTTTTACAGAGAGGAAGGGAGAGGGACAGAGAGTCAGAAACATTGATGAGAGAGAAACATCGATCAGCTGCCTCCTGCACACCCCCCACTGGGGATGTGCCCACAACCACAGTACATGCCCTTGACCAGAATCGAGCCTGGGACCCTTCAGTCTGCAGGCCGACACTCTATCCACTGAGCCAAACCGGTTAGGGCATCATGATATATTATTATTCATTTAAAATATTGGTGGACAATTTGCTGAAATAACATTTTATTTAGAATTTTTAAAAATCTGTTTATTGGTCTCTAGTCTTCCTTTCTGACAATGTCTTATTCTGATTGTGGAGTCTGAGTCAGGAAGCATTTCGTACTCTTCAATTAAAAAAAATATTTTTATTTATTTCAGAGGGGAAGGGAGAGGAAGAGAGAGATAGAAACATCAGTGATGAGAGGGAATCCTTCACACTCCCTACTGGGGTTTGAGCCTCAACCTGGGCATGTGCCCTGACTGGGAATCGAACCAGTGACCTCTTGGTTCATAGGTCAATGCTCAATCACTGAGCCACACTGGATGGGCTATGTTTTCCTTTGTTTATGGTTTGAGGTGGGCCGGCAACTCCCACCCAGGGTGGCGATGGTAGAAGTTTAAGTACCTCGCGCTAACCGATTGTGCGACTGGAGCACCCGGTGGTAGAAGTTTTATCTCCTGCCTTAGCCTGACCTTCAAGGCCTCAACCTGCCTTTCTGAGGGAATTTCTCATTCTCTGCCTCTCTTTTGAAAGTCCCTGGGGAGGACCTGTGTTTTCTGCTTCCCAGCCTTGGCACCTTGCTGTGGTCTGAACGTTGGCATCCCCTCCCAAATTCATGTGTTGAAACCTAGTGTCTAATGTGATGGTTTTAGTAGGCGGGGCTTTTAGAAGATGCTTAAGTCATGAGTGTGAGGCCCTCATGAATGGATTAGTCCCTTATCAGGAGGCTCCCGAGAGCTCCTCACCCCTGCTAGCATGTGAGGACACAGCGAGAAGGGGTGGCTGCCACCCAGGAGGCAGAATGCTGCCACCAGAGGTGACTGTGTTGGCCCCTCGATCCTGGATTTGCCAGCCTCCAGAGCTGTGCGCGATATATTTCTGCTGTTAATGGTGTTTTGTTACGGCAGCCTGAATGGACTGAGGCACGTGCTGCTGAATGCCCCTTCCCAGTGTCTTCCGGTTGTCAGTTATCAATGCTTCACAGCTCGGGTGAATGTAAAGACTTTCTCTTCCTCCCTTACCTCCTCTCCACCCCTCCCCACCCGCCCTTCCATCATCTCTCTAATCTACCTATCATCTGTCTGTCTGTCTATCTATATCTACCATCTACTAAGCATCTACTAGGGGTCAGGCACTATGCCAGGTGGCTGATGATGTGACAGGAAGCCACACAACCAGGTCTGAGGTCACAGAGGCAGTGATCTCCATGGTGACACATGAAATACCTGCTGTGGGATGGAATGGAATCAGGGGCTCCTAGCGTAGAGCCTAGCAGGACACATGCAGGGAGCTGACTGATAGTAACGTTTTGGACGTGAGCAGGGAGAGAAGAGCCCACCTTCGGAGCCTCTTAAAGATGACTTTGGTCTTCACCTTGAGGGCAGCGTGGAGCCCTGAATGGCTTTAGTCCAGATGCTGGCATTTCCTCCAAGGTCGGTGTGGTCGGGGGAGGGAGACTGGAGGCGGGGCCAGTCCAGGTGGGAGACCTGGAAGCCAGAGTTCATTAGTGGCGATTGGGCAGGAAGGCGGGACCCGGTGACAAACTGCACGTGGGGCTGGGAGAGGGTGTACAGGAAGCTGACTGGGCTCCGGATGGGCCGCGGTGGACACCACACCTGTGTCCGGGCCGTATTAGAAGAAGAGCTTTCGAAGATGCTCTCTCTCTGCCCAGGTCTTCCTTTCTGGTTCATAGCTAATGGCTGCGTCTCCTTGGCGTCCGTGATGTTGACTTGCTCCTTAAGTCAGTTACTTGCACTGGGTTTCGGTGGAGCGGAATGGCTCTTCTCCGCCGGGTGGGCCTGTGGTTGCCAGGGGAGACGGAGCGTGCCTTCCTCCCTTTGTATTCCAGCTGCGCTTATGGTCCCGGAACAATGCCTCGCACACAAGGAGTGATTAATAAATTTTGATGACTCAAATTAACAAAGCAGCTCACTTTTATGTGGCATAATATATGCATGATTGAGTGTTTTTCTGTCACGAAACGCGGCACTGTGGCGTCCTTCGCTCTATTCTGGAGGACTCTGCAAGCTGTAATTTTAATTTCGAGATCTAAACAGATGTGTCAACAACGTGGGGTCACACAGGAAGTTCTCAGTCTATTTCTTTCTTTTTTTTTTTTTTTTTACAGTCAAACATTTATAATCTGTGGGAACCACAGTAGTGTCCTCAGTAGAGAAGGAAAGAGGTGGACGGGAGCACAGGGTGTGGTGATGCGCTGCCCGAGGCGCGGGGGCCAGCTGGGCCTCGGTTCCCAAGCTCAGGCAGCAGGCGACCCTGCAACCTGCCGTGGAGACATCTTCCATGGACAGGCCACTGAAAGGACAGTGATCTGGGCAGACCCCGCAGCTGCTGGACCAGTGCTGGTGCCCTTCTGCTCTGGCTGTGCCTCAGGACCCCTGCCACGGTGGGCGAGCCGCCCCTCTCCCTCCCACCCGATGGCCACGCTTGCAGTCTCTAGGGGGCTGGTCCCCGAGGGAGCCATGCTCTTCCTTAGGGAGCAGGTTCCCTGTGCGCCAGAGGATGGCAGGGGTGGGGCGGGGCAGCCGTTCCGGTGGGGAGTGACCAATGCCCCCTCCCGCGACTTGGTCACATTTCCTGATAGAGCTAGACACGCGTCCCTGGGAGGTAGCTGGGACCTTCCTCCTGCAGCCAGCGTCCTGTGGTGAACAGGAGCTGGGAGACAGCTCAGTCGGAGCTGATTATCTCCAAGGAGGGAGACGTGGAGAAGCGGTCACATCGGACCTGCCTTGGGACTGTCACCCAGCGCAGGGTGAGAAAAGAGCACTTGATTGCCAGTGACACTGACCTGAGATGCAGATGGGATGGCGTTTCCCGGGCTCTGCCCCACAGACAGAACCGAGTCACATCGCATTTGGCTCCGAGATGTCCTTGGCCAGCTGTTTGTCTCTCAGCCTCCCATGCTGTCCAGAGAGGCGGCCAGCTGCTGTTGTTTTTGTTTTGTTTTGTTTTGTTGGGGGGCACAGGTTTGCTAGGACCTTAGCAGTCGGGGTGACAGTGTGGCCTGGCAAGGATGAGGGACCCCACCACAAACACCTCTCTCCACCCTGAGGTCACAAGGGCCGTGTGGCTGTTGCCTTGAGGCTGGAATGAAATCGTGTCGTGGCTGTTCTCTGAGGGACCCTCTGAGGGTCAGGGAGCCCCGGCACGAAGCCATGCTCTACACAGTGAGGGGGGCTGGCTTGGCTGGGAGCAGGCTTTTTTGGGGAGCGATGGTTCCTCAGAAGCTACTCTGTCCACTGGGGCCTGTGTCAGGCTCTGGGAACAGAGAACCGGCTCTCGTGCCTAGTCATTCATTGTGGGTTCATTCATTCATTCATTTGTCTGTTCACTGAGCACTGGCCAAGTGCCAGCACTTCGGTTCCAAAGATAAGCGACCCTTCAGCCCCACTCCCAGGAGCCACCGCGGATCTCTAGAAGTTCTTGGTCACAGCCGTGAGTGGGGGCCATGCCGAGCTGCGGCTCCTTAAAATGCTGTCTCTCTATTTTGTTCCTGCTCACCACGCTCACGGAGATACGAGATGAGCTGCAGGCAGTTGCCTCGTCCTCTCACCCTCTGTGTCCTTCCATTGCGATGCAGTCCTGCTCGCTGTCACCGGAGACCAATTTCCACCCGTCACCCGGGTGTCAGCCGACTGTGGGCTGTGGCTGGGGGTGCGCTCCGACCTGGCTCATTTGCTGTGATTGCTGTCACCTAGGCAGGCTTGGGCCTCATTGGTAACTTCCATTTGCAGTGTGGACTCTACTTTCTGATGGCAGTGCGGAAACTTGAGGTGCCTAAGTAAGAAATCCCTCTTCTAGGTTTTAACTTGCACATTGATTCACAATCGATCTGGGCGGCTGACCTGTGGCTCTGAACCCACGTCAGCCCTGCCTTTTGGCCCATGTCGTCATGGATGTTTGTATTATTTCAGGGAAAAACCATTGTTTAGGGCAGCGGTCGCCAACCTTTCGGACCTCACAGACCACCAGTTGGCGACCGCTGATTTAGTGGGCATGTTCTTCCTGATTTCTCTCCTGGTGAAATCATGAAGCTATAAAAGCATGTTGGCTACCTCCGCTCGTGCTTGTGTGCGTGTGCACATGCGCGCGCGCACACACACACACAAACAGGCACGCACACACAGTATTGAGTAGAGTGTAGACAGACCATGAGGATCCGTTGGCAAACTCAATGCAGCATGAAGATGAACCAACTCCTTCAGTTACAAGTTTTGCTCTTACTCTCTCTGACAGACTCAGCACATGGTCTGGAGTGGCGCAGGTGACGTCTCTGCATCCATCGGCCAATGGGGACCTATGTGGGAACCATGCTCTGTCCAGCTGGTCCCCAGGCTCTGCAGTCCTCTTCCTGACCCCCCTCCCCAGCTCCCTCAGCCTGGGCTCCTCTGGGCGTCTGTGGTATTGTTCGCATCCACATAGCCGGCATGGAGTCCCACGTGTGTCACTTATATGTGAACTTGGGCAGGAGCTCAGCCTCTCTGCATCTCCAGTTCTTCACGTTTACACAGGGATATAAAGTACCTATGTCACAGGTGTGTCATGACATGACATATGGTGACTTTGCTAAGAAACTTAAGAAATCTTAGACCACTGCTGATGCAAAGATTTCTCCTGTGTTTCCTTCTGAAATTGTGTAATGTTAGCTTTCGGTCTAAGAACTGTCCTGCTAGCTCAGGTGTCCAGTGTGGGTTCCTCCACATTGATGTGTGGGTTCCTCCACATTGACTTTGTTGTTCCAGTGCTGTCTGTTACAAATGCGGTCCTTTCTCCACTGGGTCACTTTGGATCTTTGTCAGAAGCTGCTCGAAGCTGCAGCACAGGTCATCTCTGGGCTCCCTGTACTGTTCCTGGGTCCATGTACCTGTCCCTCCGCCAACACCACTGTCCTGATCACTGTAGCCTTACAGGAATCGAGTAAGTGTGGCGGTCACAGGGCTGGCTCAGAGGCCTCCAGCCGCAGGGAGGGGGATGGACCCAAGCCCCACTCTGTTTATGGGAGGCCACTCCCCACTAACGCTGACTGCAGCAGGTCCTGTCTCGGGAGGCCAGGACTTGTCTGATGCCAGATTTGGCTCGAGGATGCCTCTGGTCTGGTACAGTTTGCTTAGACTTCCTGGCAGCCAGGGTGTTTCTCCTCCCGCCGGCTCACTCCTGCTTCCCCGTCCACCTGCTGCAGGCCTCTCCAGCTTTCCCGCTCCCTCCCTATCTCCTGTCACTCAGGCATTTCCCTCATTACATCCTTGCATTTGCTTCTCAAGGGACTTGGACAAACACAGTCCAATTATTTTTCCTTTTTATAAAAGGCTTTTTGGCTCTTTGCATTTGTATGCACATTTTTTTATTCATCTTAAAGTTTTTTATAGTAAAAACTTGCTGGAATTTTGATTGGGCTTGTGCTGAATGAAAAACAACAAAAACAATTGAGGAGAATTGGTCTCTTGCCTATATGTAGCTTCCAGTCACTTAATATGTACTATCCCTTGGCTTCTTCAGGTCTTCGTTTCTTTTCTTTTCTTTTCTTTTCTTTTCTTTTCTTTTCTTTTCTTTTCTTTTCTTTTCTTTTCTTTTCTTTTCTTTTCTGGAGGAAAGGAGAGGGAGAGAGAGTGATAGAAACATCAATGATGAGAGAGAATCATTGATTGGCTGCCTCCTGCACACCCCCTACTGGGGATCGGGCCCACAACCGAGGTACATGTCCTTGACGGGAATCAAACCTGAGACCCTTCAGTCCGCAGGCCAACGCTCTATCCACTGAGCCAAACCAGCTAGGGCGGTCTTCATTTCTTTATGTGATGTTTCATAGTTTTCAGTGTGTAGGCCTTGTATATATATGTTTTTAAATTCATCCCTAAGTATTTTATAATTGTGCATGCTATTATAAATTTTTTTACTTCATTTCTAATTGTTGCCAGTGTGTAGAAATGCAATTGCTTTTCTATATTGACCTTTCTTTTAGGGCAGTGATGGCGAACCTTTTGAGCTCGGCGTGCCAGCATTTTGAAAAACCCTAACTTAACTCTGGTTCCGTGTCACATATAGAAATTTTTTGATATTTGCGACCATAGTAACACAAAGATTTATATTTTTGATATTTATTTTAGATATTTCAATGCCATTTAACAAAGAAAAATCAACCCCAAAAATGAGTTCGTGTGTCACCTCTGACACGCGTGTCATAGGTTCGCCATCACTGTTTTAGGGACATTGCTTAATTCACTTATTAGTTCCAGTAGCTTTTAAGGACAGTCCTTAGTATTTTCCACTTGGATAGCCACACATCTGCAAACCAGTACAGCTTTTATTCTTCGTTTCCCATCTGTACGCTTTTTACTTTGCTTCCTGGACTCATTGCATCAGCTATGACTGTCAGTCAAGTCGAGGAGAAGGGGTGAGAGCTGCCTTCTTGCCTTACTTCAGGGCATTCGGCCTCCCAAGTGCGACGTCAGCTGTGGGTTTGGCATTCACGTCCTTGTCGTGTTCAGCTTGCTGAGTTCGTGGCCATTCTTGGGCCTGCAAGTTCATGTGCTCCACCACCTTTGGAAAGTTTTTGTGAATTTCCTCAAGAGATGTTTTTTTCCTGCCCCGTTTTCTCTCTCTTTACCACGTGGGACTCTGATAGTGTATTGAGGATGGCTTGAGATTGTCTCCAGGCCCTCAATATTTGCTCTCGCTATTCTTTAGACTTGTTCATTTCTATTTATCTATATACAACTTAACTGGGTTTTTTTTTGCTTTTTTCTGTGTCGTTGGACCTGTCTGCCCTTACAGTGAATTTAAAAACATCTCGGTTACTGTACTTTTCAGCTATGGAATTTCCATTTTTATAGCTTCCATTTCTCAGTGGAGATTTCCTATCTCTTGGTTATTAAGACCATCTTTCCTTTTATCTTTGAATTCCATTTGTAAGAGCTGCTTGGAAAGCGCTGCTTGCTGAGCCCCGCATCTGGGTCAGCACTTCCTCCCTGGGGACAGGTCACACTTTCCGGTTTCCCTGCGCGTCCAGTCACTTGCGTTTACGTCTAGAAGCTGGTGTGGTGTGTGGATCCGGAGTCCGTGGTGTTCTGAGTATTTTTTCTGTTCAAACCACAGTTACCTGGCCAGGCTTCAAATTGCAAAACTGCTTGTTTTGTTTTGTTTTCTGCAGCTGCAGAAATCTCTACTCTGTATCTGTGTTTTCCAGCTGCTACTAGGCAGCCTGCTTTGGTAAATTGTCTTTCCTTGTAATCTTTTAAAATCAATTTTCACAGCTCCCTATGCATTTGGACAATTAACCCGCGCACGCACCATTTGGCAGCCCATCAGAGATTTCGGCGGATCATCTTACGTGTGGGGGCCCAGCCGCCCTGTGGCATCCTTGTTCTGAGAGCCCCCCGCCTCCAGCCCCACCAGCTTCCAGCAGCTCTGCTAGTCCGCGGCTCTGTCCCCCAAAATGCCAAGCCCGGGGGTGTTCGCTTTCTGCCTCCTGAGCCTCGTGTTTGGGGACCGTGCTCAGTGAGCAAAGCAGCAAAGGGACAGGTCTCCCTATGGAGCCCTCGTTTCAGGAAGTGTCCCCCCAACCCCGGGCTCTGTGGCTTTATCATTAGTCTACTCTGGTGCCGCCACCTGCGCACGGTTTGCCGTCGGCCAGTGATCTGGGTGGGTTTAGGTTTAATTCTTAAAAATCTCACTCTTGCAGCACTCTTGCTCCCAGGCCCCCTGGACATTTCATTTCCAGCTTCTATGCCAGTCCTGCCCGGCAACCCCTGCACCTGGAGGTGGCCAGGCTGCTGCCATCGCTGGGCTGGAGGGACGCTCCCTCGGGCCCCAAATGCCACACATTCAGATTCTTACTCTGAGCTCTCAGTTTTTTGTTTCTAAAAAACATGAACACTTCCTCTGGCTTTTGTTCATTGTTTCCTGTTTTCTAAGTGTCTCTATGTAGCTGTTTTTGTTTTTATTTTATTTTTTTATTGATTTCAGAAAGAGGAAGGGAGAGGGAGAGAGAGATAGAAACATCAACGATGAGAATCATTGATCAGTTGCCCCCTGCATGCCCCCTACTGTGGGGCATGTGCCCTGACTGGGAACGGGACTGTAACCTCCTGGTTCATGGGTCAACGCTCAATCACTGAGCCACGCCAGCCAGGCTCTAAGGAGCTGTTTTTAATATTTTGCCTAGGCTTTATCATTTCTTCCGTGGGAGAGTTTGCACTGCAATTTGCTGTGATACTTGCCTCCCTCTCTGACTTCAGAGCACCTCCCTTTAAAATGAATGTACGCCCCCTGCGCCCCAAGAGTGAGCACGTTGGCCACACTACTGTCAGACTGTGAGTGATTGTGGCGGGAGTGATGTGCTGGAGGTTCTTATTTTTCTAGAATTTTTCTAGTCTTTCATCACGTTATGGTTCCACCCTGCGGTAGAAGTATCTGAGTCTACTTTGCAAAAGGTTTTCTTTTTGTAAGTCAGCAACGGGTCTACTGGTATCAAATGCAGTATAAGCATTGATTTTTATTTCCATCTGGTTTCCCATGGTCTTAACATCATTTATTGAATAAGTCATCTTTCCACCATTCTTGGAAATTCCATTTATAGCTGTGATTTCATTAAAATTGCATTAAACCTGTAGAGTGAACTGGGAAACATGACATCCTTCAAGGATTGAAATGTCTGCTCTGCCAACAGGGGCCAGACTCGTTGGCTCAGGCCGTTGCCAATGGGACCTGCATATCGTTACATTACACCTGGTCGGTATTGGCTACAAGACAGTTACTACTAAAGTTATGAACATTGAAACCATTTGTTCCAATACATTTCAATTTGATTCTCCTAGATAAAAAGTCATATCAATAAAAATTGATTTCTTTACATTATAATTTCCTTACATTATGCTCTATCATGTTTTTAAAATTTGCATTGACTTCAGAAATAGTAGTACTAATGAGGATTTTTGCTTTAATAGGAAGGGCTAATAGTTTGACATAAATCTTTTTTTAAGTATCATTTAAACATATTCTGAGTAATATTTTTCTATGCTTATTTTACAAATCATTTATAAAAATCAGGAATGAATGTTGAATTTGGCCAAATGCTTTTTGACATTTATAAAAAGTACCATATAGGGGTTTTTTTAAAAAACTTAGAACTACTATGGTAAATTATGTTAATAAATTACTGTTTTTTTTCTAGAATTAAACATTTTTTTATCATGTTAGATATATTGATAGATCATATTTGCTAACACTCATTTGGAATTTTCAAGTATTTATTCATAACTAAGATTATTGTATAGTTTTATTTTTATACTTCAAAAATTATTTTAATGTCAGGGTTATATACAACGAACTGGGAAGTTTTCCAAAGTTCTCTGTGCTGAAATAATTTAAATAGCATAAGAAATGATCTCTTTTTGAGTTTTGAAATAACTTGCTCATAAAAATGCTTGGACCTGGCATATTTTATGAGGTTATTTCTTGGGCAACTTTAAACATTTCAATTTTTTAAATTAATTTTTAACTATGAGCCAAATATGAATAAACTTGTGCTATGTAAATGTAGATAATATAAAAAAGCAGATAGGCAAAAGTCTCGCTTGCCAGTCTCCATGCTCTCTCTCCCATTCCCTCAGCAGAAGCAAGCACATTGTCTGGGTACAGACTCTTCCAGATTTTCTTCTCTGTATCTCAAAGACTGATAAGTACGTATAGAAATATACAGTTTTCCTCTCTGCTTGGTTTTTGCAGAAATTCAAGAAATCTGAATGCATATTCAAACACAATGTGAAGCTCACCTTTTTCTTTTAATAATAAATCTTAGAAATCTTACCATGCAAATATATGTGGCTCTATCTTAACTCTATATTTTACTGTTGAATAAGGTGTTATATGATGGAAGTAACTCTATTAATTAGCTTTAATTAGCCATTGGTATTATTTCTTTTATGGTTATCGGTTTGTTTATATTTTGTAGTATTTCCTTAAACAACTTGGGAAACATTTGTATTCCTAAAATATCTTTAATTTCATCTAGATTTTGTTCCTTCTTTTCTCCATTCACTCAACTCATTCATTCATTCAACAAGTATTTTTTGAACACTCGCTGCATACCAGGCACTGTTATCTAGAACTTAACATGCATCTCAAAAAACATAGACCAAAATCCCTGTCCTCCATCTGCTAACATCACAATATATTTTAAAGTCAGAGGCTTGGCTTTACTAAAATTTTAGCATTAAGAGAATTCGTCTGCATTTTATAGGGTATTTTCTTATGATGACCTACCTTTGTGAAATGTACTCCCTATCTGTGATTATCTCTGTTGTATTTTTATTTCCCTTTTCCCTGCTTGATTAGAACGCGTGTGTTTTTCTAATTCATTCATTTATTTTTATTCCCACTTTTTGCCAAAATGAAAAACCCTCACAGAAAATGTCAGTTCTGCTTTAAAGGGATTTATTTCTTCCTTTCTCCCTTTTAACCGTATGGATTTCGCTTTCTCTTTAACTTAGTGTTACTGTTCTTTCCCCAAATTCTTAGATGAGAGCCTTGCTGAGTTAACTTGGTTCCTTTATCGTAGCTTTGGCTTCTGTCATTTGTTCGCTTGCTCGGTGAGCGTGGTGAGCAGAAAGTCCCTCTGTCCTCCCATCCAGGAAGCTCAGACGAGGCATTTGACAAAACTCAACACTTGTTTATGGTCCAAGTTCCCAGCACACTCAGGGTAGGAAGAAGCGTCCTCGGCCGATGCAGGCATCTACACAAGCCACTGCAGCCAGCAGCACACGTAACTGACGACGGATAACTTAGCGCCCCCCCCCCCTCCCCCGAGGTCAGGGAGCAGGGCAGGCGGCTGTGTCCGGCCTGCCAGGCCTGCCCAGGCCACGGCAGCAGGAAAAGTGGGTAAAAAGGAATAGGTTATAGAGGCGAAGGTGAACTCACTTTCTCTGCAGGAGACATGATTGTTTACACAGGAAATCCTAAGGCATCTTCACAATTAACTAGGATTATCAGACGCAAAGTTCAAAATTACTATGTTTGTTTGTTCAGGGAGACAAAAGGCAAAAAATGTAGCAGAGAGCTGGAAATGATAAAAAGTAAGTCTATTTGCCCTCGCTGGTTTGGCTCAGAGGATAGAGCATCGGCCGATGGACTAAAGGGTCCCGGGTTAGATTCTGATCAAGAGCACATGACTGGGTTTGGGGCTTGATCCCCAGTGGGGAGCGGGTGTGTGTGTGTGTGTGTGTGTGTGTGTGTGTGTGTGCGCGCGCGTGCAGCTGATCACTCCTTCTCCCTTCCTCTCTGAAATCAATACAAATAATAAGTCAATTTGAAAAAGAAATGATGAGAAATTCTAGAAATGAAAAAAATTTTAACAACTCAACTTAAAAATGCAATGGCCTCGCTTGGCAACGGACTAAGGACAGGATTTGTAACCTCAATGGTGAGTCACGGCGAGCCCCAGGAATCCAACACACAGGAGGGAAGGTGAGAGAATTGAGGATGTAGCGAGTTGATTGAATAATGTATGTTACAGACCGGAAGGAGAGGGGCGTCACCACGAGGCCGAAGAATTTGAAAAAGACGGTGGCTGAGAAAACCGATGAAAGACCTCCGTCTACACACCTCAGACAGCCAGGTGACAGGGACGCACCACGGAACTGGGAGCTAGAGACAAAGAGAATCCTCGAAGCAGCAGGAGGAAGCGCCCATGAGTGACAGCCGGCTTCTCCGCCAGCTGACAAACCAACAGAGAAGAGTGGGAGGCAATAGAGTGAAAACAATTGCTAACCTAGCAAAACCGTCCTTCAGGGAGGAAGATTAAATGGATCCAGGCAAACACGAACAGACAGCATGTCCCAGGCATGCACGCGGGAAGAAGTACTGACGGTGTTTTCCAGGCAGAAGGAGAAAGCGGGCCCCAGTAAGATACTCAGGAAAGATCGAAGGACAGGAAGTGGTAGGGATGTGGGAGAACGGAGTGAATGCTGTCTGCAGAGGAACCTGTGATGTATGTGGGCCGTCCTACCAGCTGGTTAGCCCAGGAGAATAGCTTACGGGTCAGACTCGGGGCAGGGGGATGGGGGAGAGTGGGCTCATCTGGAACTGTCTGCTCTCAGATCGTCCCCTGCCGCCTCCTCTGCTCCGTCTCTACCTCAAGGGAGCCACGCATTCCTGGAGACAAAACAACAACGAGAACCCTTGCTTTTCCAGAGATCAAGGCTGCAGCATTGAGTCGAGGTTGTACTGGCACAAGGGTGGACTTGACACACATGTTGCAGAATGGAGAGTCCAGAGGGAGAGATTTGCGGGTCATCACACGACTTACAGTAAAGTCAGCTGTGCAGTGGGCACTCGCTACAAAATGAGGCAGGAACGGTGTTGCCAAAAAATGCTGCTATTGTGCCCATACTACTTAAAGCCACAATGGGTATCAGTGCCCAGTGGCTAGATCTTAAAATCACCAGTGTTGGCAAGGGTGTGAAGCAGTGGGAACCGGACACACTCCTGGATACGGCTTCATGCTGGAACAACACTTTGGAAATCTGTTCAGCATATCTCTGCCCCAAGGCCCAGCTCAATGCCCCATGTGATTCGTGCCCACGTGCACTTGAAAATGCATTTCAGAATGCCCGTGCTTCACTCATTCGCAATAGCTAAGACTCCAAACAGCTCAAACGCAGGCTTGATAATTAAACTAAGAAACTACACTCTACACATCAACACAGACAACTCTCAGAAATGTAACGTGTCGTGTGAGAGAAGCCGGACGCTGACGATTGCATTGTGGACGGCTCTATTTACATGAACTGAAAAAACCCTCACAAAAAAACAAAAACAAAAACAAAGCCAAAGTATTCTGTGGCGATTAGTGATAATCGCTGCGTGGTGCTAGCACAGAAAAGGCACGGAGTGATTCCCAGGAAAAGAAGATTGCGATTCCTGTTGAAGTGAGACAGGGGACTCGGGCAGTTCCTGGGGTCCTGACAATGGCCCTGGGGGTGCTTGCACATGGTTCACGCTATAATAATTCGCTAAGTAGGCAGTGATATTGGTTGCACATTGAAGTCATTTTTTTAAAGCAATAAAATGGTTACAAATAAAACATAGAGTGAATGGCCAATCAGACAATGGCACCCTTACTTCCTGCAGACTCGCCATTCAGGACCCACAAGAGCTACTGAGAGGAGGCTGGGGCCTCAGGGGATGGACCCGATCACACCCGTGGCCTTGAAACGTGGAGTGCGCAATGGAAATTCTAAAGAGCAGACCCACCATTTCGCAGACCCACCTGTCACATCCCCGTGTTAGAGTTTACGTAAGTCCTGCGCTGAACAAGACCGACGTAGTCCCCCCTCCAGCTTGTGAAAGACCACTCACGTCCAACTCCATGGCCGTGGAAACCCTGCAGCTTCCCTCCTCCTCGTTTCTGTCTTCCAGCCTCTCTGTTGCCTACCATCCCTTCCTGTCTAGCGCCCCCTCCTCCCTGGTTGTAGGTGAGAAAGGGGAAATAGTGGTCTGGACACAAGGTTGTTATTTAAGGATGAATTATGCCTCGGAGAGCAAGCTCGCGGACGCTGAGTGTGACAAGGGGGCTGCCACCCTCCGGGATGCGGAGTTCTCTGCGTGAGGTCAAGTGCATCTGCCCTACATCTTCCTCCTCCAGATGACACTGTAGAAGACCTGGGAGGGGCACGTGACCATTCCTAGAAGCAGGGTGATTTTCGTGGGTGATCTTGTTTCAAGGAGGAAACGTTTTGTAGCGGGGAGTGGGCCTAATGACAGCCATGCGAACGCAATGTTTAAATGTTTAATTTGGGCTCAGAGAAGCCATTTGCAAATTTCTTATTTCCTCAGGCAGTGCAAATGCTGATCACTTAAATGATTACTTTGAATAAGGGTCAACTTTTGGTTTAAGAAAACACCGCTAAAGTATTAAATATGTATGAGCCTGAGTTACAGTGGCAGGAGCCAAGGTCCACACCACGGGTTGACGCTGTATCACATTCTGCAAATCTCTCTCTCTCTCCCTCCCTCTCTCTCTCTCTCTCTCTCTCTCTTTCTCTCTGTCTTTGTCTCTCTCACTGTTGGCGGGGTCAGGACAGGACACATTCATTTATTATTGATGGAAAAACAAGCCCAAATGTGGCTTTCTCCTGAGTCAGCTGAGGCTGCAGCGGAAGAATGGAAGAGCCACGCTTCGACCAACAGTGCCGCTTGCTTCCGTCTGTTTGTGTGAACTGATGCTGTGGCTGCCCGGCCCTGGCTGTGAGAGGAGACGGAAGTGAGGTTCTCTGCTGCTGGTTCACTCATGAAAGCACCTTGACTCTGACCGAGAAGAAAGCCGTCAACCATGCACGACAGGTCTGCTGCTAGGAGCCACCTCTGCCCCTTCCTACAGGCCGGGCCTGGAGGGTCGTCCGGCAGGTCTCTGAATGGACAAAGGGGTGTGTCTGAGCATGATGGATTTGGAGAGGACAGCCAGTGCCATTCATTGATCCTGTACATACGGCCATCATGTGTATGTACACCTATCTGCACACACACACTTTTTAAAAATATGTTTTAATTGGTTTCAGAGAGGAAGGGAGAGGGAGAGAGACATCAGTGATGAGAGAGAATCACTGATCAGCCGCCTCCTGCACGCCCCACACTGGTGATCAAGCCCACAACCTGGGCATGTGCCCTGACCGGGAATCAAACTGTGACCTCCTGGGTCATGGGTTGACGTTCAACCACTGAGCCACGCCAGGTGGCTATACATATACTCTTATGTATATTTATGTAGGTGTATACTGTATGCGTATTTATATATGTGCATTATATATACACTCAAACTTATATGTATGTAATGTATACACATATTTATAGATATACAGTATATTTATACACCTGCAAATGTGTGTAGATAGATAATAGATAGATAATAGATAGATAGATAGATAGATAGATAGATAGATAGATAGATAGAGGCGGTGTAGACCCGCCCCTCACACTCACACACACCTTTGACTCAGGACAGGTGGTCCGACGGAGAGACCCCCCGACAGCGGGGCTAACAGGATGTCTGCTGTGGAGAGTGCCCCGATTCTTGTGAGAGCTGCGGGGTGCACGCGCTGCGCTCCTTGCTCAGAACGCCGGCTTCTCGCCCGCGGCGCGCTGAGTCTGATGGGACATCCGCCCTGACGTTTTGGAGGCCATTAGTTCCCACTTGATTTTCGGGGGGTCCCCGAGGCTTCCTTTTCCTAATGCAGGACTGTCCTTGCTGCTGGCTGTGGCAAGGTCTCCAGTTCCGGGTCGTGCTGGTTAACGACACAGCGGTGGGTCTGTGTGTGGCATGAGCGACGATGCGTGTGGGCACCCACAGGAAATCCCTGCACGTCGGCTGCTGCTCTGGCCTCCCCCGGAGGCCGTCCGTGACCTGCAGGTGCCTCAGAGCTCAGCCCGGCACAGCCAGGGTGGCATCTGACCATCACCTCCCTGGGTGCCACGTTCTTACTCCATGGAGCTCCCTGCTCCTTCTCCGGGGCTGAGATCAGAGGGGGAGCTGACCCCGTCCTGTCCGAGTGTTCCTTCCGTCCTCAGCACGACCCGGAGTCTCCCCATGGCCCGTCTTCCTTGGAGGAACTCAGCGCCTCTTTACTCTGCATCGCCTCCCAGAAACGTCCCTGAGGCAGGAGGCAGGGGCTCATGAGCCTCTCGGCCCACGTGTGTCCATGTGAGGCAGCTCCCGGGGTCCTCCATCACCCAGCTGCCCGAAGCCTGCTGGGCCCGAATTCCCTGTGGCCGTTCGGGGATTCGGGACGCTTGGTTCTCAGACCGGATGGGGCCAAGGTCACAGGATTGGTTGTTTTTGATCTAAGAATGGGGCGGGGGGGTGCCTCTGGGTCATGGCGAAGGACCAGCTGGGTCACCCTCACTGCTGACCCAGGTATAGTCTCAGTCCATGTAGCGCCGGGCACCTCTGGGAAGACGTGGAAGACGAAGCACGAGTCCGGAGGCAAGCTTGCCTCCTCTCCCGACAGACAAGCAAGCAGCTCGTCGGATCAGCCGCTGGAATGACCGGTGTCCAGTCAGCGTCTAGTGGAGGGGCCAGTCCCCTCACTGCTCTTCCCAAATGGCTCACAATGGCGTGCTGGCTGTTTGGTTGTCACCGGACCGGGGACTGTGCTGGCGTCCGGAGCCCAGAGGCTAGCACGTTACCTGTTGTCCAAGGCAGCAGGACCATCCCCGGGACAGGAAAAGCCCGTCCCAAAGAGCCCGCCCCCCAAGCCCCGTGAGGTCCAGTCTGACCTCAGGGTTCGTCCACGTGGCTGCTTCCCCACAACTTCTCAGTTACCAGCAGGTTCTCGGAGCTCCCACCAGGTGTCATCACGTAGCTGCACGCGGTCTGGTCTTGCCCGCGCAGTCCGCGGCTTTCTAGAAGGGCGAGGTCCTCTCCGGACAGCCGTGAAGATGCCCTGTCCCCCGAGGTGCAGCCGCTGTCCCCTGATCTGCCACCTGCTGCTCTGCTCCCGCCAGGTCGCGTCGTCCTGGCCACGGACGGACTGACGGACGGACGGAACCCGGGTGCCTGCTCCCCGCCTGCAGGGGGGGCATTGGAATGCCCACCTGCCTGGTCCTCCTATAAGTGAAACGCTCAGTGGGCTTTACAGAGCGCCCACAACTAAAGCAGACACCCCCATTTCCGCCGGCTCTGCTTCACGTACCCCAAGTTCAGCTGGAGTTTGGGCATTTAAAAGAGCTGTATTTACAAGAAGTCCTTTGGCAGTTGGTAATGATAGTCCCGTATTTAAATACGATTTTGAACGAGGGCAAGTGCGGTAGACGTGTTGTGAATAAAACATGGGTTTGATGATAAAACCTCAAGCAGTCTTACAAGCATTTCAAAAGGCGAGACTAGAAATTGAATAGGAAGATGTATTCCAAAGAACATGGCATTGGAAAATTTTCAAATTAATTTGTCACAGAAACATGCTCCACACTTTAACATCAACATTTAAAAAAATCATGGTGAAGGGCCGAGGATGGACCAATCTTACTCGATTTGGACATTTCGATTCTGCCCCGCGGATCCTCATCATGTGATGTCCTGGGCAAAGCCGCCTCCTCTGATAGGTCACGTCATGCAGGTCCCGCCCCTGGCACTGCGAGGGTGGGACCGCCCTTCAGGGAGCGAGCTGGGAGCTGGCGGGTGTCCACGGTGAACGAAAGATCAGGGGAGTTTTCCGTGAAGCTGCCACACTGTGTCACAGAGCCTTTACATTGAGAATGTTGCTTAGTTGCTAGAATTTCATCTTAATGATCTAAATGTTTTTAACTTTTAATTCTTAAATAATTTCAGCTTTTTTATTGACTTTAGAGAGGGGGAAGGAGAGGGATAGAAAGATAGAAACAGCGATGGGAGAGAATCTTTGATCAGCTGCCTCCTACAGGTCCCCCACTGGGAATCGAGCCTGCAACCCGGCCATGTGCCCTGACTGGGAATTGAACCTGCAACCTCTGGTTCATGGGTCGTCCATATGCAACCATGGAGCCTCCCTGGCTGGGCTTAAATAATTTCAATTTTACAAAGGTTCCTTCTTTCAATATTTCTACAGGTGGAATGTTTTCCATCTCACCGCCCACCTTCTTTAGATTTTCTCTTAGCATTTATTTTTTTTAAAAAAATTTGAATATGATAAACCAAGGTGTCGATATTTAGGTATTTATCATGGTTGGTGTTCTCTGAGATTCCTTGATCTGTGGCTTAGCTTCCGTTATTAATTTTGGAAAATTCTCAACCATTACCACTTCAAATACATTCTGTTCGTTTCTCTTCTCATTACCTACCCACTCGGACATTCTGTTTCATCTTTTCTTTCTTTTTTTCCTCTCTGCATTTTAGTTTTGGAAGTTTCCATTGACATGGCTTCAAGGTCAGCCTCTTTCCTCGGCCGTGTCCGGTCCACGGAGGAGCCTGTCGAAGGCTCTCTTCATTTCTGTGACGCTGGTTTTGGTTTCTCGCATTTCCCTTCGAGTCTTTCTTAGCGTGTTTGCCGCTGTGCTCACGCACCGTCTGCTGTTGATGCTGCCACTTTCTCCATTAGCGCTCTTAGCATATTAGCCATTGTCTTAAAATATTCCTGGTCTGGTAATTCCAGACTCTCTGCCATACCCAAGTCTGGCAACGGCCTTTAGGCGTTGTGGTTGCAAAGCCCGGGCGGGACGGGCTGGGGAAGGAGCGTGGATGTGTGAGTGTGAGGTCTTAGGTTCATCGGTGGGGTCGCTGCACTCACTGTGCGGCAGCTGTGGCGGCAGAGCCCAGGCTCCTCTGCGGACTTGTCCTCGTCTCCTCCGCTGTTTTCGGGTTCCCCCACCCCGAAAGGCTCTGTATGGGGTCTGGGGCTCGCGGCTCTTCGGCTGGACCCCCCGTTATTGCACGGCAGCCCGTTGTTGGGGTGGGAGGCTCTGTGCTGAGCCTGACGGGGTTTCCTCTCCCGCAGGTGGTCAGGCTCGGGGGAAGTGATTTCCGTGTGGGCAGCCTGATGCTCCCTCCGCCTGTGAGAGGCAGTGGGGACTTTTCTCTGATCGTAGTGAGAACCGGGTGGGGAAAGCTCACAGAAGGATGCTCCTCCGAACCCTGGGCTCTCTAATCATGTTTAATTAAAGAAAACCTCTGCAGAACTAGAGAGTCCCCGGTTAAAAGAATCATTCCTGTGATGCATGTACCAGCCCGTGGGTGGGACAAAGGGGGGCGCAGTGAAGTGGATACTGTGCGAATCACGCAGGAGAAGAGCAGGAAACGGTTGTGTCTTTTAGAGAAGAAAGCCCGGGGGGCTCGTTACATTGTATTGAAAGATTCAGCATGGATGTAATCGGACTGTCAGGGGAGAGAGAGAGAGAGAGAGAGAGAGAGAGAGAGAGAGAGAGAGAGAGAACACGAGACAGAAGAGCTGAAGACATGATGTCCTAAATCGTCTACATCCGATGGAAAACATGAGGCCGCTGAGTGAGCACCAAGAAACAAACGCACAGAAGCCCTGTGAGCCTCTCACCAAACATCGAGACGAAGACACACAGAGAGAAAGAGATTGCGTATTACTTGCCGGGAAACTACGATCCAGTTAACGGCCGACTTCCCACCACAACAATGCAGGACGGAAGAAGCTAGAAGACATCTACAGCGGGCGAGAAACCAAACCAAAACCCAAACCAAAACCCGGCCAGTGTAGCCAGTGGCTGAGCATCCGCCCAGGCACCATGGCACCGTGCAATGCTTGGTCAGGGCTCAGGACCAGGTTGTGGGGCTCAATCCCCATTGGGGGGGGGGGGCGGGGGCGGTGTGCAGGAGGCAGCCTGCCGATCAATGTTTCTCTCTCATCCATATTTTTTTCTCTCTCTCTCTTCCTCTCCCTTCTGCTTTCTCTAAAAATCAATAAAAAACTTTTAAAAAGACAAAAACCTTTATTCAGAATTCTATATTTAGCTTGTCCAGAGTGGCTCCTTTGGTTGAGTATTGTCCTGTGCACAGAAGGGTTGCTGGTTCGATTCCCTGTCAGGGCACATACCTGGGTTATGGGTTTAAATCCCTAGCTTTGGCGTGTGTGGAAGGCAACAGATGGATGTTTCTCTCACATCGATGTCTCTCTCTCTCTCTTTCCTCTCTCTCTTTTCTCTCTCTCTCTCTCTCTCTCTCTCTCTCTCTCTCTCTCTCTCTCTCTCTCTCTCTCTCCCTCTCTCTAAACATGTCCTTGAGTGAGGATAAAAAAAAAGAATTCTATATTCAGTGACAACATTCCTCAAAATTAAGGTAAAATAAAAACATTTTCAGATGAAGGGGAAGTAGGAGGAGGCCTTTGGTACCAGAAATGCTGACCACGTTAGTCTGCAGGGAAAAGCACGAGGTAGAAAACTGGATTTCCCCAAACCGGTGACGAACGGCAGGAATGGTAAATACCATGTGCATTTCGACACCCAAGGAACCACGCGCCACAGAGAGGGAGCTTCACTGTGTGCAAATTTAGAAGCATTACCCCGAACGCTGGGGATGCCCAGACAGAAGGCCGACGGTGACAAATGCATCTCCGTGAGCTGCTCTCGCGTGGCATTTCCACACGGAGGGCGGCGGGCAGGGAGCTCGCCTGGGTAGTGCTGGTGTGTTAATTGGAACCTGCAAGTCTCCGCATGCACAGGACTTATGTGAGCACTGCACTCCGGCGGGTAGATTTGTTCCTCACCGGGGTACCGTTTAGCACGTCTGAGCGAGTTCGCATGTAAGCTCGGGTTGGGTAAACAAGTAAATAAATCCTAGGCAATGGAAGCCGCGTTGTCACCACGAGAAGAGGAGTTACAGATGAGCCGGGGGAGAGACCCGCGTGAGTGTGTGGTGCGGGAGGAGGGTCAGAGATGGCCCAGGGACTCGCGTGTACTTCCCAGTCAGGACAGGGAGATACCGAACTACTCCAGGGACGCGGACCGTGGGAGAGGGTGAGTCGTGGTGTGCTGGCGGCTGTATGGCAAACCTGCAACCGAAGCCAGCTGCAGGGACACCCCACATCTGGCTACAGCGCGCCTGTCCGGTGCTGCGTTGCCATGACACTTTATTCTGACAGTGAACAATAAGCTCCTGTGTCATGCTTACTATCGAGGGCTTCCATGCCTCCCGCCGTGCAGCGGCCACAGGTGTCCTCATGCCTTCGTCCAGCACCTGCTCCCTGCGCGACCGCTCCGGACCCGGCAGCACCTCGGCGCCTGCCTGTGAGGGCGCCGCCCAGGGCCTGGGAGCCGGCCTGGGAGCCGGCGCTCAAGGGACGTCTGATGGGTCCGGTGGGAGGGGTCCGCCTGCACACGGCAGGTGGGAGAGTCCTGATGGACAGGTGGGACGTTCTTCCCCAAACGGAGCTCTAATGACGGTGAAGGTCAGTTCCAAAGCTCAGCAGAATTTCAGTGACATTCTCCAAATGTGGAAAGGTTGACCTGGAACGCTGCAGATTCTGAATTTAAACCAAGAAAGAAATACATTCGAGGTGGTTTTAATGCGAAGGCCTCCTCTCTGGCAGATTCTCCCAGCACAGCCAGGCACCAACCCACAGTTACACATACCTTCCCCCTCTCCCCTATGGCTCTGCCCGCATCTCTGTGTCCAGCAGGCACGGCTGTGCCCCTGCCCACAATCCCGCCTGCTAGCCCTTCTCCCTGTGTCCTTGAGATGTTGTGTCTTATACCACGTGGCCTCGTCCTGCTAGTTGAGCATTGCGGGGGCAGCCAGTCGAGGTCATTTTGGACAAGTGATTAACAAAACAGAACCCACAGTGGTGGGGGCCCCGTTGGGCCCACCAAGTGTGCCGGCTGTTGGTCCGAGAGCCCTTGCACTGGCTGCCGAGCGCAGTAATTAACGAAGAGCGGGGCCTGCTTTAATCCTCGCATCTGGGAACCGTGCTGACACAGGCTGGTTAAGTCGTCCACGTGCCAAGGGACGACGTGGGAAGTGTAACAACAGGAACCGAGGTGCAATGGTCTGTTGAGGCCTCCACTTTTCAAGGAAATCGATTTAGGCTCTAGATCGGTGATGGCGAACCTTTTGAGCTCGGCGTGCCAGCATTATGAAAAACCCTAACTTAACTCTGGTGCCGTGTCACATATAGAAATTTTTTGATATTTGCAACCATAGTAAAACAAAGATTTATATTTTCGACATTTATTTTATATATTTAAATGCCATTTAACAAAGAAAAATCAACCAAAAAAAATGAGTTCGCGTGCCATAGGTTCGCCATCACTGCTCTAGATAGACTGCCTGTGAGCTAAAATGGGACGAAGCCCCCGAAACATGGCGGCCCGGGGAAGCGCAGCGTACAGAGAGGTGCCCTTCGAACCAAGAGAAACATCCATCCGAGCAGAATTCGGTCTCCGCTTCTATCACTTACAGAGGCACAGTAGATGGGGACTCGGCACACTGTGAACAGTGCGAGGCAGAGGGCAATGGATCGCTGGTAATGGGCTGCCATCCGCGATCAATATGGTAATTGCAATTCAATGAAGAGGAACCTGGAAACTTCCCTGCCCTGAGACATCCCAGCACACCCTTGTCTGGCTTCCCTCCCAAGGCTTGCATAGGCCCCTGTTCCCCTGCCCCCGGGGTCACGGGCAGGGGAGATGTCCCTGCCGTGATTGGAGGGTCTGGTGGGCTCTGCCTGGACCGTACATCACAGCAGAGAACAGCGCTATTCCGGGCACGTGGTCCCAGGAGCCACCCTCTCAAGCACTGTGTCCGTTGCATCACTTTCCAACCTGCGTTCCTTCTGAAACTCATTACTTGTCCTGGAAATAAATATCTGTCAGATACCCGAACAGGATGGCGTTTGAAGAGTCTCCTGTCCCAGTGGTGACGCTTCACACCTCCTTTCCTGGAGGGGAGCTGACGAGCCTCTCCAGGGACCTCTTCTTGACCCTGGGCCCTTAATTGGCTCAGGATGGCCACGCTGGGCTCTGAGGGCGCTCACACAGCTGCGCCCCCAGAGATGGCGCAAGCAGCCCGCCTGCACTCTTCAGAGCAAACGAAGTGCTCCGACGCGAGGCCGAGGTCCTATTCACACCCACGGAAAGTGCCGGGTCCTTCGTACGCGGTCGAGGGACAGGATCGCGGGCAGCGCCGGCGGCATCAAGCGGCGAGACGGAGCACGGCATTTGCTTCTGCCGTTGGATACTCGTCTCACATTTTCTTCTCCAGAAAGCACGGAAGAGACGGGGGTGAGCGTGCAGTCCGAAGCCGACCTCACGCCCCCACGCTGGCTTTGCTCTACCCGTGGCTCGTGGTCCAGAGCCAGGAACCTGCGCCCAGGCCCTCCTCCTGCCACCTGGCTCCGTCGGCTGCCCACCTCCCACCCTCTCTGCCCCCAGAGGGATCCTTGGCCGGGGCTGGTGGGGGAGAAAGGGGTGCGACCTCAGCCATCCACACACGCGAATAGAAGCAGCTCGATGCTGGGGTCCATAGCTGATAACACCCTCGTGCCCACGGCTCACCGCATGGGGGCTGCTGGGGTGTGGATGCCGCCCCTCTATGGTGCCCGAGTTCCTGTCCCTCCACACGCTGCCCTGTCTCCTCTGGCTCCGTGAATGCACCTGCCGGGTGCCCACTCTCACCCTCGGCCCCACGCCACCTCCCAGAACATGGCAGCGACGTGTTGTCTAAGTCAGCTGTTCCCGGAAAGCAGTTGCAGACTTGATGTAACATGCAGGCTGAGCCCCGAATTTGTAGCCAAAAGGTTCTCTGTGCTTCCCATGGACACATTTCTATTGAAAAGACAACTTCAGACGCGAGCTGAGGCAGACCCTCCAGCTGAACCGGAGTGGAAACAGAGGCAGGGAGCCTGAGAGCACATGGGCAAGGATGAGGCAGCCCCGCCTGCGTGGGCTTTGTAGGGGGAAGGGGCCTCAGGTGACAGCCTGTGACAACTTCCAGGGGCTGTGCGTGGAACTGTGTTTCGAGGTCAGACACTGTCTGACCCTGGTGACGCCTTGGGACTGAAACGTGAGGCTGAGACGTCGCGTGGGCCCAGAGCTGGCTCCCGCTGCCCCTGCGGGGCCCAGGCAGACCAGGTGTCGCTTCCGCCTCTCTCTCCGTCCCCTCGGGGAGGCATTCAGAGTGCATGGGGTGATGATCAGTAAATACCGCAGGCAGGTGTAAAACGGCACCACTTTTAGCCGGGCCCCTGGGGGCAGCCCCTGCGAAGCCATCACCGTGGCAGTAAGGGCAGAGAGCTATGTGGCTGTCACAGACGAAGCGCACGGGGGGAACCAGGGCTCCCGCCGTCACAGTCCATCTACGTCAGTGATTAAGCAGAGACCGTAATCCAGGTTACTCAAGCGCATTTCCCCACACCTGTGCCTATTCACGCTTCATCATGGGCCCTGTGACAGCCCGTGTGTAAGGGCAGAGAAGGCATCTCCAGAGAGAAGGGACTCGACACAAACCCAGGTGCCGGCAAAGTGATCATCAGATGTGTTACCTCTTGGAGGGCAAATGAGCAGCTTTCAGTGCCTTCCCGTGGCAGGCGGCGGCGGCTGGGGAGTTAGAGTCGTGCCCGGCAGTGGGGTGCCAGCTGCAGGGGCACAGAGGCGTGAAGGGCGAGGCCAGCAGGGGTGGGTGAGTGAGCAGGAGGGCAGCCGTCAGGCCACCTCCCCTCACCCTCTCTGTTCCCCAGTCCTTGCTCCAAGCCTTTGGAGCCTCTTACTTTACACAGGACATAACGGAAAGCACAGATATGTCAACCCCTCTCCACAGAGGGTCCTGTGTTAGAACAGAACTAACCAGGCCCGTGGTTTCACCCCAGGAGCGGGTGCTGGCCATTGTGCTGCCTGGGCGGAGCCACGGCTGGGGTACCCAGGAGCGGGAATGGAGATGTAGTGCCAAAGCCTGTTTGTTAGCTGAGCTCACAGGAGTTCCCTTCACTAATGAAGTGTACTGTAAGGTAGTAATCCCACTGCCGTCCTGTGACAGATCCAGGGTGAGACATAATCATGGAGAAATGGCTTTTCTGGGAGCTTATGGGAGGCGGTGACTTCCCAGTCCTCATGACAACCTCGAGGACACACATCACCCCCTGCCAGCAGGCAGCCACCGCTCCCCCTAACGCCAGGACAGGCTGGGCCTCCTCTGTCTGGCCGATCAGAGATGCTGCTGGACAGACGGGAGCCGCAGCTCGGCTGCAGGAGGCACAGTCCTGAGTCCTTGCAAGTGCAGCACCTGGGAAGCAAAAGCCTTGTGTCTCCAAAGATGCACGTGGAACATGCACCCTCACCTGCAGCCTCCAGCACTTTCCACGGACAGTCAAGTGGTGTCTTAAATCCTTTCCGGAAGTTTTCCCTTTTCGTTCCACTTTCCTTTCTGTGTTACTTCCTCTGTCCCACACTTTGTCAGAAAAATATATGCGCCAGTATTACTACACTGCAGACGTGCTGGCTTTCACTCCCAGGGCATGACCCACATTCCTGCCTCGCAGCAGGAATCCTCTTTGCATCTCCCAGGAAAAGGAGCGGGTCCCAAACCCGTTCCTGGGGGCCAAGCCTTCCCCGGGGCCACCTCTGTCACTGCCCCTTCCTAGGTCCATGTTCACAGTTCTCGTGGGTGCATTGGCATAAACGGCCTTTGCTACCGCTGGACACGGAGTTCTGTCTCAGTATTTGGTGTCATGAATCACCTGTCTTTACTTCCCTTGCTCAGAGTCACCTCAGCTGCTTTTGAACTTATTTTCACATAAATTATGCTTGTTAAAGTTTTATAGAAACAATGACAAAAATCCCTGGAGTAATCGCCTGGAATGCAGATCAGCATTGTCTTTTCTGTGGTGATTTTTCATGTGACTTATTTTCTATTTGTTTGTGTCATGCAGTAATGTCAGAGTCACAGCCACGACTTATATCTAGACTAGAGGTCCGATGCACGAAATTCGTGCAAGAGTAGGCCTTTCTTCCCCCGGCTGCCAGCACCAGCTTCCCTCTGGCACCCTTGCACGCCCCAGCTTTGTCTGGAAGGTCATCTGGAAGGACGTCTGGTCTAATTAGCATATTCCACTTTTAGTATTACAGATGTGCTTCCCTAACCCCAGCGGGAGGGAGGGCCCCTCTCCCTAGTGCCCTGCGGGGTGTCACGCAGTTGAAGGTGTTTCATGCGTGTGCTGTGTTCCCGGCTGTACCACAAGCTCCTCCGTGCATCCCTCGTGGTGGCTTCACGTCCCCTCGCGTCCGGAGAACAGGTGTTTTCGGCGCCGTGCTGAAGCAGCGCGCCGGCTCGTGCGTCGATTCTGTGATCTTTCCCCAACTCATGTTATCAACGTGTTGCGAGGTTGGAATCGAACATGTTGGGGGATATTCACACACCGCCAAGTGACAAACACATTTCTCCTTTCCCCGGGAGGCAGTTCGCAGCGCTCTGTTGGCGCACTTCTTGCTAATTTGCTAAGTGACCGGAGACACGCAGCCGTTCCCTCGAGGTGGCAGCGAGCTTTTCTGTCGGGACTACTTTAGGGAATCACTGCTCTGCGGGTAGGAAGGAGGGCGCCCTGCCTGACTGTGCATGTGGGGACCACGGGGACAGGGCTGCAGCCAGCGCCAGGCCTTAGCCTGCAGAACGGCATCTCACCTGGCACGTAGCTGGCTTGGAAGGGAGAGGAGACGGCAAGGTGCATCTGTGGGTGCAGCGCCGAGGGCACCGGACAGGAGTCCCTGGTGGGCGTGTATGGGTTTATGACCTGGGCCTTAATGGAGCTGGGAAATGCAAGATCCCTTTTTTTCATGCTCTTGTAGTAACTGGTAACGACTCACAGACAGCCCTTTCTCCAAACAAGAGTAGGGCTGACTGAGTCTAAATGAAGATATTAACTACTGCCCACACGAGGATCAAGAAATTCTTTCACGGCTCAAAGAAGCGTTGATTAAGGGCCTATTAAGGTCACATTAAGAGAAAGATGAGGCAGCTCTTGGGCCTGGCGGCGGTGCAGGACGGCTCCTCTCTTTATGCAGTTTGATTCTGCCATTAGTTTGCTGGTAAGACGAGGTGTGCCCCCTCCCCCGCCCCCCGGGACACTGCCCCATGGGTGTGAGGTCGCTCAGGAAAGAGAGAGTGCAAGGAGCCTCCCACACCCTCACACCTCAGCTAGGATGGCCGTGGCCACACAGAGATGCCAGGTCAGCGAGTTGAAGGTCAAATTATGCTTTGTTGGTGCCTCACGGGGGAGAGAGAGATCTTTTTCAGGAGCTATTCGCAAACAGAGACTCCCGGTGAAGACTCTCTCTGGCGTGTGAAATCGGAGTGTTTTCTCGGTGTCACTGAAGGACTAGGGAGCAATCCCACTCAGCTGTCTTGGCAAAGAGCTAAGAGGTGACACTGACAGCCTTGTTCATATTTCATATTTCTAAAATGTAAAAAAGTCCAAAAAAATCCCAACCGTGGGAGCCAGATGCAGGGAAAAAAAAATGCCTCTCAGATCCACCTCAAGGAGACCATTGGCGACGAGGTAGATTTAATGAGTCGGAAGCCCCAGGCTTAGTTCCCAAGGGGCCATGGATCAGCCCCCGAATGACCAACATACTGTGCTCAGTGTCACACAGAGCCTGGTCTGTCTGCAGATGAGTTAATAGAGGAACCGATCAGCTCTCTCGCGGTTTCTCCTGATTGTTTTATCAAGAAACCAATTTTTCTCCTGGCTGCTGCCATGGGGTTCCTGCTGGGAGTGCTGAGCTCCACGGGGGACGCCAGGCACACGGTTCAGAGCGCAGCCCCGCCCTCTTTGTCAGTGCAGAGCCCTCAGCTGTGGTTGGGAATGACATTTGCGAAGGCATTTCCAAATCTCAGCCTCGCTGGCGATGGGGTGATGGATGACATACCCTAGACACTTGTGTAGGCCTCAGGTGAGGGGTGCCCCCTCTCCTCCCCCCCCCCCCGATGGAAAGCAGACCACCAGCTCTTTTAGGTTCTTACCAGGTGGGGCTCCCACTGGGCCTCCGGGACGCGTGCTGGGGGAGGTGCCAGCCCCTGGGCAGGTTTGATGACACGGAAGGAAAGCGGCGGGACCTTGGAAAGAGCCACCCTTGGTCTAGAGTTCACACGGAACGTGCTTTCCTGCTGGGAACACTGAGGGACCACCGTCCCCCAAGGGCACATCACCCCACATCAAAGCATCTGGACCGCCCCCTCCGCCTCCCCCTCCTCACGTAGTCTCACCCCCCCCCCCCCATGCTCTTCAAATGGCCAAGACGGGGAGGCCTGGTCTCAGGGAGCCTGTCCCGTGTCCTCCTGGGACTCTCGCCTCGTTCCTTCAACCCCCCATTCTCTTATTTGGTTTTTCACGGCAACATCAGGAGGGACAGGCCTTTTCAAAAGCAAGCAGAGGGCCGCATCGGCAGGAGCGAGGGGCACGGAGAGGGGGCTCCTGTTGAAAGCAGATCCGCACGTACCTTTGCGGAGAAGACTGGGAAACTAGACCGGTCAGCGCCCACTTGTTTGCCCGAGAACCCGGGACTAGGGTGCGTTGAAGGGGCCGTTCTCTCTGCAGAGCGCCTCTGCTGCCCTGGGCTGTCGCCTGCACACCGGGCTCAGTTTCCCCACCGAAACCGTGGCCTCAGCCCAGCCCAGCCCGTCCAGTATCATTGCCACATGGAAGTAAGGGGATGTTGTGAATTATTCAGGAGCAGCTGGCCATTTGCCTGCGTCCGTCCTGTACACAGACGTGGAGCGGAGGGCCTCTTTCTGGACGCTTTCTAATATTGACGAAAACCGTTCATAACATGAAATCCCATTCGCTCGAGACCAGCACTCGACATTTGTCCGACTGATGACTCTTGCTGCCAGAGGGGATACTAAGTTCCAATGACACTTAGCTTCTGGCGACGGTGGCTGCTGGTAGAACGATCCCTCATGTTCTTTACCGAGATGACTCTGTTCCATTAGAAGTGTCTTTTTATCTGGCCTGTAAGTCAAACCTTCCATTTCCGGTGGACACGGACTCATTATTCAGTTTCTTATTTAAATACCATCCTGTTAGATGGAGCTCCCTGGAGACATCGACAGAGAGAGGCAATCACAGCCATTGATCCACAATCGGATCTTTCTGCTCCTGGGATCGCCAGGCCCTTGAATATGAGTGGGATATTGTCAGGATATTGTGGCCGATGCCGCTCCAATCACTGGGTGCAGGGAGAAGCTGGGCTTGGACATGTGTGTCAGTGGGTCATCAGGAGTGCTGTGCCTGCTGTCACCAGCCCCAGGTGAACACTGAGGTGCCCTTTTGCGCTCATGCTGATTCCTTCTGCTTCACCCGCGATCAGACACATGACCTGCGTTGTGGAGAGGCTCAGGTGCCTCTGATGGCTGCATCTTGATGACCATGGGAGACACAGAACTCAGAGTGTGGACTGTACATTTATTTATCATTACATTTATTGGGGTGATATTGGTTAATAACATTATTTGCTTTGAGTGTACAATCCTAGCTAATAAAAGAGTGATATGCAAATTGACCATCACTCCACCACACAAGATGGCTGCCCCCATGTGGACACAAGATGGCCAGCAGGGGAGGGCAGTTGAGGGTGACCAGGCCAGCAGGGGAGGGCAGTTGAGGGCAACCAGGCTGGCAGGAGAGGGCAATTGGGGGCGATTGGGCTGGTAGGGGAGCAGTTAGGCGTCAATCAGGCTGGCAGGGGAGTGGTTAGGGGGTGATCAGGCAGGCAGGCAGGTGAGTTGGGAGCCAGCAGTCCTGGATTGTGAGAGGGATGTTCCAGATTGGAGAGGGTGCAGGCTGGGCTGAGGGACACCCCCTCCTCCCTGCCCCCCGCATGCACAAATTTCATGCACCAGGCCTCTAGCTCTATATAACACTCTATTGAGTGTGTGTTCACCACCCAGATAGTCTCCTTCCGTCACAGGTATTTAACCCCCTATACCCTCTTGGCCCTCTTCCCACTATCTTCCCCTCTGGTAACCACCACACTGTGTCTGTGTCCATGGGTTTGTTTGTTTGTCGCTTCCTGTCTTATATCCCACAAAGGAGTGAAATCATATGGTTCCTGTCCTTCTCTGTCTGACTTATTTCACTTAGCACAGTGCTCTAAGGTCCAGGGTACCTTCAACACTATGAGTAGGTGTCCTTTGAGGTCATTATGTCTGGGACTTTGTTTTCATGGCAAACAAATGGATCAGGGTCGGCCTAGGTGAGGCTAGAGAGTGGTCCCCATCCAAGAATCTCTTCATCTCGAAAGTGTCGTGGTGTCGGAAGTGGTGTGTGAATGGCCATTCGAGCCCTCTCCTGTGAAGATGGGAAGGGTTTCCTGTGTGTTCTGCTGCCCTCCAAGTGCCTTAGGGCCCCGAGAAGAGACCTGGACATCACGTCCCTCTCTGTCCCCCTCAGATAGACGTTGGGTTTTTAAAAGATTGAAGTTGACTTGCATGTGCAAACTGAAGGAGAGCAGGGGCCTGGGTGGTGACAGCGAGGTCCAGGGCAGTGTGCACATGATGCTGCTGGGCACTGTTCCTGTAGTGCATGGTTCATGCTGTGCGTGGTTCCTGCCGTGCACGGTTCCTGTTGTGCACAGTTCATGCTGTGCATGCTTCCTGTTGTGCACAGTTCATGCTGTGCATGCTTCCTGTTGTGCACAGTTCATGCTGTGCATGCTTCCTGTTGTGCACAGTTCATGCTGTGCACGCTTCCTGTTGTGCACAGTTCATGCTGTGCACAGTCCTTGTCCTCGATATTGAGAGATGAGAGAAAGTCTCTGAACAAGGGGAAAGTCACTCAAGGGCCGTCTTTAAACTTTTCTGATCCTGTATAAATATAATGGGGATCAAAGCGATAACATTTGTACAAAGTTAAATTTGTGTGAATAATTTAGACATTATCAGGCAAGATGTTTTATTTTTCTATTACCTTTTTATTGTTTTACTTCTGGATCTGCCACTTATGTTAGATGTGATGTGTTCTCGTTAATTTGTTATTCAATTCACTTGTGGGCTCATTCTTATGCTCATCCATTCATTCATTCACTCAGCATGTGTTCCTATAAGTGACATGAACTGCTTTAGATCAATTAACAAAATCCTTATTAATTAACCTATCAATTAACCAACCCATCAATTAACTAATCTTATCAACACGTTTTTCTCCTCTCCCCCTCCTCCCTCCCCCTTCCTCCTTTCTTTCCTTCCTTTTTTCCCTTCCTTCCTCCCTTCCTTCCTTCCTCCCTTCCTTCCTTCCATCCTTCCTTCCTTCCTTCCATCTTTCCTTCCGTACTTTTTCCTCCTTTAACAAAGACTCTCCCCTTGTCCAATCCTTAGTCAGTTCTTCTGAGCCTCTTCTTCACAAGGCTCGACCTTGGCCCTGTGCCCGCTGGCCCCGAGGAACTGAACCCCAGGAAGGGCACAGGGCCAATTGGCATCTCCCCAAAGTGTGGAGAGAAAATCCTCCCTGGCGGTGCAGACAATGACTTAAGCAGGGGTACACACGGAGGGCATTACTACCTGCGGCTCCGCGGGCGGACGCCATCCGCGCTGGCTCTGCCGCACCTGCTGCGCTGCCTCTAAAGCCCAGCGAGTGGCCCGCTGGCTCAGTAGCAGCCCCTGAAAGAACGTTTTCTCCCAACGAAATCACCTCCGAAGCTAAATGCGAGGCTTTATGCAGACGCGCGGAAACTTTATTCTCTGGGGTAACTCACTTCACAATGCTGTTTTCTTCTTCCATTGATCAGATTCTTACAAAACACACCAACCAAACGACGCTTGCTTTTCAGCGGTACCTCTCCAAACACAAAGGTTTGAGCCACTTAATCCAGCTGCATGTAGGTCCCAGCTGCTGGGAAAGCCAGACGCCCACGCACGGACACCCACGCACCCCACTTGCAGGCAGCGGGTGGAAGGCAGGGGTTTTTAAGAGGCAATTGATACCTTGATTTAGAATTGTAAATGCCCACAGCGTGCTCTGAGGTCCTCTCTCTCTCCTGAGCCTGGCTTGCTGCTCATTGAGAGGAGGTCGAGAGAGTGAGCACCTGGGAACCAGATCTGTGTGTGCAAGGACCCGAGTCATTCCCTTAGAGGGGGCAGGGGGTCAGGACATGCCACCCCAGATGCACTGTGGCATATTTTGAGCCGAAGGCAATCGGAAATTAGCAGACACAGGGCGAGCACTCTGCCCCCGTCATTGCCCGGAACAGAACACATGCCCTTACAAAGGAGCCCCTGTTCTAGGAGGGGAGGCCAGAGGCTGAGCGTGCGCCCGCCCTCACCTGCCACTCATTTCACCTGGATCGTCACCTTCCCACAGCTGTCCCCTGTAACGTGGCTGCAGCGTCGCTGTCAGAGCGGCTTAGGCCAGGGGCTGCCCAGCGTCGGCCATTCTGTCGCCCCATTTGAAAGTAATCCCCAAGTCACGCTTCTGCCTGAAAGCCATTTAATTTATGCTCTAAACTTGGTTTCATTCAAATTTACATCTTCAGAGCCGTGTCCCCGTCCCCAAGGCAGCTTCAGGAATAAGATGGACGTTCTTACCTCAAAAACGCCTCTGCAAATACTTCCCGATGACTCGATCCCCAGGACCGTAGTCCCCGAGTCTGCGCAGGTAAATGCCCTCCTTAACGCTAAGGTGAATTATAGCGAGCGGCCCAGTTCACCAAAACAAATAGACTGCCGGGTCGGACTTGGTCGATTGCTTCTAAATGAATATATTGGCGAGAACCCATCCATCTCCAGCCTCCCCGAGACCCGCTGATAAGCTATAAATCCATTAGCGAGGCCTCTCTCCTCTGCCACTGAGAACCGAGGAGGAAAATATTCACACAGGAACCCCGGGATTTGGGGACAGTGGTTCCTGGGATGTGACTCAGGTGGAGCACATTAACAGAGGGTAGCCATCTTCACGCTCCATCCTAATTTCATTTTGATCTTTGCAATATTTATTGTGCAAATGAACAGAAGCTTGTGTGTGTTTATGGGAAACAACAGTGCTTTTCATATGAGCAGGCACGTACATCCAGGCCTGTGAGAGGACGGAGACAGAGGCCAGGCAGGGGGGACCGCAGACATCCTATATAATAAAACCCTATATAATAAAACCCTAATATGCAAATCGACCAGTCACTATGATGCACACTGACCATCAGGGGGCAGACGCTCAACACAGGAGCTGCCCGAGAAGGAGGTGACCGGCAGTGGTGATTGGGGGGGCGGGGCCTGCGAGCAGGCAGCTCCAGGCCACCAGCCAAGGCGGGTGCCAGTGGGGGGCCCCTAATTGCCCCACCCGCCAGTCACCCCACAGATGGCCCTGATCACTGGCCAGGCCTAGGGACCCTACCCTATGTATTGGGAACAGTCTCTTAGGTTTAAAAATTAAAACCTGGCAAGGCTCCTCTAACACTGAAAAAACCGGATGATGCTGCGATGACTTGCATGGACTCTGGCCTGCGCATGCTGTGGCCAGCCCTGATCCTGACACTTATAACTGTGTGACAAAGCCAATTACTTAACTTCTCTCTGCTTCAGTCTTTCCACCCATAAGATGGGGGAAATGGTACTACTGCCTCAGAAGGATCATGTTATGTACTACGTTTATAAGCAGGGCAAAAAAATGTAGCTGCCCATACAACAGCAAGATGCCTTTCACCTGTATGAAAAGTATGGTCCCTGGTGCATGCGGTGTCCCGGATTGCGAGAGGGATGTCCTACTGCCGGTTTAGGTCCGACATCCCCCGAGGGGTCCCGGATTGTGAGAGGATGCAGGCCGGGATGAGGGACCTCTGCCTCCGTGCATGAATTTCTTGCAAAGGGCCTCTAGTAATCCTATATAATAAAAGCCTAATATGCAAATTGTCCCCTCGAGCAGTCGTTCGACCGAGAGTTCAACCTTCAACCTGGGAGACTGGGAGTTCGACCGCTTGCTATAATGTGCACTGACCACCAGGGGGCGGTGCAAAACATGGCGGGTGTCGGTGATGCGGTGCTGCCTGACCTGATGGGCCCGATGAGGGTGGGGCCATGGCGGGATGGTGGAGCAGGTGAGGCTGCTGGGAAGGTGTTTGTGCAGGAGGCAGTGGCCTTGTCATGCCAGGTGCAGCCGTGAGCGTGCTCTTCTGAGAGAGCAGGTGGGAGGCCCGGGCTGCTCCCTGCGTGGACACTTCCCTTGGACACGAGGCAGGGGAGGGAGATGCTGCACCTCCAGTAAGGGGAGTGACATCTGGTCAAAATTATTCCATCTTTTCAAACATTTTCAAGGTGAGGGTCATGTCCCACAGGCTGGGGGTTGGGTCCCTCGGTGTCGGGGTCACTGTGAAGGGAGACTTCCTGCTCTGAGACCCCATTTCCTCCATTGTAACGTGGAAAGATTGCCCCCTCCCTTTCGGGGATTCTACAGGATAATGGCAAGCGATGGAGTCGCTCGCAAAGGGTCTAAAGGGCCCATTCTCCGTCACGGTGTCCTCCCTGCCTGTCTCCAAGCCGCGGTGCTGGGTGCCCACTCTGTTCCCGGGCAGGTGCAGTGGCTCCGGGTGTTCAAAAAAAAACACGACTGAGGGGGTTGGCAGAGAAAAGGGTGATAAGTTACTCAGCTCTTTAAATTCTGCAGTGAGATGGGGCAGACCCGCTCATGTTATGGAAACAGTAAAAAATATCAAATCCTCACTGTAGGGGGAAAAAAGGATAATTGAAATAATGAAATATATAGGCACCTTTGCCCGGCTGGTGCAGCTCAGTTGGCTGAGCGTCGACCTATGAACCAGAAGGTCACGGTTCGATTCCCGGTCAGGGCACATGCCCGGGTTGTGGGCTCGATTCCCAGTGGGGGGCCTGCAGGAGGCAGCTGATCCATGGTTCTCTCTCATCATTGATGGTTTAGCTCCCTCTCCCTTCCTCTCTGAAATCAACAAAAATATTTTAAGAAAATAAAGGGGCACCTTTAATAAACAACGCACCCAATTTGGTGAGTCCTGAGGGTCTGACAGGAGGGACAGTCTTGCGCTTTCCGGCTTGTGTGCACGCCCCAGCCATGTTGACAGCAAGAGCACTTCTCTGCGGCGGAGACAAGTGCTCTATTCAGAGGTAATTAATTTGGTAATTAGAAACAGAAATCGCAAGCTCCTCGCCTGTGCTTGCAGAGAAAGCTGTGTTCTCACAGAAATGTGTTGAGGAAAAATGGAGCGATGAGGCCATTTACTTCCCAGTGATAACCAGCAAATGTCTGCAGACGTGGGCAATCACTTGTACCACGTGTGCCGGGCTCTTTCTGAGCGACTGGCTTGTCCGACTTCCTCTGAGAGGGAAAGAAGAATGGGTTGCCAGGGAATTGGTGTTGATTTGTCTTTTTGAAACGATTGACTGTCATCTTTACTGCACTTAACCTCGGGGTCCCTTTGGGGATGGAAGAGACGCCTAGAGGAGGGGACCGGCGAGGGGGTGACTCGAGAGGGCGCCCATCCATTGAGGATGGAGGAGCCTGTCTGCGCTCCCATTAGCATCCCTGTCTCTCCACTTACTGCCTGGAAGGAGCCATTTGTCTGGGCAGGACGCACAGACACCGCCTCTGAGCGAGGGTCCAAACTGATGCGTCCGATGGGTTCCTGGGTGAAATCGGCGAAGTGAGCCTGTCTCCGGCTCTCCCGGCTTTGCCGCAGGCCGTCGGGGCTGTGAGGAGGGGGCCCCATGTTCAGTTCCCGGGGAGTCTTGTTCGCGTAAAGCAGCCTGGAACGTGCAATCGAGACACAGACGAGTGTGAGGGAGCTTCTTCAATCCTCCGTCACCTGTTCTGCTCCCCTGGGCGAGAGCCATGTTTGCTTCCATGTCAAAGAGGCGGCGACGTCTGCAAACCACTGAGCAGGAAGGGCAGGCTGCTCTGCCTCCCACGCGGGTCCAGGGCTTGGGCGCCCTCGTGCTTCCTGATGGGCGTTAAGGCAACAAAGTGCGCTCTGCTTTGCAAGTTGGATGCAAACATCGAGCCCCTATTGCTGGCGTTGTTTGATTAGCACCATAAAATACAGGGCCACGTTCCCAGCTGTCAGCGCGCATTTCCCCGGGAAAATAATTACACGGCACCCACGGATGAGGTTAGTGCTTAACGTGACTGTTTTTCTGGGTCATGATGAAGAGCGTGACACCGATTTACCGCTCGCCGCCTTCCCAGTGCCAAGCAGCCTTACACAGAAGTTTGAAAATGTTCTTAAACACGAATCTTTAAGGGGAAAGTACCACGTTTTGGATTAAAATATACTTGTCTTTGTTTGACCAGAATAGCGTAGGCCCCAGCTGGTGGTGGCCAGGCTTGAATCCATCTGGAGAGAAATGGAAATCGTTTGCCCGTCGTCCGTCTGGTTCCATCCCATGGTTGGTGTCCAGACCATCGCACTGTCCTTCTATTTCTCGTGCTCCAGGGACAACAAGAAAGTCAAAGTTGTGCCCGACGACTGGACGCTGCCATTTTTTATTCTCGAGTGATATTCATTTAAAACAGCGGGGGTTCGGGTGTCCTGAAGGGGGAGACCGAATACAGCTCGCGGTTGCTGTTTGAATGGCACATGCCCGCACCTCTTTCGAACTTGACTCCAAGCCTCTGTCTGTACCCAGCCCCGGCTTGCTGTGAGTGAGGTCACTGTTGTGCCCTGAGCTCCTGGGAAGGTTAGGATGTCAGATTTGAGGGGTGCCCTCTGCTAACTGCCCTGGAATCAGCTCCTGCCCACCTGTGGCTGACCCTCCCAGCTCCTGCTTCTGCCGGGCCCATAGCCCTCCAGGGGCCCTTTGTCCCCATGACGCAGCCCAGCACCTCAGAGCTTAGCTTAGCTCCTAATGACAGCACGGCACAGTGTACTGCCCACTAACCCTGGGCAGCAGAGGCCTGTTGTCCCTGGAACACAGACCACTGCCCATCATCCCATCGCCCCTTTCCCTCCCTGACACCCCATTTCAGAGGGGAGGCGGCCGCAGCTCAGCAAGGTCTCTGGTGACTTAACCGGGAGCCCATGGTGAGTTGGTTTCAGACTAGAGATGGATTCTACAGAACTTGAACCCTAAGTTCCGTGTCATCCTTGACAGGCGGAAAAGCCAGCACCCAGTTTCTTAAGGGGGATGACACGTGTGAGCCTGATGCCTGGCCGTTTTTCTGAGACTTGGCCGATGAGTGTCTGTGAGCAGCAGCACGACTCTCAGCATTTCACACTTAGAGTGAAAAATACAAGGGTATAATTTTTGCTAATGGGTTATTATCGTCCACTTACATATCTGTTTCTAATTGTTTTATTCATAAAAACCATTGCTCCAACTAAATGGCATGAGAGTCCTTTTTGTGGAGCCGATTTGCTGAGCAATCTGGGCGGCGGATCTAATTAGTGTCACAACTGTGCTGTCGAGGCCAGGGAGGGGGAGCTCCTCCACAGTGCTCATTGCGCTGCCTCTGGTCCCACTGAGTCTGCAGTGGGGAGGGGGGAAGACAGGAGCTGTGTCTGCAGTGGGGGATAGGAGCTGTGTCTGCAGGGGGAGGGGGGTAGGAGCTGTGTCTGCAGGGGGGAAGATAGGAGCTGTGTCTGCAGTGGGGGATAGGAGCTGTGTCTGCAGGGGGAGGGGGGTAGGAGCTGTGTCTGCAGGGGGAGTAGGAGCTGTGTCTGCAGGGGGAGGTGGGGTAGGAGCTGTGTCTGCAGTGGGGAGGGGGGAAGACAGGAGCTGTGTCTGCAGTGGGGGATAGGAGCTGTGTCTGCAGGGGGAGGGGGGTAGGAGCTGTGTCTGCAGGGGGGAAGACAGGAGCTGTGTCTGCAGTGGGGGATAGGAGCTGTGTCTGCAGGGGGAGGGGGGTAGGAGCTGTGTCTGCAGAGGGAGGGGGGTAGGAGCTGTGTCTGCAGGGGGAGGGGGGTAGGAGCTGTGTCTGCAGGGGGAGGGGGGGTAGGAGCTGTGTCTGCAGGGGGAGGGGGGTAGGAGCTGTGTCTGCAGGGGGGGGGTAGGAGCTGTGTCTGCAGGGGGGTAGGAGCTGTGTCTGCAGGGGAAGGGGGGTAGGAGCTGTGTCTGCAGGGGGAGTAGCAGCTGTGTCTGCAGGGGGAGGGGGGTAGGAGCTGTGTCTGTGGGGGGGTAGGAGCTGTGTCTGCAGGGGGGGGTAGGAGCTGTGTCTGCAGTGGGGGGTAGGAGCTGTGTCTGCAGGGGGAGTAGCAGCTGTGTTTGCAGGGGGAGGGACAGGAGCTGTGGGCGAGGGCGGCTCCCTGGAGGCTGGCATGGCAGCAGCATGAGCACTAGGGAGCACCCAGCGATTGTAAGAGGAGAACTGGGGGGCTGTGCATGAGCACCCCTTCCTAACCTCTGTGGACTAACCTCTTCCTAACAGCAGTTCCCAAGAACATCCCTGATCAGCGGTCCCATCACAGCAGCCGCTCCTCGCCCGCACCCAGGTCTTTCGAGCCTTGCTCACTCCTCCCTGTAAAGAGAACGCCGTCTCCCTGAACTGTGGCTCCTGCAGAGCTCCTGGCGAGGGGCCTCCCCACCCGCGGTAACGGTGCTTTAGAACAGTCTCTCCTTCCCTGGGGCTGGGTGTGCTGCTCATCGCAGTGAGGAGAGGCACGGGCCACCGGGGGGCTGGTGGAGTGGCCCTGCAGAAACCCCGCCTCCTGCTTCTCCCGTGGACATGACTATGGTCCCTGCCAGCTGCCCGCTGCGGCAGGTTAATGGAATTGTGCTTAAAAAAACAAGGAAGCCTCAAAATAACCCCAAACTTAGTAAAACAAGGTGAGCATAACGTTCAATTACGTCCTGCCGTCTCATGCTGCAGAAATCGGCTCGTCTGACTCCAATCTACAAGAGGTCCACGCTCGGGCTTCATTAATGCTACAGCACCCACCGCCGCCAACCACAGGCAGGAGGCGTGCTGCCTGCTGACCGCCAGGAACAAGCACGACAGGGCCTGCGTGGGCACCTCCGCGCCCGACACGCGCGCCAGGCCCCTCTCGGCCCCTCTGATTCCCACCAGCGCCCACCAGTCGCGCTCGGGCTCCCTCCAGGGAAGGGCAGTTCGGATTTGCTGTTTCTTCTCACTTTATGCTCAGGAACCCTCTCTGGGTTTGAACAGAAACCGGTTTGGACACAAAGAGAGAGAGGGGTGTGTGAGGCCCTGTGATCCCAGCCTCACACAGAATCAGGAGAAGGATGGGCGGCGGCAGCCACGAGGATGGGGCACCCCGCGGCCTCCCGGTGTGGCCGCAGCACAAACCCCGGCTCAGGTCTCCCCTGCAGCCACACACCACAGCGCTTGGGCAGGCATTGGATTCTCTGTGGGGTTGAAGGAAACAGACTCTGGAGACAGGCGCACGCAGCAGGCTGCCAATCTCCCGGGCACAGACCTTCATTCACCGATCCAGGACGACCCGAGGGTGCCGCCAGCCCCATCGCTGCCCTCAGGAACATGGCAGGAGGACGGCTGGGTGCCCAGGCCTCACGCCCATCAGTCTCCACAGCCCCGTGCCCTCCGCGGCCCCGCAAGTGTCGGCAGTGTGGCTTTGAAGACAGATCCAATTAACCAAAGTGATAGAAGCTGACCTTCGCGAGATTGTGGTTCTGGCCTTGATTTGCTCGGGGGGTAAATATTTCCTCCTCATTTAAACGTTAAATAGGAAATAAATAACATCTGATGTATTGGGAGTTTCAAAATAGAAACGTTTTAACATATGGGCCATGTCAACCTCTCCGTTGACAAACAGTGTTTGTATCCACATAACAGGCGGACACGGACGCACAGCCCTCCTCGCCAGCAGATCAGTCCCTGAATCACCTCCTGTGTCATGGCCTGGATATGACGCTCTGGCGCTGATTTGCATGTTTGCTAATGAAGCCGATAGCCCCCCCGGCTGTCTGAGAGGGATTTCTCTCTGGCCGGCTCCAAGGCAGGGTCACCGTCAAGAGCCCTCGTGGCCGAGCTGCTCGCCGAACAGCCCCACACAGGCTACTGACTCAGAGTCAGAGGGCGCGTCCCTCCCCGCCCAGGTGGGCTATGAGAAGGCGCCCCCTGCCTGTGGAGGTCAGGTGTTTATTGCTTTTCAAACACCTTGTTCTCCCTCCAAACCATGAAAACGTTGGGCAAACCCTCCCTTATTGAGGAAGGCCGAGAGGTGGATGTCTGGGTACCTTGTGTCCTCTGTAGCCAGGCCTGGCAGGGCTGCCTGACCCAGCCGCCCACCTGGCAGCAGGCCCTCCCACTGCTGGGAGCCCGCGCTGTGGGCCAGGGCCGGGGCCGGGCAGGGGAGGCCGAGCCAGGGGCAGGGCTGGCTGGAGGCAGGTCTGAAGTGCGCTGTGGCCTCGTGATGTGGCTCAGCAGTGTTGGGGGGTGGCCAAGCCCCCTGAGTAGACAAACTGTGGCCTCAAAACAAACTGCCCTCATCTGGTTCCACCGGTGCGGTGTGCCACCTGTGCTGTGTCCCCGTGTGAGCTGTGTCCCCTGGCCCCTGCCCAGTGTGGGCTTCTCAGGACCTCCCTGCAGGGCCGTGAGCCCTGCTGGGGTCCAACCCCAGCGGGTCCAGGGGTCCCCAAAGGTGTGGACGGAGTCGGCGAAGAAGGAATGACACGGAGACAGCGTTCAGTTGATCAGCAGCCTAGCCAGGATCTCCAGCCAAGTTCTGGTCTCGATCTCCAGAGAGGTTCTGCTTAGGATCTCCAGCGAGGTTCTGTAGCCATGTTCCCTCGCTAGGTTCTTCAGCCAGGTTCTGTCTGAGATCTCCAGCCAGGTTCGGTCACCAGGTTCTAGTCAGGCTCTCTTGCCAACCTCTGCAGTCAGGTTCAGTCCAGGATCCCTTGCCATGTTCTCTCCATCGAAGCTCCTCCATCTCCAGGTTCCGCGTAGGTTCTGTCTTCTGAATTCTGTCTCCTGAGTTCTGTCTTCTAAGTTCTGTGTTCTAAGTTCTGTGTGTTTCTGTCTTGTTACAACTGTATTTATACCAGTTGATTCAATCCTATCAATCTCTATTACAAAGGTTAGGGCGTTTCTTATCTCCATTCCAGGGAGAAAAGATTATGTAGTTTAAGCATGATTGTTCGTGGTTAAAGTGATTAATTACCCGCCTGGCACTTAGTTAAGAGGTTTTATTCCCTCCCTAACTTCAGGGGAAAATCCCTACCTGGGGAAACAACCTTTCTCAGAGAGGTGACCTTGGTTAAAACACAGCGCCAAGAAGGTGAGCAAACATATTAAGAACCGTATGCCATATATGCCAGGTCCCTTGAAACAGCAAGGATGGACCGGCTCCCGGCAGAGCTCCTAATTGGACGAGTGTGTGTCTGGTGGGCTGTCATTCTTCCTCCCCAGGCCCCTTCCCCCTAACCTTCCCAGGTGTTGCTAGGTGCAGCTGACCTGCAGGGACAGTCCTGGTCTTCAGCGTGGCCACCTGCTCCTCACAGCTCTGCAGACCTCCCCATGTCCTCCCCGTGGGTGCAGGTCCTTCAGAACTGGGCATTTGCCCATCACACGGGGCGTTGGGGACATCCCCTGCAGACTAAGTCCTTCGGTTGCGCCTGAGTCCCTTCCTCAGTTTCCCCTGTTCTCGGCAGCCAGCTTCCTCTGGGCTTGGCGTCGCTGTGCCTGGATGACTGGCGGTGCAGGTGGGATTCTATTTATCCAGCTGATGGCCTCCTCACGCCCTCCAGACCCCGGTTACACAGAAGCCCACGGCTCGCGAGGGAACGATGTGTCTGCTCTTCCATGTGCTGACAGACAGCACATGTTCTGGCGCGTTGTGTTTGCCAAACAAATCACGCCGCGTGCACCGGCAGATGTTCTGCTGTTTCCAAAGTGGTGGGAGCCAGGAGGCTGGAGGCGGGGAGGGGCGGTGAGAGGCAGGGACCTTTTGGGATGGATTGTCTTCGCTGTAGGTTGCCTGGGAGTGGCCCAAGGCTTCAGACGTGGGAGCCACAGCGGTGGGAATCTCCTGCTCTGGTTGCCGAGAGCAAGGGGATCTCCTGTCTTCACCCGGATGTCCAAGGGGTGAAAACGGAGGGGCCTGCTTTTCTGGCTGAAGATAAGCCAGGCCGCTGGACGGACGGGAAAGGACATGGTCCGGAAAGGTGTGCAGGGCCCGTGGGGACAGCTGAGAAGGAACTCTAGGACCCAGCAGGGTCTGAGCAGGAGAACAGGCCATGGCGCTTGGGGCACCAAGCTGAGTGCCTGCCCTGCAGGGGGGTCCTGGGAGTGCTCTGCCTCTCAGGCAGCAGTGCCCAGGTGCCATGCCAGGTGGGACCCCAGGTGTTCAGGTGGGTGTGGAGGGTCTGTGCTCCAGCCGAGGCTGGAAGGATTTGTACAGAGGGCCCCTGGGGTGGGCGGAGCACGGGGCCCCCAGCAGGGAGGGGTCCTTTCCCCCATTCTCCCTGGGCAGGGTCTCCTCTGGCCCTGCTGGGTGCACTTGGGAGACACTCGGTCACAGAAATGCCTGTAGGGCCAGGACTGCGGAACCTTCTAGGCCAGGGAGAAAGCACAGCATCCCCGGAAGGCTCAGGGGTTAGAAGTCACCCTGTTGGTACAGGCTAGGGGGGCTCAGGGAAAGGTCCCTGCGGAGTGGAGCAGGGTCCACTCATGTCTGTTCTCAGAATCTCCCCTCGGCACAGCAGGGCCAGCGGGGCCCCCTGGGCAGGCCAAGTCCAGCCGGGCTCAGCCAGGCCCGCCCCTCTCTGGCCGGTGGCCCCCAGCCTGGGTGGGTGGTGGTGAGTTGATGTAGCGAGCAGATGGTTCATGCGCCTGTCTCCTTGGTGCCCAGCGGGGAAGCTCCCAGCGGCCCCAGTTAGGATGTCGGGCAGAATCGGGGGAGGGGACGTGGGGGACAGAAGTGCCCCTGCTCCCCCGGCGTGAGGACCAGCAGTCTGCTTTACAGCCCTTTCCCGCCCGGTGGCCCAGCTCCGGCTCCAGGACCACGAGCACCCTCCCATCCTCCTTTAAGCGCCCAAGAAAAGGCCCCGATGATCTTCCTGGAAGAGCCTCAAAAATTCCCTCCGCTCCTGCCCCTGGCCACGCCCGTTGCTTTCGGAATTCAGCCTCCCCTCTCCCCCCGACCCCCCACCTCTAGGGACAAGGCGCCTTCCAAAGCCACAGCCGGGCAGGGGGGCCTCATGGAGCCTGCTGTGCTGGTTCTCCAAACAACGTTACACAGTCAGCTCCTCTGATGAGGCGTCTCGCAGTGCGGCCGCTCGCTCTGAGCGGGCAGGACGGTGCTGACCGCATCCTCGGCCCCACAGTCTGTCACAGCCCTGGGCAGTCGTCAGCGAGAGCAGAGGGCCTGCCACGCATGCCAAGCTCCAGCCGTCAGGGGGCAAGACCGGCCCCTCCGCTTTCTCTCTTCTCTGTTGCCAGGCGGCTGCCGCACGCAGCGCCAGGTCCTCACACAAATTAAAACGCTCCTCGGCCAGCGGCTCTGGGGCTCAAGTGTTCAAAGTGGATTTTCCCAGCAGGAAGGAGAGACATAAATAGCCCGATGCGTTTATGCTCCACAGGGGACTCAAGCTTCGATTTGCCGGGAATTGGGACATTTCAGACTCCCGCCTCGCCTCCTGTAGCCTGAGAAGAGCCACAGCACTGACGGGGCCGGCTGGCCAGCGGGGGCGTGGGGGGCGCGGGGCGGCTGTGCAGGAGCGTGCTGGGGCTGGGGCACCAGTCTTCTCACATTCTCTGCAAACCCTCAAACTGTCTATCACAGATGCAGCCCAGGCCTGGGCTTCTGAGATCCCTGGGAACCCTGGCACCCAGTGAGGGGGTGTCATTCTGCAAGGGTGTGGCCCTGCTGACTGGAGTGTGGGGCCTTAGTGCCCTCCATTGGCCTCCCCCTGCCCCCCCAGGGAAGCTGGGGCAGAGCCCAGGCCGTTCACCCTGAAGGGCCTCACAGCCAGAAGAGGCTGGACGGGAGAGAGACGCCGTCCCACGTGTACGAGCCCACTGTGATGGACACCAGGCAGCTGGTGCACCGGGCATACGGCACCATCCAAAGCTTGGCTGCCCACTGCTTTTCCAAAGGAATGTTGCCTGGAGGGAGGCTTCGTGCCTCCGGCTTTTTCTCCCGTCCTCCTTCCTCATCTTTAATATTTAATCGAAAGAGCATCTGCCTCGGGGATTTGCAGAGGCTCCACCAGGGCTAGGCGGATGGCTTCCCAGAAGGGAGCGCCAGACCACGGTTCCCGAGCACCAGCCCCGGGAGAGCCGGGCCCCGGCGGCCAGAGCCCAGGGCCTCGCCCCCGCAGTGCGCTCCGTAACCCTCTAGCTCTGCCACTAATGCATTCCTTACACAGCGCCCTGGACGTCGATACCTTGCCTAGAGGGCCATTACCACTTGGCAAAAGTGCAAGATGGCCACGAGGACGTATCCAGCTCGCTCATTCATAGATATAGGAGTTGTACTTCTGTTCTCTGATGAATATGTGTGTCCGTGAGTGAGTGAGTGACTGTGTGCGACTGTACAGAGAGGCCTCTCGCGCGCTCAGTGCTGGGCCCCGGGGAGCAGCTGGTGCCGGGACTGGCCTGCACGGAGCTTCCGTGCCTGCGTGGACAGGTACCGATCATCCGGTGAGGTCATTACTCATGACAGGAAGAGGCAACCTGAGCTCGTGAGGGGCTGCAGGCAATGTTGCAGGGTGAGGAGGACCTCGTAGGAAACAGGATTTGGTGAGACTGTTGGAGACGAGAAACCCCTAGTTCCTGGCCCCCCCCGCTGTACCCTTTAAAATGCTGGGCGGTTGTCAGAACCCCCCAGAGCGTCCCTCCTCTGGGCCTTCGTTTCCCTTCCGTTGTATTTGCAGGATCTTGAGGTTTGTGCTCCGTCTGCCAACAGACCCACTTCCTGTGGCCGGAGGACAGAGTCGTGGTGAGCGGGGGCGGGACCCAGCTCTGCCAAGTCTGGCTTCGGGCGGGACAGCGGCTTCGTCATTGCTGGGAGACAGGAGCCCTGGGTCTGGTCTGATGTTTCTGGGCTTTGAAAGGAGGCCACTCACTACCCAGCGGTGGGAAATGGGCACTTCTCCTGGCGAGCCTGGTAACGGCCAGAGAAAGAGTTCTCTCCCTCCCACCTTAATGGAACTGGCCATGTTCTCAATGGAGCAAATAAACACCAACGCTACACTGCTGTGTCCTGAACAGAGCGTTCCCCGCATTTCCCTTCAGACAGCTGTCCCCGCAGAGGATGACACAGCGGCTGGCTTGGGGGCAGGGCAGCGGGACTCGGCCTTGGTGACAGTCCTGCAGGGCTGGAGAGGGGTGCCACGGGTCCAGGCACTCACCGATGGCTCCGGGTCGGCTTTGAGAGTGGCTGTAGGTGTGACTGCACAGAGATGAGGCCGCCTTCTCGGACTGTCTTAAATGAGCACTGAACGCTGCCATGGGTGATGAGGGTGTCTGCACGGGCCCTGACCGCCACGGGCTGTCTGAGGGTGTCTGCACGGGCCCTGACCGCTACGGGCTGTCTGTGGGTGTCTGCACAGGCCCTGACCGCCACGGGCTGTCTGTGGGTGTCTGCACAGGCCCTGACCGCCACGGGCTGTCTGAGGGTGTCTGCACGGGCCCTGACCGCCACGGGTTGTCTGTGGGTGTCTGCACGGGCCCTGACCGCCACGGGCTGTCTGTGGGTGTCTGCACGGGGCTTGGGGACGAGGGAGACAGACACACCTGTTAACTGGAGAGACTTGGCTACCCAGTTGAGGAAGGACAGACAGACAGAGTCCTGCCACTTTTCCCGTTGACGGGACTGCTCGCTGCTTAGAGCAGAGAGAACGCACCAGCAAGCCCGCTTCCATGGGGCCAGGGGCACCCTGATCGGCGAGCTGCACACAGCTCCACTGGATAACTGGAAAGAGGGGGGAAATGGCATTGGGTGCATCCATTAAAAAAAAAAAAAAAGGTGAGTAAAAGGTAAACACGAACTAAAACAGAGAATGCGGCATTTTCCTCTGTTGTGTAGACACTCCGTCCACACGTGGCGTGAATAAGAAGTGATCAGTGAGTGGATGAAGGGATGAATGGTGACCCTCACCGCAGTGTTTCTGGCAGAGCCGAGCCTCCGGACTTCCTGCAGACATGGTGCTGGGCCAGGCGCGGCCCGGTGTGCGGGGTGTGGGCTGGGGCTGCAGACGTGCGTCTGGGCCAAAAGTCACCCGACAGCCTGGGGCTCCTCTCAGGCACGGGTTCTCTGCGGGGTCTCCCGGCCCGGCTGGCTCTCACCCACAGCCTCCCGGGGGACGGGGGACGGCGAGGGTCCCCATGCGGAAGGCTGCTGGGCCAGCGGTGCCCGCAGGCCTCCGGAAGGGCAGGAGAAGTGTGGGATCTTAAACACTGAAATTAACGACTCTTTTGCTCTTGAAAAGGCAGAACCTAATTAGCTCCTTGTCAGTGTGAGTGCAGTTGAGGAAGAGGAAAGAGAGGCAGCGGCAGATGGAGCGCCAGCCACAGGTGCATTTGTTGAAAGCTCAATTTTCTGCTTCTTCCTGGTGGTCATATTTCTTTCTTCTCCAGAGCATTTCCGCTTACTTCATTTATAATAAATAACCCCTAAGTACGTCCTGTATTTGCTCACAAGACAGAGCCAGAAATCATGAGGAAATGCCACAAAGGAAAAATCTGTCTCAGGAAGGGAAAGCATCTATTTTCCTCAGGAAGCACAGCCTGGTGCCCTCCTAGCCAGTGCTGTCAGCACGTGGGCCCAGATGACAGGGACCCCGCCAAACACATGCACACACATGCACACATAGGCAGAGACACACTCACACACACACACATGTATGCCCAAACACACCAATACATACATACATGTGCACATACATATATGCATGCACATATACACCTGTATGTACACTCATACAGACATACACACATGCACGCTCACACGCATGCACACATGAATGGGTGTACACATAGGCACTCGTGTGCACGTGCATGTACATACACATATGCATACATGCACACACATGACCAAATGCAGTTACTTTACACCAGTGATGGCGAACCTTTTGAGCTCGGCGTGTCAGCATTTTGAAAAACCCTAACTTAACTCTGGTGCCATGTCACATATAGAAATTATTTGATATTTGCAACCATAGTAAAACAAAGACTTATATTTTTGATATTTATTGTATATATTTAAATGCCATTTAACAAAGAAAAATCAATCCCCAAAATGAGTTCGCGTGTCACCTCTGACACGCGTGTCATAGGTTCGCCATCACTGCTTTACACCAAGAAAGATCTTTTTGCTTGGGGTTATTTTAGCAGGAAATGTCCTAAGAGCCGAATCATTGCTTCACCAATGTCAAGTTCTGCTGTGGACACAGTGGGTGTCCCATCCCCTTGGGTATGTTGCCCCCATGGGTGTGGACTCAGTGATGGGGTGATCTCCCTGCAGGAGTCCGTGAATCCAGAGTCAGGAACATATATGCCCGGGACCTTGGTGTTTCAATACCCTCCCCAGGATTTAGTCATCAGGGGAAACTCACAACACACGTCTGAAAAGAGATTCAGGTATGAGAACAAGGTGTCTCAGAAACAAAAGAAACCTCGTCAGGAAAGAGGGTTGATGCGCAGGTGAGAACGGAGAGTCCTTGTGCCCTGACTTCACTGACATTGTCCTCGGGGGGTGGATGCCCCCCTCACCCCCCACCCCGCCGTCTGCTCCAGCTCCTTACGTGCAAGCGAAACCAAACGTGCCCCCGACAGACTGTGACCTCCTTCTTGATCCCCGAGCGGAAGCACGGTCGTAGCAACTCGGAGAAGCCAGGGCGCACGGGCACATCAGTCAGAGGACCCAGCCCTCCAACAGGACCAGGCCGGATGGGCACGGGCCTGGGACCCTGCCCACCCCACCCGGCTTCCTGCGCGACCTGCCTGTCCTCCGGGTCACAGAGGCAGCAAGGAGAGCGCCCTCTCCTCTGAATTGGCATCCGGGAGATTTCAAAACCGTTTATGCTGAACATGAGTAACAGCCTGACGTGGGTTCCCCTGGCGCTTGGGCTGTGAGTTCCCTGCTATTCGGACTAATTAACGTACTGAGTTTCAGTTCCTAAACCTACAATGTTCGGCACGATGCTCCTGAGCCGGCCCTGGCTGGCTTTCTGGATGGCCGGGCCTCTCTTTTGGGGGTGGAGACAGGAAGTCAAGGGTAGCTTGGTTTGCACGTGATACTTCACCTCTGGTTGCAGAGGCACCGCTCGTGGCTTGGTGTCCTCGGGGTCATGGCTTCAGCTGTCCCCCTGACCCTCACCGAGCCGCCCCTCCCTCCTGGAGCCCAGGAGACTCCTGGCCGCGTCAGGCCTCCAAGGGGAGATCCCTTCCCTGTGTTGCCCGTGAACTCCTTCCCTGGTGAGTCTCCTTGGTTCTCCTCTCACCTGGTGCCCGGCGTTCGGATCCCGTTGGGCAGAGATGACACTCTGAGAGGTCAGGGTCCCCGGTGCAGGTCCCGGCCTCCTCACGCGTGCGGATTGGCCCATGTGTGGCCCGCTGTGGTGGGAGGACTGGCGGGAGCAGGTGTGAGTCCATGGCCCGAGGCCACCCCGGAGGGTATAGATGTTCCCTTAAGGGCAGAGGTGCCACTGCCTCCGGGCTCCCTGAGGGACCAGGGCGGGCGACCATCTCCCGGACACTGAGCAGCGCTCCGCTCCGGCTCCCCGCCCAGCGCTCCAGTCCCCCGTCAGGGTCTGCGTCGGCCTTTCAGTGGCCCGAGCGCTCCCAGTCTGTGCGTCTCCTGGAAGCGTGTATGTTTAGGACCCTAACGTGGCCCATTTTATCTCCCACGTTTGGCTGCACACTGTGTCCCTTCTGCATGTGGCTCTGCTGTCCCCCACCTGGAACGGGAGGCTGGTACCCCTAGTCTCCCCCTTGAACCTGGGGGGATGGTGACTTGCTTTGCACCAGAGAACATGGAGCCAGTCACCACATAAGGAATCCGGCATCTAAGGCAACCCTGCGGGAAGTCCGAGCGCCGCCACAGGCTCTGGTCTAGCGATGGGCCCTCACATGGGACGGGGGTGGGGACACACAGAGAGACAGGCAGAGAGAGACAGACACAGAGACACGGAGAGACAGAGAGAGACACAGAGACAGAGAGGTACAGAGACACAGAGACAGACAGAGACAAACAGGGAGAGCCAGAGAGACAGAGAGAGACAGAGAGAGAGAGACAGAGAGAGACAGAGAGAGAGAGAGAGACACACAGAGACAGAGAGTCACAGAGAGACACAGAGACAAACAGAAACAGAGAGACAGAGAGGTACAGAGACAAAGAGACAGAGACAAACGGAGAGGCAGAGAGACAGAGATAGATGGAGACAGACACAGAGGACAGAGAATGAGGATCAGAGAGACACACCAAGGGCCGCTCACTGCCCCAGATGCGCCCCTGGAAGCCGAGAAGAAACACCCAGCCAAGCCCGCTCCACATTCCTGACTCGCACGGCTGTGAGGAAGTACAGTGGTTGTTTGAAATCAAGTTTTCAGATGGTTCGTACGCAGCCACAAGTAATGACAGGACAGGCACCACAAGAACCAGAGATCCGTACGGTCTGAAATGATAATCAGCGCCTCCCCTGCCTGAGGCGGCCAGGGGAGTGTTTCCCACATTCCCAGTCATTTCCGTTTCTGAGGGGAGCTCTTCGGAGACCATGTTCCCCTCCCCGGAACCGCGATAAAGGCCACAGAACGCTGCGTGTCGGCACCACTGCCGCTGGAGCGCAGAGATCGGTAGGGGTCAGAGCATCAGAGACTGGCCAGGTAGTGGGGGTCTGTGGCCGCCCCCAGTCACAGAGAGGCTTCAGCAGCCACGCCCTCCCTGACCTGCATCACCCGCCGCCACGCCCCTGCGAGTCGCCTCTTTCATCCTCTCTCAGGGTTCCAGGAGATGGTTTAGGGTTCTTCCGTGTAGAAGTTTGGAAACCACTGGTCTTGCTGCCATGGTTCATGGGTAAGCCCTGTATTCGTGCAGCAAGTAAGAACACGGACCGTAGTGTGAGCACTTGTCCTGGGTGACCGAATGGCCCTTCCTGGTGGCCACCTGACCACGGATGACACGTACCTACCTGGAACCCCAGGCCGCGCGCTCAGACAGCCGGGCCCCACCCCTCCCAGCTTCATGGACACGTCCACCATCCAGCATCCCGGACGCCATCTTCACGCAGGTGCGCCCCGAAGTGAGAAGCAGCCTTGATTGAGCAGCCAGAGCTCTCCATCCTCAGCTCATCTGAGCCCAGCGGCTTCCCTCCGCTGGAGCCCTGATGACCCAGCCTGCGTTATTTCCTTCAGTGGACGCTCGCAACAGAGCTCCACGCTCAGGAGATGGAGGGGTTCGATATTGTGTGTAGAGAAAGGCTGTGTGGCCACAAAGTTTTTATTGAAAAGCCCTTTACAAGTCCTCTCTGTGCTCCGGGCATGCCCAGAAGGCACCCAGTGGTACCCTTCCCCGAGTCAGTAACCGATAACACAAACTCTTATTCCCAAACGCCTCTCCCCTGGCACCCAAGCCACCGAGCAGCTCCGGCTTCGCAGCTGGGCAAGCTCCCCGCATGGCGCCTTTCGGATCGGACCCCACAACCCAGACCCTGGCCACAGCGCCGGCAGCCAGGCATCCTCCTGTTGAGACGGGGCTGGAGTTCCTCCTCGTGTCCAGTGGGGGACGGGCAGGTCCTGGGGGTGCAGCTGATGGAAGAGCTGAGCGTGAAGACAGACAAGAAAGTGGAGAGAAATCTACACGTCAAATGAAAGGGGGGGAATACTCACTAATGCCCGCTTCCCGAGTCTGAGCTCCACGCTACATACACCGTCTGAACTCCACGCTACATACACCGTCTGAGCTCCACGCTACATACACCGTCTGAGCTCCACGCTACATACACCGTCCGAGCTCCACGCTACATACACCGTCTGAGCTCCACGCTACATACACCGTCTGAGCTCCACGCTACATACACCATCCGAGCTCCACGCTACATGCACCGTCCGAGCTCCACGCTACATACACCGTCCGAGCTCCACGCTACATGCACCGTCTGAGCTCCACGCTACATACACCGTCTGAAAATGAAATGTGGGAAACACGCGGCCCGGAGCCCGGCCGACCTGCAGGTTAAGCAGATGCGGGGTCTCACTTCCGTCTTCCTCGGACCCCAGGTGCACTGATCACTGCACAAAAGCTGCCCCTCACTTCGCCAGCCTAATTCACGCCGCCATCGGAATGCCGCATCATCAATAAAAAATGTGTTTTTTAGAAACTGCTTAAGTTATAAAATTTAGCCCAAGTCCTTAGGAAAATAAATGGGCTACATCTAGCCAATTAAAAATGTTCAATAGTTAATTTCAAGGGCATAGTTAATCAATTTCAAATGGGCCGTGATTAAATGTACACTGTTATTCAACGTTGCCCAACTTTTGCATGAACTCAATTTATTTTACTGCTTAAGTCTTCAGTGACCTCATTTGTTTTAATTACTCCTGCTTCTACATTAATTAGTTATATTCTAATATTTATCTTTAAATTTTAAAAGTTTCTTCTCAATTTTTTTTAACCAGGTAGAAAATCACTTCCCTGTACTTTTCCTCTCAAGCCTGCATTTTTCAAGAAATCAAATGAAATAACTTGAGTCATCCGTCTCAATTTACTTTTAAAAAGTTTAAATGGCAAGAAATGAAAAGTCATAGATATTGTGTTCATGTGAATTCACATGTAAACGATCATATCAGTCTCTCGCTTATTGCTTAGGGAGAGAAAATCTTATAAAAACCAAAGGGAAGTTTACATCAAAGTTGGCCAAGACCAGCCTCTCGTTGTCGGAAATATTTTGTCCTTTATGTTCTCAGGGTCATGCACTCCTCCCCGCAGCCTGACTCGAGCCTTGGGCCGCTGCAGGGGGGTGAAGACGAGGTTGGCCTCCTGCGGCCGCTTCCGGCTGCCCGTGCCCTGCGCCCCGGCCAGCGCTGCCCCCACGCTGGGAGTGTCGCTCCCCAGTCCCGCGGGTGACTCTGTGCTCATGGTGACAGTTCACCTTGCCTCCGTGGGTGACTGCTGGGTCCCCAGACTCCGTCCTGGGGCCGGGGCCAGGGAAGGGACTTCATGTTGGAGGCCACGCGGCCAGCAGCCCCTGGCTCGGAGGGGCCGGACCCCAGCACGGTGCCCTCTCTGCTCCCTGGCCATGCCAGTCAAACAGGCTCCAGTCAAAACTCTGCCAGCACATCCCAGCGCCGCCATCCCAGTAGGGTGCCTGCCCTTCCGAGCACCCACGCGGGCTGGCCTTCACAGTCACAGTCCACAGCCAGCATCCCAGGGGCCCTCGGCACAGCTCGGGGGGCTAGCACCCCCTTGAAGGAAAGGTGGAGATCTGCGAGGGCACAGGCCGCCTCCTGCGCAAGCCTTCGGCCCAAGCCTGCCATGTCCAGCAGCAGCCTCTTCACGCACCTGCTTTGCAGGGGAGATGCTGGGTGGGGGCAGCCACGCGCTGGGGCTCAGAGCTCAGGGGGAGAGCGTGTGGCCCCAGGTTTCTGTGGGTGAGTCAGACGCCGTGGCGCTGGAAACAGCAGCACCCCTGCCGGCTTCCTCTGGTCCCGTGTGCCCTCACCTGCCACCCTTCCGGCCCCGGACCCCCGCAGGGTGAGCCTGCAGCCCCAGAGCTCACCTTCTTCTTCACCAGGTGCGTGTCCACGCAGACGGGCTCCCCGTGGGATAGCTAGTGACAGGAGCATCCTTCTTCATCGAGACGCTGCTCTGGTTGTTTTTCTTTTAATGAAACATTGTGACAGTGGAACTGGAATTCACTCTGCCACCAGCCTGTGCCCAGGCAGGCATCCACATTTCAGAACAGCGGATGCGTGAGTTCCAGCGCGGCGAGCGGGAGAGACCGATGGGCTTCATTTAGAGCAGCAGGCAGTGGGTGCAGCGATCCAGAAACCAGAGTCTTCAGACGAGAACGCGAGGCTCGCACTGCGGCCCAGAGAGGACGCGCGAGGTGACCGGGGACACAGCTGGCTGCCTCCCATCAGCCCCGCTTCCAGAGAGCCACGGCCACGCCACAGAGCAAAGCCACAACCCAGCTTCTGTTCCCGCCCGCAATGGTGGGTGAAGGAGTCAGACTGTTCTAGTAAGTGCTCAGACCCATCGGTGTTGTTGGCACCCGAGACGACACACCTCCACCAACAGGGGAAACTCGCCGGCATTGCCAGTAGGGCCAGAGCCCTCCCCAAGCTGAACGGGAGCTGAGAGCAGGTGCCAGGACACACAGCTGCTGAGGGTGCTGACCAAACACTTGACCAGGACGCACTGTATAAAAATGACTATCCAGATGGACCTGGGGCATGACAAAGTGCCCAGCATCCGTGGTCACGGGAGATGCAAGTTAGAAGCATAGGGGACCCGAAGAGAAAAGGCCGGGCGAGGAGGCAGACAGCGGTGAATGGCGGGGATACCTGAGGCCCTGGGCTCTCGTGAGTGGAGGGTGAATGGGTACAACGCTTTGCAGAACAGTTTGCGGTTGTCCACGAAAGCTGGTCAGGTGCACCCCATGCCGTCCTGCGTTCTCTTAGGTAGTCAGCACACAGAGAGCGTGTGCGCAAGACACGGGCAGGGCCGGCCCCCACAGCCGTCTTCAACGTACACACATAGGCATGCGCACACACATGTACGCACACAGATATCGCTACACAGCACACACCCACACCCACATACAGATGCATGCACACACACACAGATATCCCCACACAGCACACACATACTGATATACCTACACACACGTATACCCAGGGATCAAATGTTACGTTTTCACCAGCTCAGTCTGAAAGGCATCCCCAGTCTTAAGCAAGAGGCCCCACGAAAGGGCGCTGGCAGAAACTCGATGGAAACCTACTGCACTACCCAGGACGACATGATGGGGAGGGGTCGGCACCCTCCTCGGCCACATGGGCAACTAGAAATCCAGTTTCTATGACAGGCACGTCCCTCATGCAAATTAGCTTTCGTTTGGCATGAAAGCAGGGGCTCGGGGGTGACCATAAACTCGGCTGGATTCTGATTGTTTCCTGGGTACTCAGGCTGCCTTTCTGTTTCAGTAATCGCTTCCTAATTATCTTCCAGTTGCTAAATAACACTTCGCTCGGTTTATCAAACAGAACTCTGTAAAGCACCTCCTGAAGGCATTACCGGCATTTGGTTCTGATCACGCCACCCAGCAGGACGGGGCCGGCAGCCTCGGTCACGTCTGCGCCACGTGCCCGATCTGGCAGCGGCTTCTCACAGCAGATGCCGGCCGACTGGCAGGGAGCCGACACCCCGCGGCCCCGGCCACGTGCTGTTCTGCGAACTGATTCAAAGCGTAGACAGGCCCTGCGGCCGCAGCGCTGACGTATGACGACTGTGCACGGCGTCATGCTGCCCTGACAACAAGGCAGAGCTGCACAAATGGGGAAGCGGTGGCCTGGCTCTCACCCAGCGGAGACGTGAGGCTGCAGGCAAACCTTGACACCTGGAGGGAGGTGGGTCCAGAGGACGAACAAAGCCAGGGTCCACGTCCGGGAACAGAGGCCAATGGGGCCGCAACTGGAAGGGAGATTTGCTGGTGATTTTGATGAACTGCTGGAGGCTCACTGGTATGAGTGAGACATTCCTGGGGCTACGGTTTTAGGGGGCACACCTCCATGGATTTTACCTCCAGCAACCCCCCACATTCTCATACAGAGGAGCCAAGAAAAAAAATTCCCTATGGTTCTGAAAGGGCAGAGGAAGTGACCATATCCTATATAATAAAAGCCTAATATGCTAAGTGTCTGGTTGTCCGGTGGTCCATTCAACCAATCAAAGCGTAATATGCTAATGATATGCTAAGGCCGCTCAACTGTTTGCTATGACTTGCACTGACCACCAGAGAGCAGATGCTCCAACTGGTAGGTTAGATGCTGGGGTCCGGCCAATCAGGACTGAGCAAGATGGTCCAGACACACCCTGGAGCCTTCCCATGGTCCCTCCCCAGCTGGCCAACCTCCCGTGTCCCTCCCTGGCCCCGATCGATCTTGCACCGGTGGGTCCCTCAGCCAGGCCTGCACCCTCTCTCAATCAGGGCTGAGGGCCCCCTTCCCTGAGTGCATGAATTTCGTGCACCGGGCCTCTAGTAGAACTATATGTCAGGTTGTTGGCCCATATATAACTGGATTGTTTGTTACTTTGGGTGTTGAGTCGTATGAGTCCTTTATAAATTTTGGATATTAACCCCTTATCAGATGTACTATTGGCAGGGATAGTCTCCCATTCAGTGGGTTGCATTTTCGTTTTGCTGATGGTTTCCTTTGCTGTGCAAAAACCTTTTAGTTTGATGTAGTTCCATTTGTTTATTTTTTCTTTTGTTTCCTTGCCCGAGGCGATATGTCAGAAACAATATTGCTCCGAGAAATGTCCGAGATTTTACTGCCTTTGTTTTAAACAATTTTTTTTTTATGGTTTCAAGTCTTAACATTTAAGCCTTTAATCTGTTTTGAGTTTATTCCTGTCCATGTTGTCAGAAGGTGGTCTAGTTTTATTCTTTTGTGCACCTATCTGTCCAATTTTCCCAGCACCGTGCACTGAATAGACTGCCTTTATGACCTCTCTTTGAAGTCTGAAGTGATGAGCTCTGCGCGTCCCTAATCAGCCGCGCATGACTCAGGCCCCTGTGCTTGTATCTGAGCTGACACGTTTCGCATCTGTCTCACGATGGGAAGCGGCACCGGGCGCGGGGGCCACACGCGGCCCTTCTGGGGATGAGCCTCCAAAGCATCACAAAGGCTCTTGGCGCTGGAGACGGAGCCTCCGCGTAAGCAGGTGACCGGGGCCTTTTGCAAGCTGCTTCCAGACAGCCGTGCCCACAGCCCCAGGTCTTTCAAAGGGCTGCGGGGGCAAGGGGGGCGTGGAGTGGGGCATTAATGGTGCTTCTCCCGCATCCATGGTCGGGGTGCCGAGCTGAAGCCACAGAGAAAGCGACCTCAGGGCAGAAGGAGCCAGGTGACACCAGGTCACGGAAGGTCGCCCATCCCGTGTGAAACATGGGATGATGATTCGCTTAGAGAAAAAAAGCCAGAAACACTGGCCTTCAACATGAAATAATCCGGACGGACGTTTCCCCCAGAAGTACCTCGAAAAGTACCTTCAAACGCCTGGAGAAACAGCAGCGAGCCTTTGAAAAGAGCAGGGACTGTCTCCCTTCCATCCCCTCCCAGCCAGCGGCCGGCAGTGAGGAGGGTCTGCCCGTCAAGGAGGGGGCCCCACGGGAGGGGCAGGGCCTCGCCAACAGGGGCTGCGGACCCCCCGGGGCAGCGGCCCACACTGTGAACTTGGAGGACATGGGCCTCGCCGAGGCGTTAGCTCAGCTCCGCGAGAATTCAGCCGTTCTCAGCACCAGCGGACGGTCAGGCATGCTGGCACACAGGCTTGTTTCATGTGTTGTTTTGTTTTCATTAAAATGTTGTTTTTATAACTCAGAGTAAATTCTTGTCCTGACTTCTGCTATTAAGCAGTCTGCCGCCACCCTGCAGGCCAAGCCTCACAGGGGCCCCATGTGCAAACCTGCTGGTGTCACTGCCCCGCCCCGCCCCCCCCTCCTGCCCGGGATGTTTCCAGCACCTGGCAGATGGAAAATTAAAATTTCACCCACACAAAGGCTACTCTACAAAGACGGCGCCTGCCCCACACAAGGCTTGCGTTCGCACACCAAGAAAATCGATCATTTCATGAAGCTCAGCCTCCCATTTCAAGGCTGTTTTGCTGATTTTCTACGGAACAAGCCCCAGCAACCCCGCACCCCCCACCGCCCTGTCCCTCCCGGCAGAGAACAGCAGGGATCCTGGAGCCTTGAGAGCGAGCCTGAGCTTTGGGGCCTCGTGCCCGGCCACCCGACAGGCGGGGGGCAGCCCAGGCCCCGGTGCAGGTCAGTCAGGACGGTGGCAGAGCGGGCCGGCACCACTGGGCAGACGCCTGGCTGCGGCCGCCCTTGGCCATTCCCCACGACTTCAGCCCTAGACGAGAGAGAACAGAGTCTGTGCTCAGGACACATTGAAGCAAATCGGCCACAGAGCACCCCGAGCAGGCGAGGGAGGGAGCGGGTCGGACGCCCATTGGCTGCAAGGACCTTTGTGTCCTTGTCTTTTTCCTGAAGTAACAGAGGGTGGCCCTGGCCAGTGTGGCTCAGTGGATAGAGTGTTGGCCTGCAGACTGAAGGGTCCTGGGTTCCATTCCGGTCAAGGGCATGTACCTCGTTGCAGGCTTCTCCCTGGCCCAGGCCCTGGATAGGGCATGGGTAGGAGGCAACCAATTGATGTGTTTCTCTCCCATTGATATTTCCCTCAGTCTTTCCCTCTGTCTTCCACTCTCTCTAAAAATCAATGGAAAAATAGCCTCGGGTGAAGGATAAATAAATAAATAAATAAATAAATAAATAAATAAATAAATAAATAAAGTGACAGAGGGTGCGTGTGTGAGCTGTTACCGCTAATGTCCCCCTGGGAGAGAGAAGGGAGGAGGCAAGGGGCCTGGCCTGCCCGCTGGACTGCGGTGCAGGCGGCTGTGCCGGGGCACCCGCCGCCTGCCAGGGTGCCTGAGCCACACACGCCCGCTGCGCCCGGAACACATGCACCGCCTCTCAGAAGCCTCAGTGCAGCCTGCGCCTGGCACAGGAGGCGCCCTGGGCTCTGAGCCCTGCACACAGTCTTCCTTGTCCACGGCCGTTACTGCCCATGACCCCGCCCTCTCGGGTGGAAATAATTTCCATGGACCCAGATGCATCCCTCAGCCCGAAGAGGACTGGCATCTTTCTACTTTCGTCTCGTTCTTCCTTTTTGGATAGTGTGTCCACCCATCACCCATCAAAGACAGTTACAGCTCTTTGTGGTTGCATTTTTCTCTACAAAGTGTCCCTAAGCTTCTGTGGGCAGGGGTTTGGCGGGACGAATGGCACTAGGATAACTCCAGTGGCCCATTTGGCAATGGCCTCCGGGCCCAGGCACGCGCTGAGGGGAGACGGGCACGGCCACGCGGGGGAAGGAGCGGAGCTCTCACGCCCACCTCCGCCGTCCGTGAGCGGCACAGAGCTGTTTCTGAGATGAAGGATCGGGGTGCACGAGACTGGCACCCGTGAGGACCACTGAGATTGTGGGGTTCCAAACAGACTGGAGGCAACGCCATCTCCCCACAGGTGAGCGAGGACCAGACTGGGGCCTGGATGCCCCTGCCCCCGCCCCTGCCTGCCTCTGCCGGAAGCCCCGCCGTGTAAAGATGCTCCCGGAGCCTCGACTGCTGGCAGCCTTCACTTCCCGGCTCCTCACAGGAGCACAATCCATTTGTGGATTCCTCGACAGAAACACTAACGAGACCTCATCTTCATTTCTCTGCAGTAATTGTCATCTGCTTTGGGAAGTCCCGTGGCTGTGGGGAGTGATGCGTTCGGATGACGGGTATTTCTGCGCAGGGCCCGGGGAAGCAGGGCTCGCTGTCCCAGGGCTCACTTCCTTACTTCGCTTGTCTTTACACGTCTGCACTGCTGCTCCCCCAGGCTCTGGGCCTCCAGGCAAGACCCAGCCACGCCCGCAGTCATTTCCGTGTGTAGGAGGCAGTGCACATGCATTTCACGCAACAGATGTTTACCGAGCGTCTAAGACTTTGTAAACGCGTTCAGCAAATGTTTATTGTCATCTGCGATGTACCAACCAGTACACCTGCCTCTCCCTTGAATATTCCAACAACGTCCGCACCACAGGGCCTTGGCACTCACCTCCCCAAGGCTGCAGGGCTCAGCCTCAGGAGTCCATGAGGCCTCCCGGCACCTCCCCCCACTTTGGAATAATAATGGTTAGTTACTGCGCAGTAATTAACCCTAGGGAGGCACCATCCTTTTATGCTTCTCCTCCCTGATTGCTGGTCATTTGGGTTGGTTGATGGAGTGTGTGTGTGTGTGTGTGTGTGTGTGTGTGATATAATAACACTATTATGAGAACCCTGCTCATTTAGTTATTCTGTACCCTCTCAAATTAGCTTCATAGGATTCCTAGACATGGAGTTACTTGGTTAAGATCTAAGCTTTTGATGTGTAGAACACATACGAACCACCTCATTAAGTGAAATGTCAGGATAAGCCCTATAACATTAGCTACAAGGTTAGGTTTATAAGGGAAAATATACGCTCTGCATAGAGACAAAGCCAGGAATTGTTTTCAGAGGCCACGCAGCATAGGACATGGACCCCTTCCCCATGGGTTGGGTGGTGGGTTCATAGGTGGTAGATATATTATTTTTAAAAGTCGACTGGCCTGGATCATCTTATGTCCTTTATGTCTTAAGGGTGCTGCCATGCTGTCATTTCACGGGTCCTTTGGTTCATGGCTGTGTTGTCGTAACGTTGGGGATGATGGGCAGGAAAGGCTGGTTCCTGGCAGGCCGGGAGAAGGAATGTGTCCGTGTGAAAGACACACTCAAATTGCTTCAATTTGCAGCTAGAAGAGAAAATTATGTAGCGGGTTGTTTGCCTTTTTTTTTGGAGTGAATCCTTCTAACTAGGGAGTTGCTTTGTGGAGCGACTTTCTAACTGCAAGTTCTTGGTTCTGTTCTGCGTTCTGTGCTCACAGTAACTCTTGGATTGGAATGGTTATCATTCTTTAAGACAACCGTCTTTTAGCTTTTCCCTATGTGAGAGTGTTGACAAGTACCTTTTAATTTTGTTACTAACAAAATGTTTCAGTAAATAACAAATGTTCAGGGGGGGAAAGCGGCGGGGGTCGGGGTGAGGGTGTGGGGGGGTGTGGGAGGGGAGGTTCTTACATTAAGTGGGACTCGGCAGGCACTGTTTTGGGAGGAGAAGAGGATAAAATGGAGGGACTGGCACCCCTGGACATTGGGTGGCGGGAGGAAAAAGGGAGATGGCAAAATTTGGAACCTTGAGAGGAAAAATAGATCCCAAGCATCCACGGCCACGCGGCCCTCCCCCCGTCACCCCCAAAACTTGCGCGCCGGACGCAATCACAGAGTCGCCCTGACAATGTAAGTCGTATAACATCCCGCAGCCACCGCAATAGGAACAGACACGGGCGGTCTCTCTCTGTGTAAAGCAAATGCCTTTGTGTTACGCAGAGAATGTTTCTTTCCTTCTCTTCCTGTGTGCCATTTTTTATTCTGATTCCGGTGGCCATTGTTACCCCCACTGCTGGAAACGCTGGGGTGACGTCTAGACAGAGCTGGGAGGAAAACCCGTCCAACCTCCATGTTTACGACCACTTATATTATTGTTTAAAAATGAAGGCGCAAAAACTGGGAGCCACACCGACGCCCACGGAGAGGGGTTGGATAAGCACGCTCTGGCTTATTCCCGCCCGGAAGGGCCACGTGGACACACCTGCAATGAATCCCTGATCCCACCGGGATCGGCCGGGCCGGGTCAGCAGGGAGCTGGGTACAGAGGCCGGACGCAGAGAGCAGGCGTGATCCCATGTGCGTGCAGTTCTAGAACAGGGGACACAGGCAGTGATGGGAAGAGGACAGGGGGTCGCTTGGGTGGGGACCCATGCAAAGGGCATGAGAGAGTTCTGGGGGTGGAAATGCTACCTTTCTTGGGGGTGCCCATGTGGATGAGTGCTTTGGTCAGAATTCACCCAACTCTTTACTTACTATAGGTGCGTGTTGTTACACGTAAATTATACATCAAATCTGATTTCTTTTTTAAAAATGTATTTTTATTGATTTCAGAGAGGAAAGGAGAGGGAGAGAGACAGAAGCATCAATGATGAGAGAGAATCATGGATCAGCTGTCTCCTGCACACGCCTGACTGGGGATTGAGCCCGCAACCTGGGCCTGTGCCTTTGACCAGAATTGAACGTGGGACCCTTCAGTCTGCAGGCCTATGCTCTATCCACTGAGCCAAACCAGCCAGGGCTCAGATTGGTTTTCTTAAGGTAAGGTAGAGATGTTTCTGGAAAACCAAAGCCAGGGGAGTGTATTGCCCTGCATGAGAAGGTCCCACTAAAGTGAAGGGAGTCTGCAGACAGATGCAGGGCGGTGTCTCGGGTGGGAGCTTGGACGTGGGGAGGAGTGGGGAGCCTCAATCTAGGACATTGGTCCCTCCGCCCACCACTGGGGTGAGCCTGCAGAGCCACCTCCTCCATCAGAGCAGACCATGTGGGCGATGGCTGGGAGGGGGGCACGGCCCCTGGGGCGGTTGTGCCCAGCTGGGTACCACCTGTCCCGATGGCCACGCCCAGCCAGGTTCTGGTCGTGACAGAGTGAGGCTGGTGCTCCTGCAGCGCCTCGCAAGTTGACCCCTTTTCACCTCGTTATGGACCATTTTCGCTGTCGTTTTAGGACAATGACGATAAACGGAGGGAGTAAGTAGCAGGAAACGTCCATCGTGCTGTGGAGGCGCAGGTTCTCCGGCAGCCAATCCGGACGCGGGAGAGGCTCAAGGACTGTCGCCGCGGCACATCCTCCTGAAACATTGGCTGGACAATTGAATCTTAAAAACCGAGGGATGGATAAAAACAGAGCTCTCAGGACGGGAGGGCTGCGCGCCCGGCTGCGCTGAGGCCGGCCCACCCCTCACAGCGCGGATGATACACACTTGTGAGAATGGCAGCGATACAACAGCACATTTTATGAGTCAACAACAACAGTCAAAATAATACTGCCAGCGCTCTCAGAGGCGGGAGCCGTGGAGGCATGAGTGGGGCGCGGCCTCCCCTTCCGAAGGTGACTCGGGCGTTACCGAGCGAATGGAGCCGCTCTCTCCGTGGAGGACACACACCGCAGTCTTTCCCAGAATGTCTTTCTTTCTTTAAATCTCAGGAATCCTGTATGAAGCAAAGAGGAGACGTTCACCTAAAAAGAAGCTGTTTCCTCGGTTTTATTTCTTTCATATTTTATTCCATGCAGGTCAAATAGAAATTAATACAACGTATTAAAAAGCAATGACGATTGCAGTAACATTTTATTTAATACTCATTGTTATTCTAGCTGCATGTAGGTAGAAAATCTGCCTTGATGAAAATATATTAATAAATGTTATTAAGAGGTTTTAAACTTGGGATTTTTTTTTATTTTTTTTTTGCCCTTTGAAGAGTACTCTTCCGCATTTGTAGAGCAATTGTAATAATAATAATAATAACAACAACAACAGCAGCAGCTGCTGATGCTTGCTTGCCACTCTTTCTGTTCCCGGCTGTTCTTGGTGCTGGTCACCTGCATCTCCCTCAACCCTCAGAACAACCCCGGGAGCAGATCCCAGCTACGGATTCGATCTGCGGGAAGAGAATGTTGATGTTGCTTTCCCAAGATCACGTTCAGAGTCAGCGCCTGCCCTCTGGGCTCCTCCGCTCCTGCCAGGTGTCACTTTTGTCTTGTAGGTTCATGTGGCTGCAGTGGTGACTCTATGAGTTTTGGGGGGGACCATCTCATGTTATGGATTTTGCCCACACAATGGGGGTGCTGTCTGGGGAGAGCCCCACATACCAAAGTCAAATGAATGGACATTCCCTCATCCACAGGCACCACGGACAGGACTCAGTCAACGGGGCGCTAAGATACTCACAGAGGAGCCCATGTCCGGGGCAGAGGGGGTGGGGCCGGGGGGAGGCTTAATGGTCCTGGGAACACGTGGATTATTGCTGCGCCACGGCTACTGTTGCATCTGTGAGAACATCCATCAGAGGAGGAGAATGAACCCAGCGCTTCTTCCCGCCTGAACACCACGGAGCAGGTTTGAACCCGTCCCGCTGGCTGGCCCCACCGTGTCCGTTTGCTTTGTGAAGCCAGAGAGAAGGGCCGCTGGACGTGCACCAGTCGCCTCCGCGAGCAGCATGCCCTCCGACCCTTCCTTCCGTAGAGGGAGAGCCTGGCAGTGCTCCGCGGGCGCGCACAGCCTCCCACCGCCCTCCGCAGAGCTCGCCCATGGACAGGACCGGTCCTCCCAAGTGCCATTCCTCCCCTCGTCCTGTGTATGGACATGGCATCCAAGCAAATCCTAAAAGCAGCGCAGCTTGGCGATCAGAAGTGGTGGGTTCCAATCCAAACTCGGCCACCCGGGAGCCGTGCCATTGGGTGGGTCATCTCACACCCCTGGACCTCACTGTCCGTGGGTTTAGAATGGGGCCCAGTGCTCTGCTGCCCACAGGGTTAGGGATGAGAAGGGGACGGGGGCAGGCTCCTGGGGAGGGCACAGGAGCGGCAACTTCTTTTAAAAAAAATATTCCTATTGATATTACAGAGAGGAAGGGAGAAGGATAGAGAATTAGAAACATCAATGATGAGAGAGAAACATCCATCAGCTACCTCCTGCACGCCCCCTACTGGGGATCGAGCCAAACCGGCAAGGGCAGTAGAAGTCAACTTTTAATCTTCCATCCCCTTCTGCCCATAGAGTAACAATCACTGAGCAAGGTGTATAGCTGCCCTATTTTTTGTTGTTTTAATTTTTAAACGGACAGTAGAGATTGTAAAGAATCAGGACTGCCATTTATGGAGCAAGATTCAGACAAGACTCAGACCCACCTCCCTCCCTCCCTCCCTCCCTCCCTCCCTAGGGGGTGACGGGGTAGCCAGGTGACCTTCACACCCCTCTGTTCTCACCCATAAAACACACGGGCCGTGGGAGCACCCACGGCTGGAGCAGTTGGACATCGAATTGAATAATTCATGCTAAAACATAACACATGCGGAGTGTCCACTAAACAGTTATTATGGCTCCTGCCCTCCCCCGAGCCTGAGGGCCGTGTTACAGGAAGACAGGCCCACGTTTCCCGGGCGGCGGGCGGTGAGGAGACGCCGAGTCCTCGGCTCAGCGGGTGGGAGGGTTGTTCTAAATGGTGCTGCCCTGACGGACGCCTCTGAGTGCTCTCTCCAGACAGGTCGTCAAATCGCTCAGTTGGGTCTCAAAACCCAAGTGTGGTAATAAGCACGTGTCGGCCCCAGCAGCCCTGCGGGCGCCACGCTCCGGAGATGAGTGATCAACCCGCTACTTTAAAATTAGCCGGCGGACGGCCTCTCGGTGCCGCTGTGCGCAGGGAATGCCGGCACTCACAGGTACCGGGAGCGACGGTGAGGGTCCCCGTCGCCCACGTAAATGCAGGGGTTGGGGGGTCCCACAGCCCTGGGAGCTCTGAGGAGAAACGGCAGGTGCCAGTGAGTCAGGCGGGGGAGGGGTGCGGGCTGCCGGTGGTGTGACCCCCATGCGGGTGCACCTTGCACGTGGGGGCTCCTCACCCCAGAGGCGCAGGGACAGGACGATGCAGGGAGACGGGGAGCAGGGAGGGCAGATTTGTGCAAGTTACTCGGGCGGCGGCGCGACGACCCCATGGACGTGATCATGAACTTGTATCTGATGACGGCCCTGGTAACACAGATTAGCCCTGCCATCCGGATGCTGCGTCCGGCTAACGGGAGCCCCCAGAGCAACCGGAGCCTAGAAAAAAGGCAGAGCAACAGGATGTGTCTCCCTCGGCCCAGGCCCTCTGTCCTGACCCAGGTTTTCGGTTTTCACGGCCCAGAGTGAGGTTAGAAAAGAGCTTTGGAACTTGCTGTTCCCTTGCGCTGCGGGCAGGGAGACGGATATCGGGGTGCTGATCCCAGATCGCCTTTCTGGCTTCCTCTCTTGTCACCAGGACAGCCACACGGCCCTCCCGACTGCCCCAGGGGCGGACCGTCTGTCCTCAAACCCACACGCACAGACGCGCCCGCCCCCGGGCTCTGCCGAGCTCAGGCGTCCTCGGGAGAGGCTGGAAAGTGTGGCTCGTCCAGCAACACTCAGCTCACCTGGCTCTTCTTCCAGGAAGCCTCCAGAAGGCTTCTACCCAGAGGATGTGGTCACCCGGCCTTGACCGTGCTCTTCGGGGACAGGCCTTGCCTCCCCCATCCTCCCTCCCCGCGCCCGTGGCTGAGCTGGGCCCACAGTAGCCGTCCCATGACTTTCTCCAGATGAACACGGACAGACACCCGAGCGAATGGAGACCGGGATGCCATAGCGGACCCTGCTTTCCACCTCATCGCGCATCTTCCCGGCCCGCGGAAAGGACCTCAGGAACCGGCATTGACAAAACACTCGCTCCAAAAGCCCTCGTGGGGAAGATCCGGCCTCTGAGTTTACACGGAAATGCAATCAAATTAGAGTAAGTACCCACTCAGGATTCAGTCTCCGGCCAAGAATAGAAACCAGGATGTAAACGAAGACGTATTCCTATTTCTTAGGCAAAGCAGCTCTGTCCCTCACGGGGTGCGCGTGCCCTGGGAGGGGCCAGGCCGCGCCAGGCAGAGCTCGCCAGAGAACCTCGAATGGGCGCTGACACGCGGAGATGAAGGGCGGAGCGAGAGCTGCTGTCGCTGCCACCAACGGTGCGGGCCCAGCACCCACTGGCCCTGCTGGAGGCCTAGCCAGCCGCCATGCAGTCCACCTCGGCTCCTTCAGATGCCACGCACACGGCCGCATGCTCCCCGAAGGGCCAGGGGACACACGGCTGCAGCACACGCCGTCATTTCTCCTGCGGCTCCCGCGTGGCTTCAGTGGTCAGCAAGCAGACGTTCGCTGCCCTTTCCAAAAGCAAAGGGAAGTCAGCTCTGACGCGAGATTTATTCAGGATCCCACGCTCACCGTTTAAGGAGGTGGAAGGATTTCCACGAGGCCAGAGGCTGTAGATCCTTTGGGAAGAGCCTTTAAGCTCCTCTGGACCGAAGGCCGGTCACACTCTCGGGAGACGTGGTGCCTTTGAGAGGGTGTCCTTTGGAACAAGAACCCACGAGGTCTGTGCCTGTCCAGGGGCTCAGGGGCCCTGCAAACTGCAGGAGAGAGGAGAGTTGGATGAGTTTGCGAGAGATGGATTTTAGAAACTCCCACGTCGTGTGGAGGAAATGATCCCTTCGCCTCCTTCGGTGGGAGGGAGAGAGAGGCGTTCTCTAGGTATGTGTTTAGCCTCCAGTCACGACCGGATGATCTGTGCCGTATAAGCACAGCCGGAAATTTAACGCTGCGCACGCATCTCTTTGGAAATGCTATTTCTGCTTCTTGGAGCTCGACATGGGGCCCGGCGACATTAGCCGCGCATTCGATCTCTTCTTCATTCCGAGGCTGCGCTGGAATCATCGTCGCTCTGCCCGGGAGAGAAATAGCCCAATATATCTGGCCCGGGAGCCCAGGGGACGGGAGCCCTGCTAGACACTGGGCTCATCAATGGGAGTTTTATGTCCTTGGAAAATAGACCGGCGAGGCTCAACGCGCTCCGATTTCCCTCGACAAACACACATCTACGGCAGATAAGCCTCTCCGCCCAGAGAGATGACATTTTGCCCGGATCTAAATAGTCTCTGTTTATAAATCTCTTCTATCTGTTTCACGCGGCCATATGGTGCTTCTGCCAGGCCCGAAGGCCCAGGAAGAGCCCCAGTGAAAGGAAGACAGAGGTGTCCACCGAGACGCCACGTGTCAGTAAGACTACGGGGAGCCTGCATGGAAGATGTACCTTCCATAGAACCACCAACCCCATTAACAGCACTTACAGTAGACAGTGAGGCAATTTCTTCTCTTAAGTGAAGAAATCCAGAGGGGCCCTGGACTGCCTTCCTGATCTCAGAGAGGAAGGGAGAGGGAGAGAGAGAGAGAGAGACATCCATGATGAGGGAATCATTGATTGGCTGCCTCCTGCACGGCCCACACTGAGGATCCAGCCTGCAACCCGACATGTGCCCTGACTAGGAATCGAACCATGACCTTCTGGTTCATAGGCCGACGGTCAACCACTGAGCCACGCCGGCCAGGTCTGGACTGCGTTCTGATTTGCTGTCCGGATTCACCAAGTTCCAAGGGCCAGCGTTCCCACAGACTATTCATTAATTACACACGTCGTTTGCGCCTGAAAGTAAAAGACAGCTGATTCTTTACGTTCACCAGAGCCCAGCCTCCCCCCCACCGTCCCCCCCCCCCCCCCGCCGCCTCCTCCCCACCCCCAGCGCATTGCCTGTGCGGGCGATGAGGGCAGAGAGGCTGGTAGGTAACGGCAGTTAGTTACTTATTCTTTTTTATCGCTTTGTTAATGAGCACACTTTCTTGGTAATGATGTCTTTATGTTTTCCTCAACTGCATTGCAATGGGCCGTCTTAGACATGAGGAGCTCTGAAGCTGACGTATTGCAGGTCCCACCTAAAGCAGCTTCCGTCTTGGGCAGAGTGGAGGTTTATAGAACGCTCTTGGCCACAAGCAAAACTTTTGTTCTAAGGGACTTGACGATTCTTTCTCTCTTCCCCGTGAAAGAGGAAGGAATCTTGGGGCGTCTCAATTCACCTTCCACTGAGGTGGCCGCTCTCACAATCATTCAGGAAACCTTAGCGTGGCATCTTCCTCCAGTGGACGCGGTGCCCACGGCGTGTGTCCCCTGGGGGTCCACGGGAGCACATTCTCAGGGTGACAGGGAACCACGGTCTGACCAAGCAGCATCGGGCCGACAGCACGTGGCCCAGGGAGGGCTCGAGGCTTTGCATCACGGCTAATTCCGCCTTTTCTTTCGGCCTGGGCGTCTGCTCAGATAACCCCACCCACACCGGGATCCCACGGAGAACACAGCTTAACTCTCACTGGCAACAAGCGTTCTTCTGTGGACAGTCCCGCCCGTTCCCAGGACGCTGCTCTCCTCCACAAACCACCCAACAATCACACCTGCTGAGCCGCCCACAAGCTCCGGGATGCGGGGCTCGTCGCGATATTCCCGGGACCGCGCACAAGGAAGTCAGCCGAGTCTCAACCCGCTCCATTGCTCGGTCTCCGTGGCAGTGGGAAGGCTATGCCCCGTCACCTGCACGGTCCCCGCGCCCTGGTGCCACCGTGAGGGCGCAGTGACGTCCCACAGGCCCGCTGGCCGTCTGCATGGAAGGAGAAGGAGGCCCCGCTCGCATTCTTGGGAGCAGGTGGCCGGACTCAGCGGCAACTGCAGCCCAGGTTCAGGGCGCAGCCAGAGAGCGAGCCGGTGTGCACACCTGGAAACCCGGGTGCTGCCCGGCACAGCCTGGCCACCCAGCGTCCTGCGTGCCCGTGCCGCTGCGCTGCAGACACAGTGATCCTGTCCTAATGCGTCCCAGCCGAGGGGCAGCGGCCGCGGTGGCATAGATTCCGTTGTTTTAAAAGCTGTGTTTGACCACTGCTCAGCACTTCACCGGCGCCACTGTGCGGCCCTCGTCAATGTGGTGTTCTTTCCTCCCAGGCCGCTCCCTTCCAAGTGACGCCGAGAGTTTGACATTAATATCTATTTCTTCTTCGCCGCGAAGCAAAAATGATCTAATATTTATTGTAAAATTCAGTGGGAGGCACAAACGAGCTTCAGATTTCATTCTCGCAACTCGGGGAGGATCATCTGCGACAGCTTCTCCGCAGAAAGTGGTGTTTCCCGCCGTCTCCTGTAAGCGGATAGCCAGCAGCTTCCCAGCCCCAGACACAGAGCAGAGCCATAGGGAGGGCCCAGAGTTGCAGCCCGAAGGCGCAGGTGGCGCCCGCCCCGCCGAGCAGATTTGCAGACGCATCAGCTCAGGAGGCACGGGCTTCTTCAGGTCACCGCCCCGGTAATGACCCGGAGGCCCGCGCCGAGTGCAATAACCGCTCTCTCATCTACTGCCCTATGAAACCATTTCCAGACTTGTCAGCCCAGAGAAATAGCGTTGCAACTATGTAATTTTGTTTGAATGAACTGCATATTGAAAAGAAGCACCGAGAAGAATATAAGAGGAGTCAGGTGCCCTGGCCCGACCGTGGATCTCAAAGACACAGGGGGCAGGGGCTGGAGGGACTTTGACCTTGGAGCAGGGAGCGGGACGATAGCCTGGCCGTCAGCGGACGCACAGGCCCAGGACCCAGAATTCAGGCCCAACTTCCCCTTATCTGCGGCCAAACTTAGGGGCGAGGTGGTCTCCCCCTGCCCCCCACCATCAGTGGGCTCTGGGCTTGGACGCGCCAGACACTCCCTCCCAGACACTTCCCTCCAGACACTCCGCTTCTGTTGATCAACATTGGCTGTTTCCTGCGTTTGAAATAATTTAATAAACACCGATAGCCGTCAGGGGCCAGTCAGGGCGGCGGTCCCAGCTGTCATCTTCACCGGCAGAGATGAATGGAAAGAGATGCTAACGAGAGATTGACGTGACCTTCGGAGTAGAGGCTGCGGAAGCTGCTCTCACCAGGCGTGGACCAGCGAAGTGGGGATGATGGAAACTTGGAGGCTCGGAGGAGAGGCCTGTGGAGCAGAGACGCACGTCTGCTCAGCTCAGGGGAGGGGGCCCGAGCTCAGAGGAGGTCCCGTGGGCTGGGACCTGTTGGAGCTCTGACAGGGAGCCAGCTGGCCGTGGGGACACCTGGAGGACACAGGGAGGCTGTCTCACATGCTGGGAATGTGGCGGGACCAGCTGCTCCGCTGGGAGGCCGCCGAGGGAAACGGGCTGGCAGTCCCCACCCCTACCCCGTGGAGGACCCGGCTGTGCAGACGTGGGGCTGCACGGGGCCCTCGCCTGGGACCCCTGGCTGGTCTTACTGTATAAAACACACGGACTTCTAAATCAGGGGAATCAAGTCAGCATCTCGGGTGTCACCCTTGCATTCAATTCAAGAGAAACTTTCCAGGATCCCTGTTACCTGCAGTGTGACAGGGGGACGGGGGCGTTAAAGCTGCTTCTGATATACAAATGGCCCTCCTGAACCCAGGAGCCGGAGACCAGAACTTGAGGCACATAATCCTCTTGGTTTCAAGAGCCCACCCATCAGCCCTAAAGGGGCAAGCGAGAAGCTCCAACGCCTGCTCTAGAGTCGTGGAGAGCCCGGGTGCACACAGCTCATCAGTCAACCGGAAATGTGGGCACGGCCTGCCTTCCTTTCAGCACCAGGCAGGACTCTTCATAGGCTGGAAGCCTCTCCAGGAAGTCTCTGCCTCTGTGTGTGTTTTAGTGAATGGGTGGGTGAGTGGATAGATGAATGGACAGGATAGATGAATAGACAGGTGGAGAGATGGATGGATGGATGGGTAGGTAGAGGGGTGGATGGATATGCATGTGGGGGATGAATGGGCCGGTGGAGAGATGGATGGATGGATGGATGGATGGATGGATGGATCGTTAGAGGGATGGATGGACAGGTAGAAGGGTAGATAGATATATAAATAGGGGATGCATGGATGGGTGGAGGGACAGATGGATGGATGGGCAGGTGGATGGATGGATGGATAGATAGGTAGAGGGGTAGATAGATATATAAATAGGGGATGCATGAATGGGTGAAGGGATGGATGTATGGGTGGAGGGATGGGTGGATGGGTGGAGAGATGGATGGACAGGTGGAGGGATGGGTGGAGGGTGGGTGGATGGATAGATGGACAGGTGGATGGATGGGTGGATGGATGGGTGGAGGGATGGATGGAGGGATGGAGGGATGGGTGGAAGGGTGGAGAGATGGATAGATGGATGGGTGGAAGGATGGATGGACAGGTGGATGGATGGGTAGAGGGATGGATGGAGGGATGGAGGGATGGAGGGATGGAACGTGGAAGGCAGGGACAAACATGCCTAGGTTGGTGACACCCCAAGTTGGAGGATCGCCACACCTCACATGTTCCCACCTGTGGTTTGTTCTCTGAGATGACAAACCCTTGTGGTACGAGGCCAGGTTGTTCATGGTCAGCGTGTGGAATCTGGGAGGGAGTCTGGACGTGGTTGGAGGCACCTTCCACACTTGCCCAGAGCACCTGCCCTCAGAACCCACAGACCTGCAGGTCCTGGTGAGGTGAGGACGATGCACCTGCTGACCGGGGGGACGAGGGACGTCCTGCCATGTGCTGTGGGGCCTCCTTCTGTGGGGAGAAGCCAGTGTGTGGGGCTCCTTTCCACAGCCAGCCTCCCAGGGGCAGCTCTGTCCCTGTCTCTGTCCAATGAGGGGACTCGGAATGGAAGCAGGTGCCGGGGGCTTGGATGGATTCTGAGATTTCATAATGAAAATATAAGCCAGACTTTAACATAAACATCCGTCTAAATAACAGACTGAAAATCAAGCCAAGGAAGATGTAGCTTACTGTCCCTGAGCCATTGTAACTGAAGTAATACCGCACTGCCTCAGTGTGTCTGCTTCCTGCCTCGATAATTCACCGCGGGCCACGTGAGCGCCCCCCGGACAGTGTGCCTGGGCTGGGACCTCGGGGAGCCTGGGCCTGCCACGGTCACCCCTGAGAGCTCCCTCTGGAATCTCCTTACCAAGCCTGCAGACCTCAGGCTGGAGTGAACATGATAAAGGCTCCAGCTGACATTGCTGCTTTTTCATACAGTTCCTCCTGCCCCGGCAGGTGAGGGAAAAGGGTAAGCATCAGAATGGCTGGGCGATGGTGCAGCTAAAACCAGGGCAGGAGAGGATGCACAGAGCAGGTGAGGAGGGGCAGGGGGGAGGGGGAGGGGAGAGCAGGGCAGGTGGGGAGGGGCAGGGCAGGGCATGGAGAGGGGCAGGGCAGGTGGGGAGGGGCAGGGCAGGGGGAGGGGCAGGTGTGGAAGGGCAGGGCAGTGGAGAGGGGCAGAGCAGGTGGGGAGGGGCAGGGCAGGGTAGGTGGGCTGGAGCCAGGAGCCTCAGGTTGTCCCAGGCTGCACACAGCAGGAAAGGCCACTTTCCCCGCAGCCTGCAAGCTCCTGTCCTTGGCCAGGTAGGGGCCAGTTTTTCTCTAAAGCAGCAAATGTCGTGCCAAGTGGGGTCCTGCTCAGCCTAATCCCGAGTGGGGTGTCCTGACCGCAGCCCCAGGCCCCCTGCGCCTGGCACACACCGGATGGGGCAGGATGGGGGTGTGGTCTCCCCCAACCCCTCTCGCTGGGCCCCACCCCTGCCGGTGCTCTGTCCCAGCACCTACCACCCTGTCCCACGACAGCCCTACACCCATGACTGTGTCCTCAGGTCAGGTGTGACTCCGGGAAGCCAGGCCCCGCATTGCTCTGATGGCCTCCTTCCCAGGATTCTGTCTGCCAGAGGGAAACGGCACTGGATAAGCAGAGGGGGGACGCGTGAGGGAGTGAACACGTGTTCTTGCCGCCCCACACGGGGGACAGCGGCACCCTTACCCCACACTGACCCTGCCCATTGTCCTGGCCGGGCCAGCATGCTCCTTCTTGTAACCTAGAGTATGGGGAGGTGAGCACACGCGTGCACGTACACATGCACACACATGCACACTCACTTACACGCACTCACACATGCACACACATGCACACTCACTTACATGCACTCACACATGCACACACGCGCACACATTCACACTTATGTGCACACTCACATGCATACATACACAGGCATACACATACACACGTGCACACACATGCAGGGACACACACATGCATGGGCATGTACACATGCCTTTCTGTCTTGGTTTTCTCAGTGACTGGCTGGCAGGAATTATCCATGTGAAGACGCTGTCTGCTGGGTCTGTGACAAATGCCTCAGGGTCCTGTGGCCCCAGACACGATGCATCTTGTCAGTGTCTTACAGGTTCAGGGGCTCAAGGAAATGGCTGCCATGAATACTGTCACCGAGAAAGGGGAGGGAAGGCATCTCCCAACCTGGTCGGCCATCGGCTGAGAGGCAGAGCCGCAGGTTCAGATATCTCGGCGGCGGCGGTGGCAGCAGCAGCGCCCTCCCGGCTTCTGCGGAAACCGGAGGCGCCGTCTCAGCGCAAAGGCACCTGCTCAAACGTCGTCTCTGCTCCTGCGCATCCTCGCCCCGGAATGTCACTTCTCGGGTCTGCCTCGGGTTCAGTAAAGGCGTGTTTTTCAGCATTTCAGGGTGTTTTTAAGCTGTTCTCTACTGAAAGGCCGTGCTTACAGAAAAGGTTCTTAAACGGGGCAGGCACCTGGCGGTATTCAAACCAAGGTAACATTTGCATGCCCTGGTTTCTGCAGAAACGCCATCGACTAATGAAACGCTGTATCTCCCCGATCCCAGAGACAGGACAGCGAAGCACTCAGCTCTCTGCCTGTCCCAGCCCACGGCCACCAGCCAGCCCGGGCGCCTCCTGGAAAAACAGAGAAGCAGGCTGGGCAGGAGTCCCTTCTTGGCCCAGAGGAGCTGATGGCCGCGTCTCTTCCTGTCCTGATTGATGTCGGGCCGGGAGTCTGGGTTTTAGATCTCAGGCTTCCTGCAGACGCTGGAAGAGAATGTTGGCTGGTGGGGAGGGGCAGGGCAGGGCAGGGCAGGGCAGGTGGGAAGGGGAGGAGGAAGGGGTGAGAGGTGCAGGAGACAGACCACCCCCCTCTCACCGCCCCCCCCCCCCACACACACACCCGGCTACTGGGTAGGGGCAATTGTTTGCACTGTCACCGAAAAGGAAATATATTTGTTTTCTGCTCACAGGCCCAGATGATGGGGAAGGCATGACACCTCCCTCAAATCAGGCGGATGGAGGAGGGTCAAGGAGACACATTAGCAAGGAAGGACCCGCCCAGCATCTCCAAAGGGCAGAAGAATCACCTGGGGGAACCTCTGGCATTTGGTCAGGGTCTGATCTGCAGAGACATTAACAGCTGCAGAAGGAGGACCGTGCGATGGAATTGCAGGTCAGAAAACTGACGGGACCGGATGCTGTGGGGACCGGGCCCTGCGTGCCTTCTGCTCTGCGTGCCCTGGCCTCCCCTCAGCTCCAGGTCTGGTCTCTGCTCCTCCTTCGGTGTCATTCCCGGGGCTCCTGAGGGACCACGGCCCTCGGCCCTGTGTCTCCCTCTGCAGCTACCGTGGCTGGGCCCAGGCCTCAGACCCTCGGGGACAGCAGCACCCCTACCCCACGCTGACCCTGACCATTGTCCTGTCCCGCAAGGACACGTGGAGGGAGGGAAGGGCCACAGCCTCTGATCCCCAGTTCCCAGCCCCACAAGCTGATCCTTTTTCTGTTCCTCATTACGGCCAAACCTGGCTTGGCAACAAAACCCGATCTGAGCTGATGCAGAGTGTTTATAATCTGCATTCGTTCCTCTCCAGTGAATATTCATGCATTTCTCTGCAGAGACCTGAAAGCAATGACTCCGGGTCGCTGCCCAGATTCTGGCGGGGGTGTCGCCTAACAGAACGTCTACTTTCTGGGGCATTGGCCTCGGACTCGCATCCTGGCTCATCCCCCTCGGGAGGCGAGCCCCCCACAAACCTGGCGGCCGACTCGTTCCCTTTGCTGTGTACCACGTGCGGAAGCAACGCAAAAAGCTGCCCAGTGCTTTTTGGTAACAGAATATTTTTTAAAAAGTAAACCATGGATGAAGGTTATACGACGTACAATGTGGCAGAACTTAACATATGACCGTACTTTCGGGAGAAGGAAAAGATCCTCGCAAGAGGGAGTTGTTGCTGATGGATTTTGAAAACCACGGCGAGCCTGTTTGGCTCCTGGGCTCCAGCGCGTGCGCCCTCATCCTGCCTGGGAAGGCGCAGGGGGATGGGGGTGGGGGAGGCGGGGGCTGGTGACAGGGTGAACCGCAGGGAGTGAACTGAGGCCTGGGAGGAGGCAGAGGACCAGGCAGCAGGGGAGCAGCAGGGAGGGAGCCGGGCACTGTGTTTCCAGCAGCTCAGTAGCAGGAACCGATTTGCCGGCAAAAGCGCGCGATCGGATTATGCAGAAGAACCCCCTGCAGCTCCCACCAGGACCCGACGCCCAGCCTTCTTCTCGGGCAACACGAGCCGAGCCAGCGTTTCCAGAGATGCTCACAGTGAGGCCCGAGCTCACAGCTTTCCCTGTGACACAGGTTTGTCATCGTGCTCCTCATTTCCCCTACTTATGAAAAAAGGAAAACCTGCAGCCCTGAGCACGCAGGCCCGGGAGAGGGTTTGGGGGCGAGCGCCTTGCGGGGTGTGTGAGGGGCCGGGTGCTGTGGGCGGGCAGGAGGTGAAGGCCAGAGCCTCGGGTTAGGGTGCCGATGGAGAAACTCATCGTGTGTGCGATAGAAAGATGCGTTTTGCCAGAAAGCCTGGCTCGGCGCCCAGACAGGCCAGCACTCGGCCCTGCACCCCTGGCTCCGTGGAGCCTGATCCTGAGGGCTGGGAGCACGCCAATGCCTGAGGGCCGAGGCCCGAGGCCGGGGCACATGCGGACTTTCATCAGTTTCAGGATCGCCTGGCATGGAGCACGCGCCACTCAGCCATTGGATTCTGTGTGCTTGCCCAGCACGGTGGAGAGCGAAAGCCTGCTCCTCTCTCCACAACCACAGTGCGGGGATCATTTCATTGAAATCGTGTTGGAAATGTATTAATTGAACAAGGGCCAACCAGTCACCCTCTGAGCAGTGACTCTGTGCCCGGAGACCCTCCCCCGCCCGCCACTCAGGGTCTTGCTCTGTCACGGTGAGCATCCCACCCCACAGCCCTCTCTTATTTTTTCGTTTTTGTGTGTGATGACAATTGCCGATGGTATGACTCCTGTTACAAACATGAAGGAGTATTCCATTAATGGTAATTGCTTATCAGAGAAAATCAAATCTTATCGCCGTGAGAAACCTCGCTGTGGTTTGCATGCAAATCGGAGGCTCCGGATTAAGACAGTTTTTCTTTTGCCTTTTCTGTCACACTCAGGAGCATGGTGACATTCTCATTTTCTCCGCCAGGGGCCGGTCCCCCCCAGGCTGCAGTGACCGTGGACCTGCTCAGGACACAGGCCCGAGGTCCAGCAGGGTCACAGCCGGGACAGGAGAGCCTCAGGAGGCCCCTGGCCCATCGGTGGGATGGAAGGCCAGACGGAAGTCTAAAGGAGGGGTGTGGGCGCGGGGGGCATGAGCAGGGGTGCTGAGGCCTGGCTGCAGCAGCGCTGGGAGTCACGGGTCAGTGAAGGTCAGCCCGCCTGCCCTTCAGGCTGAGAAGGACCCAGACAAGTCTCAGCTCTCAGCCGGACTCCGGTGGGGCCACCGCTGCGGCGTGACGGTGTGACAGTGTGTCCGAGGCAAATGTGCGAAGGGCTGTTGAGCTCCTGGGATGCTTGACCCAGAGAGACATCCTGGCTCAGCAAGGCCTGCACCACCTTTTCTTCTGTTCAATGGGCAGCTCTAGGGGAAGGACCGTGCACCCACCATTCAGCACCGATGTTGGACTGGGCCCCATGAGCAGGTCTGCGAGGGCAGGGAGCCGCCGTGGGCGGGGCAGGCCCAGAAGCGGGACGACCCTGAGCTGCGGGTCATGTGTGGCCAGGCCCACGCTCCTGGAGAGACCCCCGCCCAGGGGTTCCCACGCTGAATACCTTGAACCAGGCGCCTCAGGAGCTGGCCTCAGCCTCCCCGGATGCGACCTGTGAATTATACCTGCAACGACTTTCAGAGACTCGCAAAAAGGAAGTAAATCCATCACAAACTTTCTCCGTCCTCCTCCAGCCAGGCAACCGGAGGACACAGTCGGCCTGATTTATGGTCCCGATCACACACGGACCTGAACGCCTTCCGTGTCGCCAGGACCTTTTGATCAATGACAATGTACCTGCAGCGCCACGGAAATACTGCATCTTTCAACCTTCGAGACATTTCATCAAAACGTCAGGATCCGCCTCATTTTTCTCGCCCGGGGCAGCTGCATCCCCGCCCTCCTGGTTTTTGCCACCTTCTGGCCGCAGCTCCTTGGCTCCGGCTCCAGGAGCCGCATGTTGAACGAGGGCCTTTCTTGTTCGTCTCCCAGCCGAGTCAGCCTCCCCCGGCCGGGTGCCTTTGTCAGGGTGCCACGCCTGAAAGGACCGTGGACAGTGTACCCGTCTGCGTCCCTCACCTGACCCCTTGCTGCCTCTGGTCACTCTGGCCTCCACTCTATTCGCCCAGGCTGGGCAGTCTCGAGGCGCTCACTGAGCAAATGCCTTGTGAATGGATGGAAAAGTCAGCTGCCCGGTGTGTGGGGCAAGGAGGTGGCCTCGAGCAGGAAAGGGAGGGTGACCTGATACAGCCGGGAGCTTCCTGAGGCAGCGCGGCTTCAACCTGATTCCTGACAGCCTCTGAGGGAGAGAGAAGGACTCCTGGCAGACTTGTCACAAGTCAGGTTAATCCCCGAGGCATCAAGAGTCGCCTGATCTTCCCGTGGCCGCACAGTGAACAGATCCTGGAGCGTAGGTCTCCGTCCTCCAAGCCCAGGTAGTGCTAGTCCCACGGAGAGACCATGGGAAGGAAAGACCTTGGTCACCGTCCCCAGGGATGGAACAGGACTCGTGCCCGCAGGGCTCGGGGCCCCGGGGAGCAGGGCAGCAGCTCTGGCTGAGGGACCTCCCACCTGAGGCCGCAGGGACACAATGGAGGCCGGAAGGGGACACATGCACAGCCAATGATGGACATGCACAGCGGATGGTGGACATGCACAGCGGATGGTGGACATGCACAGAGGATGGTGGACATGCACAGAGGATGGTGGACATGCACAGTGGATGGTGGACATGCACAGAGGATGGTGGACATGCACAGCGGATGACGGACATGCACAGAGGATGGTGGACATGCACAGCGGATGGTGGACATGCACAGCGGATGGTGGACATGCACAGCAGATGACGGACATGCACAGCAGATGGTGGACATGCACAGCGGATGGTGGACATGCACAGCGGATGGTGGACATGCACAGCCGATGGTGGACATGCACAGTGGCTGGTGGACATGCACAGCGGATGGTGGACATGCACAGCCGATGGTGGACATGCACAGCGGATGGTGGACATGCACAGCGGATGACGGACATGCACAGAGGATGGTGGACATGCACAGCGGATGGTGGACATGCACAGAGGATGGTGGACATGCACAGCGGATGGTGGACATGCACAGCGGATGGTGGACGTGCGCAGCGGATGGTGGACGTGCGCAGCGGATGACGGACATTCACAGCGGATGGTGGACATGCACAGCGGATGGTGGACATGCACAGCAGATGACGGACATGCACAGCAGATGGTGGACATGCACAGCGGATGGTGGACATGCACAGCGGATGGTGGACATGCACAGCCGATGGTGGACATGCACAGTGGATGGTGGACATGCACAGAGGATGGTGGACATGCACAGCGGATGGTGGACATGCACAGCGGATGGTGGACATGCACAGCGGATGGTGGACGTGCGCAGCGGATGGTGGACGTGCGCAGCGGATGACGGACATTCACAGCGGATGGTGGACATGCACAGCGGATGACGGACGTGCGCAGCGGATAGTGGACGTGCGCAGCGGATGGTGGACGTGCGCAGCGGATGTTGGACGTGCGCAGCGGATGGTGGACATGCACAGCGGATGATTGCTTAAAAACACAGGACCACAGGCTTTAACTACATGAGTCGTGTTTTCTATAGTTAGTCTGTCACAAGTTTTCTAGGCATGAAAAGTGCTTCTGTGGTCACTACAGCTAAAGTTTGCATGTGGCACATTAGTAATTTCTGGGCACCTTTATGGTGTTACCTTTGTAAGTTTGCATTCCCTTACCCAGCGCTTTGAAGGGGAAAAGCAGCATAAAGACCTAAGTTGTGTGATTTTTCTCTAGGAAAGATGCCTCGATGACAGCCACGCCCGCCGAACCTCTGCAGCCGTCTGCCAGGCGAGGGGCTCTGCCAGCTCTCGGTCCCTGGAGCCCTCGGCAGGAGGCTGTGGTGAGCCCCGCGTGGATGTGTGTGTCTATCGGCCTAAAACCAAGTGAAAAATGGGGAAAGTGGTAAAACGATAGTATGCTGCTGTGCTCGCCTGGGGCCACACTCCCGTGACTAAAACAGCCAGACGTGGAGGGACCCTGTGACCCTTTGCACCTTGGAGCTGTGGATGCCGGGGCGGGCTCAGGGCCACCAGGCCCTGGGCATTGCCTGGCACAAGCTGTGCTCAGCTCCCTGCACGCCGCACCGCCACGGGCTGCCTTGCACGCAGACACGGCGGGCGGCGTGGCACTCAGAAGGGGCTGTCCCGGCAGGTGCTCGCAGCCACGCTCCGTCCTCCTGCATAAATAGTAGACACGCTTTCCGGACTCTGAAAGAAACCGGGAGGCGCCCCCAGCACACGCTGCGTTTCGTCACCTCCCTGTTTAAAGCTTGCAATATTTTTGAGATGTTTGCCTTTATCAAATATATGGAAATAACATATGCACCGAACCTGGTCCTATGTGTTGAAAGCCGGTAAGTTACCTTTTCATGTCTCACTGAGTTGGCATGGAATCATAGAAATAGCACAGCAATTACAGCTAGTTGCCTGGTTACCCCAAAAGCAATGACCCACTTTAGTAAGAACACCATCTAGTATATAGTTCATGGTATGTTGCATTCTGTCAGTATTTCTGGTCGTAAGAGTTCTTAGAGCACCTGGGTGGTGTTGGGGGTGGGTGAGGGGGGAGAAGGGCACACATGGAGGAGCAGTGATAACTAGAAGTCAGGGGACCCGTGTCTAACCCCAGTTTCACCAGCAATTGGCCGAGCGATGGTCTCGACTCTCCAGGCCTCAGCGCTCCAGTGAAGAAGTCGGGTCTAGCTACATTTTCTGTGTCTTTTCCAGCTCTCGTGGTCTATGCTTCTTCAACCCCCACAGCTAGGAAGGACGGAGTAAAAGCTGTTGATTGAGGTAAATGAAAACCTAGGGTCCTGGTTCCAAGCTGTGAGCAGGCTGGTGGGAGGTGACATGCAGAGGGTGCCCAGGACTTCCGGGTCTGTCTGAAATCTTCAGACTCGGAGCTCATGGGGGGGGAGAGGGGGGCCGGGGGGGAGACAATCTGTAGCCCTGTGCCCCGGCCTTGCCTGGTGTCAGCACTGAGGGTCCCAGGATGACTGTCACCTGGGAGTGCACCTTGGGGAAGCGCGGGTGTGGCTGGGCTCAGTCCCGCTCCTGGAGGTGCAGACGTGTGTGGGCACGGCCCTGGGGTGGCGGGGGGCGGGGGGGGGGCTTTTCTCTGGGCAGTCTTCACTCCCTGGGACCCCCTCAAAACTGCCTGGGTAAAAGGTGACAGACCAGCAAAATGGAATGTTTTTTTAAAAGAAAAGCTTTTTGGGGGTGGAAATAGGTGGTTGCTGACTAATGAGCTGTCGGTCGCTTGAATCCGGAGCATTCTGCGGTGACACTGGCCTTAACCGTGACCCAGAACGGCCCTGCTTCTCTCAAAAGCCTGGTAACTTTGGGGGGACAGGGGGCCGTCCCAGAATCCAGTTCCCACAGGACCTCGCCTCGAGCCCAGGCCCCTGAGACGTGTGTGCGGTGTGGGTGGTGACGATGAGGGCACAAAATCAGTTCATGAGCACGTACATGGCATCTTCCTAGGACGTCCTTCCTGGTGCTGTGTGGGGCATGATGACCGCTCCGGGACAAGCCCACACGCGGGGCCAGGGCTCCTGCCTGCAGCCTCGCCACCCCTTGCCCTGCCTTCCTGGGCAGCGATGCCACCGGCCAGACGCCGCGGAGCCCACAGGCACGTTAAGGCGCTGCCGGTTATAACCTCCGAATAAAAACGAACCTGGATCCGAATTTACTGGCTGTCACCGTTTTATCATAGTTATAAACCCCATCATGGCTTGAAAGCGCCGTGACATTGCAGTTACCCACACCGCACACGCAGGCCAGGCGGGGCCCGCGGCCTGTGACGCTGCTTCGCTTTATGGTGTCGCCGGGACGCTGAGGTCGAACAGCCCCTCTCCAGCGGGTCAGAACCCAGCATTCAAAGGACTAAACTTTTGTTAATGAGGATCGTTTTTTTTCAAACCCAAATCAAAATTAAAGGGTACTGAGAAGCCATCTGCCCGAGGCCTGGCTCTCTCCCCCGGCCCCATAGGGCACTTCTAAAACTCTGATGGCACAAACCTTTGTGATGGGTGCCTGGCATGGGCATTTAGAAACGGTTTCCCACGTGATCCTGTTGCAGGAATTGGCCACCCGCATGGGCCTCAGCCAGCGATTCTTGCACAAAAGTGCACAGTCCGGGTCAGTAAGTCTGGGTGGGGCCTGGGACTCTGCATTTCTCACGCCCCTGGTGAGGCCACACGACCCACTGAGCAATGGCAGAGGCTCCCCTGAGCGAGGCAGGCCTGGTCACACTCCCTGCAGGGCCTCGTCACACTGGCAGCCACCCAGGACCTGCCTGAGCTGGAGCAGGTCCTGCTCCGAGTCCTCCGCCCCAAGGCTGTGACATCCCTGCAGGACACGAGGTCACAGGATGAGGCTCAGCCACGCCATCGGGAGCAGTAGCTTCTCTTCCCTCCCTGGGCGACCCTGGGACCCTGTTTGTAACTCAGTACATGCCAGCTGGGAAAAGGACAGAGGGTGAAAAATACTTGGACAAATGATGGGCACTCACGGGCCTGAATCGTGCTGGACACATGTCCCGCCTTGTCATACAACTTACAGGTCACAACTCGGCTCCCCCTGAGAGCTCCCTCCCGGACCAGCACATGAGCCCAGCGTGCGTCGCCGGGGCAGACTCACAGCCGCCGAAGGCCAGGTGTTGAAAAGAGCGCCGAGCATGGAAGAGCTCGCTAATTTATATAAAAATTGTCATGTCTTATCTCCATTCTGTCAAGTGCTTAGCAGCATTAAAAACAAAACGAATTCCGTGTGAAAACCAGACTATTTTTAAATAAAGTAAAGCCCGCATCACCAACGCGACCGTCCAAGAGCGTGTCTGTTCTGAGTTCCCGCCTGGACCCCTGCGGCTCTCTCTCCACGTCTTGGAGCCCAGGCTCGGGTGTGGTCGGGGGGCGGGGGGGAGAAGAGCGGGGTGGGGGAGGAGGCTGACGCAGGTCTCTGCAACCCCCTCGAAAAAGGGGCGTTTTACAAGCCGTGGCCTTGAGGGTCATGAAGGATGATGAGACTTCTTCCAAGCACAGACAGGGGTGCACTCATCTCTTTAAAAAAAAAAAAATTTTTTTTTTTTTATTGATTTCAGGGAAGAAGGAACAGAGAGAGAGAGAGATAGAAACATCAATGATGAAAAACAATCATAGATCGGCTGCCTCCTGCACTCCCTACACTGGGGATCGAGCCCACAACCCGGGCATGTGCCCTGACCAGGAATCAAACCGTGACCTCCTGGGTCATAGGTCAATGCTCACCCAGTGAGCCACGCCGGCGGGCTAGGGTGCACTCATTTCTAATAGGAGCAGCTCCCCAGGAGGAGGACTCTAGGACAGGCGGCACCCAGCGGGCCCTCAGTCCATGTCTGGGCGGCAATGAGGAATAATTACCTTCTTCTGGGAAGTAATTTGATATGTGACCCGTGAGCATTTGATCAAAGAAGTCGGTCTCAAAGAGAAAGTACTTTATTCATCAAGATGCGGGGAAGGGTCTTATTTATGCAGCGAAGAATTAAAGTAAACGTCTGATATGGAAGCCACATCCAGTGAAAAATGTGTGGCCTCTGATAATGTTGTCTATCGAGTGCTCTTATTTCCTGTTAACGGGACTGTAAATGTGGGGAAGGGGGCGGGGGAGGATCCAGAGGGTTATTTGGCAGCGGGCCTCAAAGAGCTCAAAACGTATTCAAAAGCATTTCGCTCTTAGAAATTGATCCTAAATGTATAACCAGGCAAGGACCCGAGGCAACATGTCGTACAAGTATGCAGACTGCAGACGCATTTATCATCGCCCTCTTCCGTGGGAACTGGCGTGTGGGCTGGATGCGAGGAGCCCTCGGTATGCGTGAAACCAGGGACTCTGAAGGCGGGCAGCCGCTCACCGCCGCCCGACCCGCAAGGCATACACGGCTCTGTGCTTCCTTTTCCTCGTCCACCAGGTGGACCTAGTCAGTGTGGTTACTGGATTTAATGGAGCCGTGCGTGGAAGCGCTCCCCACACACCTGCCGTAGGCCAGCCGCCTGATGGACGGGTGGCCCCTTAGCCACACAAGGCAGGCAGGTGGCGCCATCACCGCCTTTTCTAAGGACACGCGGGGACAGACCGGAGGGTGTCCGGCAGGTTCTTCACCAGCTTCTTCGCCACTGACTCCGCGCCAGGCACCAGGCTCACACCGCACAGGCGGTCACACCTCCCTTAGCCTCTGTGCATGACTCCGTTTCCAGGTGAAGACCCCGAGGTCGAGAGAGGTCAAGTAACGCGCCCAAGTTCACGTAGAAGGTGATGATCAGAGCTGGGATTTGAACCCAGTTCTGGCTTTGTTCATTTAACAAGCGTTACCAAGAAAATGTGCTCACTGAAAAAAAAAAAAAAAAAAGATAGAAATGAATAAGCTGCCAACCTCTCCCTTCTCCTCGCCAGCCTCGGAGCGCACTTAGGAATTGTAAGGAGGTGGAGCCAAAATAAGAAAATAAAATAATTAGTTTGTCAGTGTCTATAAAATAACGTGCTGGGATTTTGATGAGGATGGCATTGAATCTTTACAAAATTGATTTTCTAACCATCAACATGGAATAGCTCTCCATTTATTCATATCTTTGATTTTTCATCAGTTTTATAGTTTTTCTGTATAGATTTTGTACCTATTTTGTTGGATTTATACCTAAATATTTCATTTTTTGAGTACTAAGGTAAATGCTGTGGTTTTAATTTCAAATTCCACTTGTTGATTATTTGAAAGCAATGGACTCTTGAATGTTAATCTTGGATCCTAAAACCTTGCTGTAAATCCTTACTAGTTCCAGGAATTTTTTTGTCAGTTCTTCTGGGGTTTCTACAGAGATGATCATGTTATCTGCAAAGACAAGTGTATGTCTTCATTCCCAATCTGAATGTTTTTTATTTCCTTTCTTGCTTCATTGCAGTAGCAAAGACTTCAGTATGCTGTTGAAAAGGAGTGGTGAGAGGTTTCATCCTGACCTTGTACCTGACCTGAATGGGGGAGCTCTGAGTTCTCCACCGGTAAGTATGATGTTAGCTGTAGTTTTTGTAGATATTCGTCATGAAGTTGAGAAAGGTCCCCTCTAGTCCTAGTTCACTGAGAAGTTTTATCACGAAGGGGCACTGGATTCTGGCAAATGCTCTTCTGCCTCTATGGATAGGATCGTGTGCTCTCTCTCTTTTCACCTGTCGATGTGATAGATTACAGGCGTTCCTTTTTGAATGTTGAGCTCACATTGCATACCTGTGGTCAATCACAGTTGGTGGAGGTGTACAGTCCTTTCTGTGCAACGTTGGATTTGATTTGCTGCTATTTGTTGAGGATTTTTAGATCTATGTTCATGAGAGAGATTGGTCTGTAGTTTTCTTATAACGTCTTTGTCTGGTTTGGCATAATGGCAATCTATGAGAGGAGAATGGGAAGTATTCACTCTGCTTCTAGACTCTGGAAGAGGCTGTGGACACTCGTTACAAGTTCTTCCTGACATGTTCAGTAGAATTCACCAGTAAACTCATGTGGGCCTCATGCTTCCATTGTGGAAGTTATGAATGATCACCTCAACTTCTTTGATAGATACAGGCCTATTCAGACCATCTGTCTCTTCGTGACTGAGTGTTGGCAGATTGTCTCTCTCAAGGAATTGGTTCATTGCACATAGATGATCAAATTTGTGATTATCAAGTTCTTTCGTAATATTTATTATCATTTTAATTTCCATTGTCTCTGTAGTGATGTCTCCACTTTCATTTTTTGGAATTAATACTATGTGTCCTCTCTCTCTTATTCACAGTTAGCTTGTCATGAGGATTATTAATTTTATAGATCTCTTTAAAGAACCCGATTTTGGTTTTGTTGATTTTTCTCGATTGATTTCCTGTTTCCAATGTCACTGATTGCTGCTGTAATTCTTGCTTGTTTTCTTTGCTTATTTAGGATTTCATTTGCCCTTCTTTTCCTAAAGTGACAAATTAGATGATTGATTTTAGATATTCCATCTTTTTAATATATGCATTCAATGATATAAATTCCCCTTGAAGCACTGCATTTTGCTGCATCCCATACATCTTGAAATTGTGTTTTTATTTTCATCCAATACTATATACATATATACATATATATATATTTAATTCCCCCTAAGATTTTTTTCTTTGATCGACAGGTTATTTAGAAATCTGTTGTTTAATCTCCATGTAGTTGGGGATTTTCTGGCTGTCTTTCCATTATTGATTTCTTGTTTAATTCCATTGTGATCTGAGAGTAGACAATATATGATTTCTGTTCTTTTAAATTTCTTAAAGTGTGTTTTCTGGCCCCGAATCGGGTCTATCTCGATAAATGTTCCACAAGAGCGTAAGAAAAATGTGATTTCTCCTGCGATTGGATGAAGTAGTCTGAAGATGTCAATTACGTGCGGTTGATTGATGGTGTTGTTGAGTTTGACTCTGTTCTTACTGATTTCCTGCCTGCTGGATCTGTCTGTGTCTGAGTGAGGGGCGTTAGAGTCTCCAGCTATGATGAAACAGCCATCTATTCCTCCTTGCGGTTCTATTAGTTTTTGCCTCATGCAGTTTGATGCTTCTGTTGTCAGGCGCATACACATTAAAAATTATGTCTTCTTGGAGCACGGGCCCTTTTATCATTATACGATGCCCTCTTTTACTCCTTACTTTGAAGTCTGCTCTCTCTGAAATTAATATAGTGACTCCTGCTTCCTTTTCATTAGTGTTAGCATGCTATGTTTTTCTCCATCCATTTACGTTTTATGTCTGTGTCTTTATACTTAAAATGTGTGCTGTTTGTTTGTTTTGTAGACAACAGAAGCTTGGGTAGTGTTTTTGATCCACTGACAATCTCTGTCTTTTAATTAATGCATTCGGACCATTGCCATTCAGAGTGATTGCTGATGTGGTTGGATTAACAGCTACCACGTTCATGGCTGTTTTCTATTTGGTGCCCATGTTCTTGTCTCCTATTTTTGTCCTCCACTCTTCTTCTGCCTTTTAGGATTTTAACTGAATGTTTTATATGATTCCATTTTCTCTTCTTTATCAGTTTATTTTTTCTACTTTAAAACAATTTTTTGTATTGGTTGTCCTAGAGTCTGCAATATACATTTACAACTAATCCAGGTCTGCCACTTCAAGGCTAGTGCTAACACCTATCACAACAGAATAACCCCAGTTCCTTTCTTCCTCCTGCCCATTTATCATTGCTGTCATTTTTCTACTCAAATATAAACATAAGTATAAATGTAAGTATAAATTTAGCAGGTTAGTTTCACGGAGCTATACGGATGCCCCCAGACTCTCTTGCCTAATTTTGCAGCTTCCATCAAAATCAACTAACGGCAAGAAACAAACAAACTCCCTTATAAATAAATCAGTCAAAAGAATTGCAAAAGCTGTTTTGTATTCCAGAGCCTTCTGCAGCTTTAAAAAATAGACCGTTTTCTGTAATAAGAGCAATGACTATTCTACAGAAAATTAGCAACTCCAGACCCATAAATCCAGGGACAACTAAACATACCCCAGCGAGGCGCCCCTCCCACCCAAGCCCCCATTTCCACATTATGCTAACCGGGTCCCGGACAAGGGACCCAGAGCCGCCCCCCAGCCGCCCCTTGCCTGCCTGCTCTTCTGCTGGATGGGAAGCCGAGAGCTGGGACGGATGGATACCAGCCCTGCCAGGGGGCTCGTCTTCTTTCCTGGGCCATGTCCTGGGGATGGCATGTCGGGGGCCGGGCTAGACCCACAATAAATAAGCACTGAGTGATTTTCTGTGGAGAGATGGATGCAGTCGCTGCCTCACAGCTACTGGGGGTTTACAGTGAACGGTGCCGCACACATCGGTCATGCTGCAGACGAGAACAAAGAACAGGGCTTGTAGCTAAGACCTAATTACAGGAGATAAAGAGAAATGCAATTTCCCTAATAGTTATTGACTACATTTTGATGTATAATGTACACATAGGTGTCTCTCTCTCTCTCTCTCTCTCTCTCTCTCTCTCTCTCTCTCTCTCTCTCTCTCTCTCTCTCCAGGCTTCTGGTACACACACTGCACAGGGATAAACCACAAAGCAATGCAGATGTGGCTGAGGAGCAGGAAAGCTGGGACCAAATAGAAGGTGAAACAAACAGAAAAGTTCCTCAGAGTCACAGCCACGCGTGACTGTCCAGGTTGACAAACGTCGATGTCCAGTCTTTTTAAGAGAGAAAAAGACAGTGACTGCACCCCTTCCTGAGCCTCCCCTCCTCCGGGTGCACAGCATTCTGTGATCCTCCCCCACGTACTCTCGCCGTGGGGCTGGACACCCACAAGTATGTATAATATGTTGTTGAGCATTTAACATTTCCAGTGTGTTGTTTCACCAATGACTCAATCATCACTCCATTTTCTAAACAGATTTAGTGAGATATAATTCATATACCATATAATTTATCCACTGAGGTGTGCAGTTCCATGGTTTTTATTTTACTATATTCAACAGTTGTGTAACCATCAAAACAATCCAATTATGCATTTTTTCACCCCAGTAAGAAAGCAAAGGTCTATCAGCAGTCGCTCCCCAGCCCTGGTCAACCGTGAACCCACTTTAGGTCTCAATTCTGAACATTTTGCGTAAATGAAATCCTACACTCTTTCCATTTTATTTTTCTCCAATTGCTGGTGTTACTGAATCATACATGTTTCTGGGTCTTTGCAGTTCCTTTTACATGAATTTCTGGGCATATTATTGGCCTCTTTTTCTGTTGGGCTGCTTTTCTTTTAAAAACCTACTAGTGGCCTGGTGCACAAAATTCATGCACTTTGGCTGGGGGGTGGCAGGGGGGTGGGGAGGGATCCCCCAGCCTGGCCTGTGCCCCGTCACAGTCCGGGAGCCTTGCGATCCATTGCCCCAAAGAGGTAGGCCGGGGCCAGGGGAGGCCTGCGGACCCCCAGGCTAGGTCATAGCAGAGGCCTGCGGACCCCTGGTGCAGGCGCACGGAGGCCCCCACTGTGGCCCTGCCCCCAGGCTGGCCTACGGTAGAGAGGCCTCTCGGCCCCCGTCCCCAACACTGCAAGTCCCTGCCCACCCCCGCCTGCTGCACACGCAGACTGCTGATCAGTCGTTAATGTGGTAGCGTCCTTACCAATTTGCATATTATCCTATTATTAGTATAGATTGGGTTGCAGGCTTGATCCCAGTAGGGGGTATGCATGAGGCAGCTGATCAATGATTCTCTCTCATCATTAATGTTTCTATCTCCCTCTCCCTTCCTTTCTGAAATCAATAAAAAAAGTATATTTAAAGAAAACTATTAATTTGTAGAAGTTACTCATTCTGTGTTATGTTATCCTCTGTTTATAAATATCTTCTTTTCAGTCTGTGACAATCCTCTTTCCTTATATAACATTTCTTCTAATGCAAGCTTTTGAAAGATTTTAATGGAATTGAATTAATATTTTTCAAACCTTTTTGCTCTTTGTGTCTTATTGTTGAAATCTCCCATTTTATGGTCTGACTCAGTGGTTGAGGGTCAACCTATGAACTAGGAGGTCACGGGTTCTATTCCTGGTCAGGGCACATGCCTGGGTGGTGGGCTCAATCCCTAGTGCCGGGGAGGGGAGGAGGGCATGCAGCTGATCAATGATTCTCTCTCATCATTGATGTTTCTATCTCTCTCCCTCTCTCTTCCTCTCTGAAATTGATAAAAACATTAAAAAATTTTTTTAAGTCTCTGCTTTTATGAAATTGTAATGGAATTTTTACATTTTCTAGCAAACGTTTTAAAGTTTTGCTCGTCACATGTAGCTTTAAATATACCTGGAGTTGATCTTCCCATCGCCTCTGCACCGTTATTTAAACAATGCTCTCTCTCCCCCCACTCATCAAAGCCTTCTGGTCCTGACGTGAGAATCTGTGTTTGGACCTCCGAGGTGTCCCCTTGGCCAGTTGTCTAAGGCCTGTACCAACATCGCATGCTTTTTATTACTGTCGCATTATGCATCGTATGAACGATGTGCTCCCGCTCCCGCTAGGATTTTCGGTTGTTTCAGCCAGTTTTGCCCCTTTGCACTGACTTGCACATGAGTTTTTAGCACTAGATGGTCTCGACCTGTATTTCTGCTTATTCAAGCTGCCTTTTATGTTGCTTAAAAAGAGCTTGACTTTTTCACACGAGGCCCTGTGTTGATGGACCTGTGAGAGAGATTTTGTTGTCAGTGCAGTGTGGCGCGGTCTTCTCTAGGGCTGTGCTTTCCAGTTGGTGCTGCTGTGTCTGGGAGGACACGGCTCGCCGTGTCTCATCTTGTATCCGCTACCCCTGTGCACTCCCCGGCGAGTCTGAAAACTTTGTCTACAGAATCTCTTGCATCTGCTCCATTGATAAATGTATTTCATCCCTTTTATGCCTTACAACTTAATTTTTTTTCCATTTTACTTCTCTTTCTAGAAATGCTAATGGAATGTTGAAGGGCACCGAGTGATGACAACCGCACATCTTACTTCTGACTAAAGGAAGAATACTTCTTTGTTGTTGTTAATCCTCACCGGAATTTATTTTTCC